>NC_041400.2:24182296-24499796 GCF_900747795.2 Erpetoichthys calabaricus | reverse complement strand
AAATATGATACATGTGGAAACAAGCTGACAGATTTAGCCACAACATACCGGATAGAGAAGGTCTCATGGTGTGGCAGGTTTATGCTGGGAACAAGTCTCTAGAAGTAGCTGGCTAGGACTGGCAATGGCCATCGGGTTTGTGACAATTTAACACAGATAGTAGACCTGCGTGCATTCTAGATTTAGATTCTTGTCCTAGGCTGAGACTTGGCATTATTACTTTGATGCTCACCTCCAAAGAACCTCCAAGCAACTGATTAGATATGCCCTCACTAAATCTTGATGGTCCTCAAAAGATTAGTAACACTGATTAATTAGAATGACGAAATAATCCCAGCAGAATTTACATTTGGAAGTTATTAAAATCGTTTAAACATTTTTCTCACCGTTTATCCTTATTCAGAATTCATTTCTTCTGTGTCACTACACTATAGTCAATAGGGCTTTGTGTTTCTCCGGAAAAGAGAGGAAGGCAAGTTAGGCACTTCAGGTTTTCTCGAGAACATTATGATTCAACAACCCAATGTGGTAATCTGCAGTGTGGTTTGGGAAACAAATGAGGAATTTCCATGAGATTCTCCAATGTGGTTTTTAGAGGCGGTTTGCTAAGATTCTCAGGTATGACTCAGGTCTATTAAAATTCAAACCAAAGCAGCACATTCACTCCAGATTCCTTTTAATCTAACATCCAAGCAAAAATGGCAGAGCATGAAGTATGATTAAATGGGATATGCAAAAAGAGACAATAAAGTCCAAAATCCAGCTCAGAAAGCACCTATAAACACTTCTAAATGACTCCAATGATCTGGGGGGGGGGGGGGGGGGGGTGTTGTGGGGGGGGGCAACCTAATAAGACTACAGCTTTTGCTGTAACTAAAAATCAAGCGTCAGATTTCATTTACAATATATTATTGTATCCTACTGAAAAAAAAAATTTGGAGCAAAACCATTTCATGATTTATATTCATGTTGTGCTTAAGTTTTGTCATATAAGCTTACCTGCCAGATAATTGGCCGACAGGCAGCCATTTAGCACAAAACTGCTCACCATTTCATATTTTCACAAATACTACCAAGATAATATCTAAAAGTTGCTGAAGTGCTACATTCAATTATATAATTTGGTTAACTGTCCCATAGCCGCAGTCCCTTATGTGAGGAAATATTTCCTAATATTTACAAAAAAAATATCTTTAATTTCTTCCTGGCCCTCTGGTCCTATTGAAAACTGGGTTTAAAACACCAGCTGACATCCACCTTTCTTTATGTAACCTGCATTTGCGTAATTTTCAAGTGCTTCAATTTATTAATCCCAAGGGGAAATTCACATACTTCAGCAGCAGCATACTGATACAAAAATAATATTAAATTAAAGAGTAATTTATGGCTCAAAACCACACAAATGTCCCAGAATTAGTCTTGCAGCACTATTCTCTTATGTATATCTTGTATTATGAAGACAAAATCTTCCACATGCTATTTTCAGATGAGGTTTCACAAAAATATTAGAGAGTTTAAATAGGTATAACTTCCCATGCCCTGCACTCCACATAGCTCACCCTAACACACAGAATCTTGTTAGTCTTTGCAATTACTTGTGTTGTTGAGAAGAATGATTAGACTTCTGGGATTTCCATCTCTTTTCATTTTCTATATGTAAAACTTAACATTCATTTTTATTAGCCTTCATTTGTACAAATCTACACAAACCTTTATTCACATCTGCTTAATTTAGCAGACTCCATGGTAATTTAAAATTCGTCCATCCATCCATCCATTGTCTCCCGCTTATCCGAGGTCGGGTCGCGGGGGCAGCAGCTTCAGCAGAGATGCCCAGACTTCCCTCTCCCCGGCCACTTCTTCTAGCTCTTCCGGGAGAATCCCAAGGCATTCCCAGGCCAGTCGAGAGACATAGTCCCTCCAGCGTGTCCTGGGTCTTCCCCGGGGCCTCCTCCCGGTTAGACGTGCCCGGAACACCTCACCAGGGAGGCGTCCAGGAGGCATCCTGATCAGATGCCCGAGCCACCTCATCTGACTCCTCTCGATGCAGAGGAGCAGCGGCTCTACTCTGAGCCCCTCCCGGATGACTGAACTTCTCACCCTGTATTTAAGGGAAAGCCCAGACACCCTGCGGAGGAAACTCATTTCAGCCGCTTGTATTCGCGATCTCGTTCTTTCGGTCACTACCCATAGTTCATGACCATAGGTGAGGGTAGGAACATAGATCGACTGGTAAATTGAGAGCTTCGCCTTGCGGCTCAGCTCCTTTTTCACCACGACAGACCGATGCAGCGCCCGCATTACTGCGGATGCCGCACCAATCCGCCTGTCGATCTCACGCTCCATTCTTCCCTCACTCGTGAACAAGACCCCGAGATACTTGAACTCCTCCACTTGGGGCAGGATCTCGCTACCAACCCTGAGAGGGCACTCCACCCTTTTCCGGCTGAGGACCATGGTCTTGGATTTGGAGGTGCTGATTCTCATCCCAGCCGCTTCACACTCGGCTGCGAACCGATCCAGAGAGAGCTGAAGATCACGGCCTGATGAAGCAAACAGGACAACATCATCTGCAAAAAGCAGTGACCCAATCCTGAGCCCACCAAACCGGACCCCCTCAACGCCCTGGCTGCGCCTAGAAATTCTGTCCATAAAAGTTATGAACAGAATCGGTGACAAAGGGCAGCCCTGGCGGAGTCCAACTCTCACTGGAAACGGGTTCGACTTACTGCCGGCAATGCGGACCAAGCTTTGACACAGTTTGTACAGGGACCGAACAGCCCTTATCAGGGGGTCCGGTACCCCATACTCCCGGAGCACCCCCCACAGGATTCCCCGAGGGACACGGTCAAACGCCTTTTCCAAGTCCACAAAACACATGTAGACTGGTTGGGCAAACTCCCATGCACCCTCCAGGACCCTGCTAAGGGTATAGAGCTGGTCCACTGTTCCGCGACCAGGACGAAAACCACACTGTTCCTCCTGAATTCGAGGCTCAACTATCCGACGGACTCTCCTCTCCAGGACCCCTGAATAGACTAGGGAGGCTGAGGAGTGTGATCCCTCTGTAGTTGGAACACACCCTTCGATCCCCTTTCTTAAAGAGGGGGACCACCACCCCGGTCTGCCAATCCAGAGGCACTGTCCCTGATGTCCATGCGATGTTGCCAAGGCGTGTCAACCAAGACAGTCCTACAACATCCACACCCTTGAGGAACTCCGGGCGTATCTCATCCACCCCCGGGGCCCTGCCACCAAGGAGTTTTTTGACCACCTCGGTGACCTCAGTCCCAGAGATGGGGGAGCCCACCTCTGAGTCCCCAGGCTCTGCTTCCTCATTGGAAGGCATGTTAATGGGATTGAGTAGGTCTTTGAAGTACTCCCCCCACCGACCCACAACGTCCTGAGTCGAGGTCAGCAGCGCACCATCCCCACCATATACAGTGTTGACACTGCACTGCTTCCCCTTCCTGAGACGCTGGATGGTGGACCAGAATCTCCTCGAAGCCGTCCGAAAGTCGTTCTCCATGGCCTCCCCGAACTCCTCCCACGCCCGAGTTTTTGCCTCAGCAACCACCAAAGCCGCATTCCGCTTGGCCTGCCGGTACCTATCAGCTGCCTCCAGGGTCCCACAGGACAAAAGGGACCGGTAGGACTCCTTCTTCGCGCTTGACGGCATCCTTCACCGCCGGTGTCCACCAACGGGTTTGGGGATTGCCGCCACGACAGGCACCGACCACCTTACGGCCACAGCTCCGGTCAGCTGCCTCAACAATAGAGGCACGGAACATGGCCCATTCGGACTCAATGTCCCCCACCTCCCTCGGGATGTGGTCGAAGTTCTGCCGGAGGTGGGAGTTGAAGCTACTTCTGAGAGGGGGCTCTGCCAGATGTTCCCAGCAGACCCTCACAACACGTTTGGGCCTACCACGCCTGACCGGCATCCTCCCCCACCATTAAAGCCAACTCACCACCAGGTGGTGATCAGTTGACAGCTCCGCCCCTCTCTTCACCCGAGTGTCCAAGACATGTGGCCGCAAGTCCGACGACACGACCACAAAGTCGATCATCGAACTGAGGCCCTGGAGGTGGGGCTCGATGGCGAGCGCTTGGTGGCCGGGCCTGCACCCATGGGGCTCGGCCGGGCACAGCCCGAACAGGCAACGTGGGTCCCCCTTCCCATGGGCTCACCACCTATGGGAGGGGCCAAGGAGGTCGGGTGCAGTGTGAGTTGGGTGGTGGCCGAAGGCGGGGACCTTGGCGGTCCGATCCTTGGCTACAGAAGCTGGCTCTTGGGACGTGGAATGTCACCTCTCTGAAGGGGAAGGAGCCTGAGCTAGTGCGCGAAGTTGAGAGGTTCCAGCTAGATATAGTCGGACTCACCTCGACGCACAGCTTGGACTCTGGAACCAATCTCCTTGAGAGGGGCTGGACTCTGTACCACTCTGGAGTTGCCCCCGGTGAGAGGCGCCGAGCGGGTGTGGGTATACTTATTGCCCCCCAACTTGGAGCCTTTACATTGGGGTTTACCCCGGTGGACGAGAGGGTAGCCTCACTTCGCCTTCGGGTGGGGGGACGGGTCCTAACTGTTGTTTGTGCGTATGCACCGAACAGCAGTTCGGAGTACCCACCCTTTTTGGAGTCCCTGGAGGGGGTGCCAGAGGGCATACCTTCTGGGGACTCCCTCGTTCTGCTGAGAGACTTCAATGCTCACGTGGGCAATGACAGTGAGACCTGGAAGGGCGTGATTGGGAGGAATGGCCCCCCCGATCTGAACCCGAGCGGTGTTTTGTTATTGGACTTCTGTGCTCGTCACGGATTGTCCATAACGAACACCATGTTCAAGCATAGGGGTGTTCTTGTGTGCACTTGGCACCAAGACACCCTAGGCCTCAGTTCGATGATCGACTTTGTGGTCGTGTCGTCGGACTTGAGGCCACATGTCTTGGACACTCGGGTGAAGAGAGGGGCGGAGCTGTCAACTGATCACCACCTGGTGGTGAGTTGGCTTAAAATTCGTCTGTTATGAAACTAATTATACAAATTATAAAAAAGCAATGTCCACAGCACTGATTCTAAAAGGAATATAACTTTGACCTCAACTACTGTAAGTTAGAAAAATGTCTATTTTTGCAATATTATCCATTGTTTTCTGTATCCACTGCCAATCCTCTTCTTTGTATGATTTGACGATTAGCCTCTAATGTGGTACCTTATCCTTTTTTAGACATTTAAAATAAAAAAAAATCCACATTTCACCACAGTCACATTTTATTGATACTTCACAAAAGCACATTAATGATGATATGTGGCTGAGTTTTGTCTTTATAGCTGCCCTGATTATTTGACTGTGAATCTCATTAAAATAACTGGATTATATAAACCAGAGTCATCCAACCCCCCACCCCATCTGATATAAAAGAACACTAATATTAATATTGCTGTCCGAGTTTGAGTTTGGAATGTACACAATAAGAGCGATTGATAACTTTTTGAGCATTCTTAGGGTGGTTTTGTTTATATTCTTTTAGTCATCACAATGTGAGTAACAGTTTGTTCTCTACAAGCTCCAAGTCACTTAGAACTTCCTTAATGTCCCCTTTAGTTGCCAGCATGTTAATGGATTGTTCACAGCTGAAAACTTCAGATAAATATGAACTGTGTCTACTGCTTCCTCTTCTGAATGTCGTTCCCTGTTTACTGTTCTTAATAAACTCCAGTCTTTCTTGCCTTTTGTATCCATCCATCCATTTTCCAACCCACTGAACCCGAACACAGGGTCACAGGGGTCTGCTGGAGCCAATCCCAGCCAACACAGGCCCCAAGGCAGGAACCAATCCCAGGCAGGGTTCCAACGCACTGCAGAACACAAACACAAGCACACACTAGGGAAAATTTCAGAATTGCCAAACAACCTAACCTGCATGTCTTTGGACTGTGGGAGGAAACCCACGCAGACATGGGGAGAACATGAAAACTCTACTCAGGGAGGACCCGGGAAGCGAACCACTGCGCCACCGTGCTGCCCTGCCTTGTTATCTTTATTCAAATCTCTTTCATGTATTTAATGACATTAACCTACAGTAGGAAATCTTGCCCAAGAACCAGATAAGTGTCTAAAATTTTCTAATATTTCTTTTTGAGATTTTGGCCTTTATTTAAACTAATATTCGCATTGAATATTGTAATTGATACATGTAGTTGGTTCTGGCTTTTTGCTATTTTGTAAACCTACTTTTAGTTTGCAAAACTGTTCTCAACCCATAGGTATGCCCATTAAAGTGTCTTGTCTTATGCTTTTTTAAATAATAAACAGAATATATATATATATATATATATATATATATATATAAATAGCCTTGTGTAAGAAACAATCATTCATTGTATGGTGGTGACCTACATGGACCAGAGATCAAATGTGGTTTCTGGCTCTTTATGACCTCACAGTATCATCTGAGAAAGGGCTCAGAAGTGGTTATATGTTAAGCCCTGACACTCATGTTACATGGGACCTGCAAAAGACCATATGAGTGAAAGAAAAGTGCAAGGAGGGTGCTCTGCCAAATCACTTTGAATTGTCAACTTGATTTCTTATTAAAAGAGTTGGGGAACCACTAGGGAGATGTGTCACATGTGCCTTCAAAGAAGCATTAAAAAAGGCAGAGGTCACATTAATCCAGGACAGGCAGGTAGTAATGATTTGTGAATGCCTAATAATTACAGGACAGTGCAATACCTAGGGTTATATTGTACTCTGAAAATTTCAGATGGTGCTATATTTTCATAAATCCAGTACTTTGTGAGGTATCAAGAAACATTTATAATTCCAGGGTGGATCCCGGTGAGATTTCAATAGCTGCCAGCGGTACCATTAAATAAGCTTATAATCGAGAGGTGCACATGGGAAGATCTCAGTGGCTGGAAGGTACTGCAGTACAAGTGACAGAATTTAGTGGGATTTACATTTGCTTGGTTGAAAGCGTGTAAGCACACTTCAAAATGTTAAGATTTTATTGGTTATGTACCTTTATAGTTATTTCATGTGTGATTTTTCCCCTTAAGTAAGGGTGTTTTGACTGCCCACTTAAATATAAAACAATAGAAAGCAGTAATTGCTAATTAACTAATCAGTTAGGCCAACCATCACTTCCATCAGAGTCTATTCAGTGCAATTCAGAAACAAACAGCAATGTAGTGCACCAATGAGACAGCTAGAGGGTAAATACACACTTGGGGCACAACAGAAGAGTTTAAGTTTTCAATAAGCAGTTAACCTTAGAAAGACTTAAATTAGTCACACATTGGCCAGTGACAGCTGTGCCTCTGATTTTATTCATTTGTCAGTATCTTTTTGATTCCTTATTAAATATATTTTATCCATTAATTTGTGAGGATGTTGAGATAGGCTTCCTACTTAAAAGCACTTTAATACTTGACTGATAGCAATCGCTGTTGTCCTATATTGTCTAAACTGTTGAACTGCAAAATATAAATTTATTAACACCCCAGAATCACTAAGTGACCCTCAACAAGTCACCTAAACTGCCTATGCTTAGGCTAACAGAAAATACTGCACGGCTACACTATTGTACTATAACAAAAATTGCATATTACGAGAAAATGTATCTTTAAATGGTAACACTTTTCCTCCTCCAAAAAGAGGTACATTTGGCTATAGCTACTGAAATAACAATCTATTCCAAATTTCATTCTCATATTGTATTTTTTTTAACTTCTTCACAGTTTACAGCTTGTAACCTTATACTGTAACAGAAAATATTACTTTAAACTTAATGTTAGTTTGAAGTAATTGGCTAAACTCATCACAGCCCTGACTATCAGAGCTTTCAAACAAAAAAAGTACTTAAAATTATCAAGAATGCTGAGAAGCATTTCCATAATAAGTCTTTCTAAAGAGTAAATAAATAAATAAAGACTTAAGGACTATAAATGAAACACTGATGACAACGAATGGGAAAATGTTGCAATATAGTGCCCACACTACGGGAGATTTCTCAGAAGTCTTTCATCAGAAAAAAAATCTGTCCTTTACCACAAACTGGGTAATCCACAGAAGCTTAGAGAACATGGCATTTTCTTAATTACCCGCCTTTATTTCCTGGTGAGGAAGACTAAGCAAGGGGCTAAAGACCTCCTGCTGCTTGCACAAGGCAGCAAACAGAGCAACATGCTCACAGCATCTTTGACCACATATATGGTTGTTTCTCAACCACTCATTCATCAAATAATTTCACAGCTGAATAGGAAATTCCAACTATCCATTATGGTAAATTACTTTTCCATTATTGGGAATGGAGCAGCATTGTTTTTATTACATGCCATAACATAAAACAAATATAGTCCAATTTAGGGGATTGCAAGGGAGCATAGCCTATTTTGATATGATTAGTTACAAGGCAGGAAACAAGGCAAGAACAAGGCAGGGCATCACTCTATCATAGGGTGTTTTTTCCATAAAGATAGATTGATAGACAACATCCACCCTCTCTATTCCTTATTATGTTTGAAGAAGACTTGAACAGTTTGCATCTTTGAAAGTATTCTTGGCAGTATAATCATGGTCTGCCATAATAAAGGGAGATTCTATTGGGCAGGGCCCCCAAGTTATGATGTTTTACTCACATAATAATGAAGCGAATGAAACAAATTTAGTGCATACCTTGATAGATATGTAAACGGATCAATCACATTTGGTGTTGGAAATTTTCGTCTTCTTCTTATAAACACAGATTGACACGGCACTCCACACTGACAAAGGTATCTGTGATGGCAGTAATTACCTGTTCAGTGCTTCGCTGTAATTGTTTCTAGTCTATGAGGCTTGTTATTGTACATTTTTCCTTTCAGCAGTCCCCAGAGTAAGAAATCCAGAGGTGACGGGTTTGGGGAACTATAGTCCCTTTGAAATGACCCGATTACCAATAAACGATTCAATTTGTGCCATGCTGCAAGGTGATGTATGACAGGTTGACCCATCTTGCTGTAAAATAACCTTCAATGATCTCACAGTCATCCAGTTCATTCACAAATAAGTCAGAAATGTTCAGGTAAACGTCAGTTATCCAGGAATACGGTGATCTTTATTTCGTTTGGATTGCTTCATTATTAAGACACTAATACATCATAATTCAGGGCCCTGCCCATTAGAATCACCCAGTATTACTATTAATATGGATACCAGTAGCTCATCTGAATTAATCTTGAAAAAGAAAAAAAGGAAGCCAATCACATGGTCTTTACATTGTGGGGGGTATTAATCAGGGTACTCAAGGATACTACTATTTAATGAAAAGGAGGATTACTAAAGTTTTATGCAAGCAAGAGTTGGGGGTCTTTGTTGTCTTCACTTCTCATTGTTCTGTGTCTACCACTTGATTATCATTGACAGATAACTAGATAATTACCAACTTGAACTTGCCATGTCTAAGTTGCTGAGGTCAGCTTACAACATATTAAAAACCAGTGTTCTCTCAGTCCAGTAAAACAGGAGGGGAAGTGTGAATGTTTATGGTAATTCTTAAAAAAAATTCTTATTTACTGACACATTCAAAATGTGCAGTATCCACACCGATACTTGACTTGTTCAGCCAGATTTTGAAGCTTGTTCTTGCTAAAAATAAAAACTTCTTGCAGGCATACACTTTCTGGTTTATGATGGGTTGCATTTACTTTCTTCACCATGGCTTTGTGCAAAATGGCATTGCCAAGCAGTACCATTTGATAACAATCTGTTATTTAAGCTATGTTCAAGTGTCAGTTTGATGCTATCTCTATGGGTTTTTGATTAATTTTGATTTTTTTGAAGATTTCCAGGAAATAAGAAAAATCTTAAAAGTAAAAAAATGCCTTGTTTGCCATAACAAGCCCAGTTCAATCAAGCATACTGAGCTTACAAAAGCCTGCTGTGTTACGCTTGGCACAGCTCCTCATTTGTTCAGCAAGGTGTTAAGGTTGACTTTCTAGACGTTCTGCTCCCAGAGTTTCAGTGCACTTTTTGCATGGGGGATGGGAGAACATGTCACATGTTTGAGGTACAGAGTGCCTCTGAATAGTAAAGTGATGGGGAGGGGTTTATAAAGAATAGGAAAGGTCAATAAAGTAATAAAAGGAGTAGTTTCATTAGGCACTTATATAATAAAAGGGCAAATGCTTTCAGAAATGTCTCATAAAACTAGAAAATGTGTTAAATAAGTGAGACAAGCTGGGAACGGGTGCATTTAATTACATGAGCATTTCACACATTAAGAATGATACAGCCAGTCATTAATCATTCTTCTATATAGAACCTTTTGTTGTGTAATGTCATAATGTGCCAAGAAACATGCATGCGTTGAGGAAAGGAATTTTTATTAGAAGCCTTGTAGGCTTGATACTGTTCCAGAGCCACCAGTAGGCCACACTCCATAACGTACAATTTGCTACTGACTGTGATTATCATAAATTATGTATGCAGAAATACTGTATAAGTATGCCTCCATTCATTTTCTACTCTATCTTATTCTAAAGAGATCACTGAGTAGCTTGAGGTTAATCTGATATCAATAAGTACAAGGCAGATACCCCTCCTTTTCCCAATGACAGATCCATTCATTTCAAATTATTTCATACATTTAAGCTCAGTTTCTTCCAATGTGATAATATTCTTCAGTTGAAAATAAGCCTCAAATACAAAAGCAGGCTCAACAGCAATATAAAGCCATCATAATCCATCTGTTATCTGTTCCTGCTATATTCTGGACTCTGATTTATATCACTGTCTTAATCCCACGCCATTGTGTTAAATTAGCCCTTCTCAGGAATTATCAGTGTCAAAGGCAGTACCTTGTACTCCACTCAATAAGATTCTTTTACATTATTTAGTAAAACATCAACTTCTGGCAAACTGTCGTTCTGAGGTTCCTACCCACCAAAGTATCATGAGCAGACAATTCAGACTCCAAGCATAATTTAACAAATTACTGGTATATGTTTGTTCCAATACATGGTGATATTAATTCTTAAACAGCCAGGACATCAAAAGTGGTTTTGATTAGTTCAAATAATTTATAAAGGATTTGTATACACTTGATTGAATTAGTTCTCCAATCCTACTTGGCAGTATTATTCTCTTGTATTTCTTTCAGAATGTCTAATATTAAAGAGGCACAGATAAAAAGTGAATTAAACTGAATAAAAAGACTTGGTTAGAGACATTGTAATTGTCACCAATGAGTTCTTCTGTACAAAAAATATTTAGAAGCATTCACGGAACACTAAAAAAGTGAATGTATTTAATGAAGGTAAAATTAATCAGATGTGTATATTAAATCCTATGTATGTGTCAGGTAGTGCAAGTACAATACATTAACGCATCCATTATCTATATCTGCTTATTATTATTTATTTGGTAGATGCCTTTATCAAAGATCAGAATACAGTAGAAAGGTTTAAGTACATTTTCTTCTTTTTAGAAGTGTACCATAGATGGGTTAACTGACTTTTTTAGGGTAAAGGAGTGAATGAGAGGTGGGCATCAAATCCGCAACCTTGAAGTTTTAAGTCCAATGACTTACCACCTACACAACACTACCTGCCTTAGTTTAACAAAACTAAAATTAAGGATTGTCCATGCTTGTTAGATGGCAGGATTGAAAATTTACAGCTGCAGTGATTTAACACAATCCAGTCTGGGAACTACTATTGTAGTGTGTCCAATCAAAATTCTTTGGCCTCTGGCTGAATAATGAGGGTTCCAGCAAATGAGATTTTTTTCACAGTTGTGAGTAAAAGGTTGAAATCCTGTAATATATTATGCACTTAATATCTTTATACAGGACATAGAAAAACTTTTCTCTTGCTTCAATAAAACTGGGATAGTGTCCACTATTAAAAGGTGCTTTACAAAAACAGTTAGATTTGGTTTGTTAAATGCATAAATCCTGCCTTCTTTATCTTTTTAAGGGCTTTGAGAAGATGGAGCATATCAAGCTCAATTGGGTATAAGTCAGAAAAAAAGCACTAGATAAGATGCCATTCTAACTCTGGGCACATTCTCTCTCTCACACTCAAACCTTGCTAATTATAAGTCACCAATTAAATTAATCTACGGGAAATCAATCTGAGGAAATCAGATATCAGAGACAAACCATATTGCAATAAAGAGATACCTAGCAACCTTTGAGAGTGGTTACACCAAACAACTGTGCACACCACCTTTAATATCGTAAGACAATATTAATAAATTCTTTAAAGTACATTATCCACTGCCCCAGTTCACTGTCACCTATAGCCAAAGAAACAAAATAAACACCACAACCCATTCCCTTCTAATTAACACGACCTGAACCAGTTATCAAAAACACACTTTCTATTGACATATTTCAAAAGCTGTATGGTAGTCAAAGTGAAATAGTAGCATGCAATTACCAAGACTGCCAATTTAAGCACTATCATTGATTTACTTTTTAACAGTAGTAGGAAATGCCGCTCCAGAGTCCGGTATTCACATTCCATATCCCATTCTGGTCACTGAGTGGAGTTTGCATGTTCTCCCTGTGTTGCTATAATTTTATGGTGTGTGGTTTTTTTTTCTTTACTCTGGCTTTCCCGAAACACATGTGCCAGTGACTATGGACTAGAGCTGGTATGGTGTTCAGAGTGTATCTCTTAATCATCCTTCTCCAAGAACTCTGATGGGTTATTACGTAACTAACAATCATTAGAGTTAAGTCTCAAAATGCATAGAGATTCACAAGTTCTATACTGTGGGATATACCCATGCATTAATTTTACACGTTTTACAGTAGTAGTTCTTGGAGAGCCCGAATAAATCGGACGCAAGGTAGAAACCGGCCACGCACAAAATACGCTCGTAAGGATTTGTCTCGCAAGCCTCCCTTAACAACACGTCTTTGAACTGAGACAAAAGCGGGCTATATTTTCATTTCGTGCATGTCTTGCAAAGTCAATGTCTTCGAGTATTTTCAGGAAGAAATGCCCGGAGTGTAGTGAGCTACATTCTTTAAAGTTAATTCATAACACATTTTGATGACAAGTCTTGGAAAAAAAAATCGCAGCGCAGGAAGCACTGGAGGTAAGACAAGAAACTTTCCTTGATGTTCCAATCCTTCGAAATGTATTCAAATAAAACTAATAAAAAAAGGTATTTGTTTAATTAAAACTCAGTACTTTTGCTTAGGGGTTTTGCACATCAAACTGGATAACTCAGGTCACCTTATGCGTTTTTATAATTATCAATTTCACTTTTACACTTTACAGCTGCAATTTTGGGTGCAAAACTAAACGTTTGTTAATAGTGAAACATAAAACCCTTTCAAGATGAAAGCACACACACAAAACATATACTTATATAAAAGAATTTACAAAAGGAGTTTAAGTCTTAATGGGAAAGGGCAAGTTTAGCTCTTGTCAGAAAGAATATTCTCTACATACTGACTTGGGAATGTAACTCTACCAGTCCCGTCAGAATGCAGCGTGCTGTTGTAGAAGAATAATCTATATAACGTCACCCATTCCCATTCTCAAAAGTTAAATTGGAAGAAAGAAAAATTACAATCATTTGGAAATAGAAATTATTTCCGTGTTTCATCAAATCCTACTTTCAGGTAAATTGACTTTTTCTGGATATGGCAAGAAAGCGCTGATTTAGCACAAAAAAGTTTTGTGCAAAACGTTTTAGCTTTATTACATCACAAAAGATAGCCAGCAATTACTAAGAGTACTAATAAATATCTATAAACGACTTCATGCTATTTTCATTATTGATCGTCAATATACAGTAAAAGTTAATACACACAACGTGCTTACCTGGATGGTGCTCCTCACTGTGTTCCTCATTGCTGTCGTCTTCTTCTTCGTGGATGGATGGTGCTGAATGTACATCGGCTACAAAAAAGCAATGAAGAAAAAGAAACAGTAGCACAATGATGGATTTATCTGGCATTGTAACCCTCCTAATCACAGCTGCAGTAATGCGCAGTCAGCTTCTTCGAATCCCGCTTGCACAGTGCCACCTTTAACGCTGACTTCATATGAGAGAGGCACGGCACACCGACGCGATGACAGGTAAATCACACCTCTATCTCCAAACAAGGTTCACTCTTAAAGGCACCAATCGTCAATCGATCTGTTGTAGTGAATTTTAAGAGCTGCACCCAAGCCGGATGAACACCACCAAGAGGAATCTGATATGTTCCAGTATCTGCTTAAAGGAGCTTTAACTCTCTGACAAGTTAATAGTTATGAGCAAAGTTCAGTGAGGCAGTCAGTATACGAATGTGATTCATTCAATGATTTAGCAAGAATTAATGGAAGTTTAGGGCATGATAATGCAGCGCAGATTTAAAACGAAAAAGCTCACACGTTAGCCATATATACGAGATGCTTTGACTTCATTTGTTTTGTATATTATTTTCACCTTCTTTGGTTTCGAAAAGGGTGCATTTGCCTTGGTTAGGTTTATGTTAATTTTGTCAAATTTAATGTTCTGCTCTTTAGATTATCTTGACAGTTCAAAATTTCTCATTCTACAGTCCATTCATTAATCACATAAATGAGCAGTGAATACTGCTTGTTGTAAAAGGGGTTGTATACACTATAAAATGTCAGTAAATTAAACAGAAAAAATACTGTTAATGGTGAAAATTACCTATATATCTTAAACCTTAAATCATTATTTTTCCACAGCCAAATTCTGTAAAAGCAATACTTTTTTGCCTTCAAAATACACTATACATACCACTTACTGATACATTACAGTATAGTAAACTGATGAGCAACACAACTTTTACACTTAATTTTAAAGCATGAACTGCATTTCTTTTGCTGTTTTAACAGAACACCTGCCTGGAGCATTCTTTAAGAATCTCACAATATAACTTTGCCAAACCTCCTTAATCCTGTTCAGGTTCTGGTAGCATCAGGCAAATTCAAGTGCTCATCCATCACAGACCCTACTCATACACACCTAACCTATTCAGAATCCCCAAATTATCTTAACCTGAACAACACTGGGTGGATGACAAGAAAACAAAGAGTACACAGTTACCCCCTCCAAGAAACCAAACCACAAAAATCACAGCAAACCACAAAAACTCAATGACTGAGTGTAGGATTTCAACCCAGAGCACTGGATTTGTAACACAAAACATAAGATGCATTTAAAGTGACTAAGGGTAGTGTTCGTCACGGCAAGCTCGACAGAAAATTAAGGTTTGTTTGCTTTTATAAGTAAGGTCACAAAATATACAAAAATGGGGCTCCACATACTTTATATACACAACACTGGCATCTGGCTTGGAGCTTATTGCTGTCAGAATTGGCTCCAGCTACTCATATCAGGGGGACATCAAAATATGGATAGGTAGATGTGTGCAATCCACATAATGCCACAGAAGCTACATGTGAACATGTGATGCTATATTATATATATATATATATATATATATATATATATATATATAGTGGCGGGCGGTCGGGATGCCCCTTTTACATATATTCCGGGGGAGCAGCCATGGGCTCCTCAGTACCTCCCCTGGGTGGCAGCCTCCCTGACTGATAATGGTGCCTCAGTTTCCCGCAGGGCTCCATGGGAGATGGAGTTCTCCACAGCCCTGTTGGGATCTGGGGTGGCCGCCAGGGGGTGCTACATGGGTCCCTGAGCCGGCCTGGACAACTATACAGCCCTGCCCAGAAGTGCAATTAGAAACAGGTGATCAAGCACCTGGACCACTTCCGAGTGGGCTATAAAAAGGACCAGCAACCATCACTCAGGAGCCAGAATCGGGAGGAAGAGGACGAAGTTGCCAAGGAGGAGTGGTGGTGCCAAACGAGAGTGTTGTGGTGATTTGTGTAAAGTGCTTTGGGACTGTGTTGTGGCTGGAGGGTTCACAGGGAAGACGTGCCCTCCAGCTGAAGAAAAATAAAGTCTTTGTTGGATTTTACATGTGCCTCTGTGTGACTTTATGCTGGGTCAGGTGCTATATAGCGCCTTAATTCACTATATATATATATATATATATATATATATATATATATATATATACATATATATATATATATACACACACACACACACACACACACATATATATATATATACTGTATATGGATCACTTTTGGTAGGTATTAACGAATGCATACCATAAACACCCCACAAGACCTGCCTTATTGGAGATGCTCTGACCCAATTGTCTAGTCATTACAATTTGGTCTTTGTCAAAGTCACTCAGATCTTTATGTTTGCCAATTTTTACTGCTCCCAACATATCACCTTCAAGAACTGACTGTTCGCTTGCTGCCTAACATATCCCACCCTTTGACAGGTGCCATTGTAATGAGATAATCAATGTTATTCACTTCACCTGTTAGTGGTTTTAATGTATGTGATTGGCACATACAAGAAATTATACAAATAAGATAACAAAATTCACACCATTGAGTAATCTGGTTAGCTAATCAGAAGATTATCTCAATATTTAATCCATATGATTTTTTATAACCATTGATGAACACAATATCAGTTTAATTGTTAATTCTGAATGCCAATGAAGAATGATTCACTTCCAACAGTTTCCTTATGGATATAATTCACTATTGCTCTACCTTTCCTTCATGTGCTGGTTGTGATGCAAGATAAGTTGCTTAACCTTTTGCTGCTGTTTTTGACCCATCTAGCTCATCCTTCACTCCTGCCTTGTCTTCCAATTCCCATTCCACAGTGCAGTTGCATTTGCGAGAAATTTGACAAATTGTACTTCCCAGCAATTTCTTTTACTTGAAAAAAAAAAAACAGCCTAGTAAAGGGGCAATCCATTCCCATTTACACTACTTTTATCTGTTTCTGGTTACCATTAATAAAAATAAGCATTGGCCTCTACTGTATATGTGTTATGCATTTAATTTGTTTATGCTTTTGTTTAACTTCTTTATTTAAGGAAAATATTATAGTTACAATATAATATGTTATTCTTTGCAAACAGGTTGGAACTGAATAAAGTACTTACTGTTACTCCATCATAAATAATTAACAGTAAAATGTAAAACATTTCTTTCTAAAATAACTATTTTTAAAATAAAAGTGCTCCTTGAAAGGATTTTTATTCTAAAAATCACACTATCAGATAATAAAGTGTTTCACTTCATGAGACTATTAGAAACAGAACATTTGCTATATTCTAGAGTCAACTGCATTATACAGTATGTCTTCTGACACCCTTGCTCTTCTAGGAAATTCTATAGTTATCCACCCATCCATTATCCAACCCGCTACATCCTAACTACTGGGTCACGGGGGTCTGCTGGAGCCAATCCCAGCCAACACAGGGCGCAAGGCAGGAAACAAACCCCGGGCAGGGCGCCAGCCCACCGCAGATTCTATAGTTATAAGTCTAACAATTTAGACCTTTTATAAGTGTAGCACTTGAAATGGAATAGCTTATTGTTGCTTTTTTATTTAATAATGTTTCTAATTAAAATAAATTATTGATGTTAGATGAAACTAGATGGTCTCTCTCTCTCTCAATTTGCTTCTAGCTTTCTACTTAACATAGCTTTACATACTATGTTACTTAACATAGCAGCATTTAGACTGACTTTACTCTTTACATCAGTTTATATGTTCATTGTTTAGTGTTCCCTGTAAAAAGATGTAGACTTGAAAGTGTACACACTTTTTAAATATATGTAACGTTTTATAAAAAGGATTAGTTCACGTGCCATTTGAACTTTTAATCTCTCATTAATTAACAGAAACATTTTTGCTAGTCCAGAGGATCTCCTAATACCATTTTAATGACTCTTTTAAGTCTGTTTAGTTGTATGATGACCATGCAATTTTTTCAGCTGATTTAAAGTGCTACAGAAACAGGCCAAATTTAAGTCTAGACATTATACTTGTGTATAAATCAGCAGGCAAAGTGATCATATCTACGTATAACAGCTATATGCAGACTGTATTTAGCAGGAGGCACATGCTCTGTGAAAAACAGTTCTATGATTTCAGAGCCTTAACTGCTTAGCATTTCAACACATATAAAAGTACACACCTCAAAACAGGCTATTAGAAACAAACCAGAGTAAAAACTGCACTTACCTTAACCTTTAACCCTTCTTTAACTACTAGAAAAAATTAGACATTAAGGCCCAGGAAAGGATTTAATTATCAGAACAAGAATCTCTGGTTCAACAGTGAAAACAGGAACATTGGCAAAGTTCTTGTCTATATCTGAGTTCCTAATTTTTTTTTCTACTAGAAACCAGGCAGTTTCCAGTTTAAAGAAAACCTTCAAAGGCTGGACAGCATTCGGATGTCAATGAATGGCATTCAACTGTTAAAAAAAAGCAACACCTTGCAATTGTTTAACATCATATCTGAATATTCTCCGCAAAAATAATCAATGATGGAATTATTCTAAACATATTTTTGCCTCTGCTATTCCTTACAACTAGTGCATTCTATCAATATCTTAATTATTTAAAATTATCTTTTGGTTCAGCCTTATCCCTTTTCTTACAATCTGTCTCTGGAGATTTACACTTAAAAACAGACCCTGTCTTAAAGTTTAAGTTCATCTTTCTTTAGAATACTTGTACTTCTGTTTGTGTGCATGCAGTAAACTCAAGCTACATCTATGCAAATATCTTTAAATATAGTAAACATAAAGCATATATTTGCCTGCCTTTTATTTTTTATTTCTTTCTACTTGAACTTTGTCCTAAAAAGCTTTAGTCAATTCTTAAAGACCCTACTCATTCTGTGCACTATAAAATCCATTGTATTATTCTGGGAAATTAAACAATTGGACAATATAGGGTAGACCTTACAGAATAAGAGATTATTTTAATATTTACTTTTTAAATGCTTTTTCTTTTTGTCTTAATATATATTATGCACAGGAATTTTGAATGATTTAGCAGCATGTGTGGATTATTACATGCTATTTTGTTACTTTTTATGGTTTGGAATTGTTTTTATTTGGTCGTTGTTTGTATTTCTCTGTTCTGAATACTGTGAGCCAATAAGTCCAAATACAAAAGATTACTGTGTGGCACAATGACCAGAGTTGCTATGCCTTGAAAGATGATGCCAGGTTCATACACATATGCTAAATCACTCTCACCATTAGCTATTTAAGCATGTGGGCTACACAATTTTCAGCCAAAACATAACTGCTGTCAGGATCTAGAGCAGACAAAATCCTGTTCTCATTTTTGCCTGAAAAAAATTTCTCAGCTTTTTCATTTTAATTAAATTGGACTTGCCATTCATTTTCATTTTTTGCTCTTTTCATCACATTTATCAATGTCACTTTCCCTTCATGTGTTGGCTGTTGTGATAAACACATCACTTCATGACACAATGGACACCATCTTAGTTATGGAAGAGTTAGCTTTGATTTCTGTTTATCAGCAAGAGTTTGGAAAATAAAGCTTAGAAGGAAAGTGTTTATTTAGCAAACAGATTCCACTGAATATTAAGAGAACAGAGTTAAGTGTTATCCCTCCTCATCTAAGTGGAAATCTAAATTGTTTGATGATTACCCTTTTTCTACATATTAATAATCATAGGCATTTTATTAAGAGAGAGTTTTATATGGTCAGACCTTAATTTTGTCCATAAACTTAAGCTCATAAATAAACATTCAACCTCAGAGTGACACAAATGCTATTTTTCCTGTCTGCATATTGTATGAGCTAACGTGAAATGTGAATGAAAATGACAACATTCTTGACTAAATAGAAACTTACTCATGCACATACTTTGCTTGTACTGGTGAGGCTTGAAATCAAAAAGAGAGAGTGAGAGTGAGCGAGAGAGAGAGAGAGAGAGAGAGAGAGAGAGAGAGAGAGAGAGAGAGAGAGAGAGAGAGAGAGAGAGAGAGAGAAAATCCATCACTTAAAGAGCATAACTTAAAAAACCTGCTCCTCTGCTTAAATCCATAATCCTTAGTATGTGGCTGCCAGCGATCTCAGGAAGGATCCTGACATGGATGAAGCTGTGGAAGATTGGTTATGTTAGGGAGCGAAAAAGAGACATGGCATATCAAAATTCATTAGGCTGTCAGCACCAGTGTTGATAAAATGCCAGCCAAATAATGCAATTAAAAAATAAATAAATAAATAAAGGCCTATCAACATATTGTCATACAGTACAAGCACCAAAGGACAATATTAAAAGGTATCTCAACACCAACATGAAATACTCAATACTGAAAGCAGAAACACAAATGAATATTAATAAGTTTCCAATGTTTGTTCAATAGTTAAAGGCTAATTCATATATTATAAGTAATTAACGATGTACATTTCACTGGTCAGGTTTACACATGCTTTAAATTGCATCACACAAAAAAAAAAAATCAACCAATTGAACTCTTTAAAGGGCTTTATTGTACAAGTCCAAGACGGAAAATTCAGGCTACACATGCGTAAAGGTATACCTTAAATACTTCAGGGTCCAAGGGACTGCCCAAGCAACCCAGAAACAGCCTACTGGTGCCACTTTCTTTTTTCTATTTACTACAAAAAGAAATATTTATGTAAACAAGAAATGATATTGAGCAAATCATGGAAAAGTGGAAGAAATTGATTAGGATGACTGAGCTGAGTTTGCGTTATGATTTAGTAATTTAATTTTTGCCCAACAGTGCCACCTTTTAGAGGACAGGGGTTCAGTGGCCCACATACCCTAAATGCAGAGATGCCAACGAGTACCACTTCCATTCTGAGATCCTCCCATATCAGTGAGCTCCTCACATGGAGTGACCCCAGAAGATCCACTCAGAAAACTCATTTTAGCATATTGTACTTGCACTCTCACTCTTTCAATCACTGACTACCTAGGTCTGTAGATGAGAACAGGGATGAAAAGTGACAAGTAAATTTAAATCTTTGTCCAGACTTAATTCCTGCTTCACTGACACAGTAGAGTATAGGAAAAACTAATACTGTCATACTGATTCTGTGTTACAATTATGATTATGTCTCTATCCTTCTGAATAATGTGTTATGGCAACTTTTTTTTTATTTTATAGGCAAAGATTTACCTATGTAATCAGCTAATTCCAAAAGAATTTAAAACTAGATAATAATTAGGAAAGGGGAAATAAAAAGTTTGCCCACATTGTAGGAGAAAGAAACAAAGTATTTTTTGTTATATATACAGATGCAGGACAACACTCATCTATATTCTATAATTCTTGTGTTATGAATAAATTATATTATTTTATTCAGTTAAGAGTAAATTTTTGTTGAACAAATAGCCTGCTGTCTCTCCAGTCCACAAGACATACAAAGGCAATGGAATTTATAGGATCTGTAGTTTAGATTTATGAATGTTGTTCATAACTTGAAATTCATTGCTTCCGCATACTACTGAAGTCTTGAACAAGGACCATTTAGACTCCATCCTCTTAGCATCTCACAAGATGCAGAAGTTTAGAGATCAAATCTTACCAAATACCCCTAGTTCACTGTCATTACCTATTTGGATCTTCTACACCCTTCTGAGCCAAGTCTTCAACAAGTGTGGGAAACCAGTTGACAGTTCAGCACTTCTACTAAAAGACGTGTCCAGAACATAGAGGCTCAATTTAGATGATCAATCAACAAAGTCAATTTTCTCCTTTCGATCATGGTACGGTTACAAATTACACCTATATGAGTATTCAAGTGATTTTTATGCAGAATCTATAACTAGCATAGAAATCCAATACCAATTGATAATTGGAATTCAGATCAAGCATGTAGTTCCAATTATAAGCCTCAGGTATCTCCATTAATCACAATGAGAGCACTGAAGTCTCTCAGGAAGATTATGGACTCATTAGCCAGTACCCAAATTCACTGCAGAATACTTCAAATACTGCGGTGAGCTAGTGCTCTGCCCGGGGTTTGTTTCCTGCCTTGCGCCCTATGTTGGCTTGGATTGGCTCCAGCAGACCCCCGTTACCCTGTGTTAGGATATAGCAGGTTGGATAATGGATGGATGGATACTTCAAATATGTATTAGTGCATACCACAAACAACAACATTTTCATCTTTGTAACTCAAGTCACATTGAGGTTGCCTTTTTGTTCATGTGCAAAAACTCTAACAGTACAGGAACCAGCTGGGGGCTTGCGAGTATCACAAAATCTACTTAGGTATGGTGGCTGTATGACAGAATGAGCTTTAACATCTCCTACGCTGAAACTAGCTGTCAAATGTTCATAGAAGCCAATGATTAGAGCAAACCATGCCTTTTCTACAACAATGAATGAACACCAAGATGGAGATACAGTAGATACATACACATAGAGGCAATGACAAGGAGGAGGTCCGAATGAAGCAAAGTGTTCTTACCCAAGAATGTGTCTGTCTGCTTCCAATAAGGATTTGTTATGTTACTGCTGCTGGTGTTCAGAAAAATGCTAGAACAAGTCTGCAGGTACGATGCTAATGCTACTCATCTGAGTGTGTCAACTTTGAAAGGAGGATATCCCCGTAATACAAGCAAGCTAGCAAAATATGTAGGTTCTTCACCACTTCAAAAGAGAATGATGTTTACCAGTAGGTTGTGAGTAATATTCTAACAAAAGAAGGCAAGAAGGCTTAAAGAAGAAAAAAAACTAGAAACAGGTGACTGTTTCCCCAGGATTCTGCAGCATAAGCACTCGCAAAGAGAAGGAAACAGGTAAAGGAGAAATGGATAATAATGGATTGCCAAGTTCACACAGGTGTATCTACTTCAGAATCGAAATCAAGACAGAATCTTATAAATAGCAAATGACTATTATTCACCTAACCTAAATCTTTACCCTAAGTGTCCCATGTTATCAAATTTTTCTGTTCCCCAAAGGACCAAATGTCATATTATCCTGGCACAAGTAATTTTTAAGGGTATACATTTCCTTTACTTTTACAGATTATTTTAGTTGACCACATTCATCTTATTAATTTTACTTAATAGAACACGACCCTGCAAGCTACAAATACTTTATCCCAAAACAGAAATATATGTTCACATTTAAAAGACAAAACACATAAATTGCTGAATCTCATAATTTCTGGAGGGAATTAATGGCCTCTTTGAGTAGTTTCTTCACTTTCATAATTTGGTGTTATTTGTACATTTACCGATCCTAATGTGATGTGGGAAACCTTCCGTGACAAGACCCTGAAGGTTGCTGAGTGTTGTGTTGGTGTTACCGGTGTTCCCAGAAGGAGGTGTTTCATCTCGCAGGGCACCCTGGATATTATCAAGAAGAGTCGCAGCGCACGGCTCAATGGCAGCTCTGGTCTGTACCAGGAACTGAGAAGGACGGCTGCAAGGGCTCTGAGGGCAGATAAAGAGGTGTTTGTTAGAGGAATCTGTGAGCAAGTGACACACCATCTGTGGTCTAGCGACCCACGTCCTGCTTACAGTGGAATCAAAGCATTAAGCAGTGAGCTGCAGTCAGGGCAGCTGATGGAACGGTCCTTATGGATGACACTGCAATTGTGACCCGCTGGGCTGGCTACTTTGAGCAGTTGTTCAAAGCTGATCCTCCAGCTAGGACATTGGATATCTCTGGGTCCACGGTCCTTGAGGCTGATCCTCCAATTAACTGTGAACCACCCAATCTCAGTGAGATTGCACAGATGGTGAACCAGCTGAGGGGGAGTGGTGTTAGGCTGCAGAGATCTGTGGTATCCAGGGTGAACTTCTCCAGGCTGGTGGTAAGGCTATCCTCCTGGCATTGCAAGCAATCTTTGCTTCTATTTGGGAGAATGGCATCATCCCAACTGACTGGAAAACAGGACTTGTCGTTCCTATCTGGAAAGGGAAGGGTGATCGCCTGGATTGCAGCAACTACAGGGGGATAACACTGCTCTTGGTGCCGGGTAAGATCCTTGCTAGGGTCGTCCTCAATAGTATCCATGATCACTTGCTCACCTACCAGTGACCGGAACAGTCTGGCTTTATTCCTATGAAGTCTACCATCGACCACATCCTAGCACTGAGGGTTCTGAATATCGGCAGAGTTTCTTTGCAGCCTTTGTTGATTTTCGTAAAGCGTTCGAATCAGTTGATCGAGCTGCCCTGTGGGACATCCTGAGGGTTCGCGGGATCCCCTCGAGGTTGCTGGATATCATGGCCGGCCTGTACACTGGTACTGTGAGAGTTGTGCAGAGTGGAGGCAAAACCTCTGCGTATTTCCCAGTTGATACTGGGGTTCGTCAGGGGTGTGTTCTTGCTCCTACTCTGTTCAATGCTTGTATGGACTGGGTGTTGGACAAGGTCGTGGGGTTCAGTGGCTGTGGGGCATCTGTTGGTGAAGACTGCTGTGATCTTCGCTGAGTCAATGGAGGCTCTGATCGGGGACTCGAGAGACTGAGTGAGGAGTCTGAGTGTCTGGGCTTGCAAGTGTCCTGGATAAAAACCAAGATCTGTGTCTTTAATGACCTCTTGGGCACTGCCATCAGCAGTGTGTCTGTTTGCAGAGAGAGTGTCGACCTTGTCGATAGGTTTACTTACCTTGGCAGTGACATTCATGTCTCTGGTGACTTTTCCTATGAAGTCAGTAGACAAATTGGGAGAGCATGGGGGGTCATGAGGTCACTGGAAAGGGGTGTGTGGCGCTCCCAATATCTATGCAAAAGGACGAAAGTCCAAGTCTTTAGTGTCCTGGTGCTTCCTGTCTTGCTATATGGTTGCAAAACTTGGACACTATACAGTGACCTGAGATGAAGACTGGACTCCTTTGGTACTGTGTCACTCCAAAAAATCCTTGGGTACCATTGGTTTGACTTTGTGTCGAATGAGCAGTTGCTCATGGAGTCCTGAATGAGGCACATTGCCTGCATTGTGAGGGAACGTCAGTTACAGCACTACGCCATGTGGCGCGTTTCCCCGAGTGTGATCCAGCTCGTAAGATTCTCAATGTTGGGGACCCGAGTGGCTGGACCAGGCCAAGGGGTCACCCATGTAACACCTGGCTGCGGCAGATAGAGGGTTATTTTCAGAGGGTGGGACTGGACCGCGTGTCTGCCTGGGGGGTTGCCAACTGGGATCCTGAGTTGTTTTGTTGTGTAGTGGGTGCAGCAACACATCGTACCAGTGCATGCTTCCCAATTAGACTTGTCTTGTACATTTTTCAAAATGAGGTTAGTGAGAAGTCGAGTAAAATGACACCTTTTATTGGCTTGAGCCTCGAAAGCTTGCATATTGTAATCTTTTTTAGTTAGCCAATAAAAGGTGTCATTTTACTTGACTTCTCACTACATTCATAATGGCTAACAGGGTACAATACCCTAGTACTTCAAAATGAGTTTTAAACTATCCAAAATTTGGTCAAGTTTATGCTAGTCTTATGTTATGTTGCCATCTAGTGGTACAATCGATGCAACATTTCATAAACAATTTCATTACAAACTTAAGAGTGAACTTCTTTTAAATACCTAATTTAAGACACTGTAAGAGCTGCAATTCTGAAAATATTAAGCTAAAATCAGAATTTACCAATATAGTCTGGAGTTTTTTTAATCATTAAATCAAATATTTGCAACAGACTAAAGATCTCAGAGGAAACTCACCAAAACTAAGGCCAGCATATTCAATGCTAGCACCTGTACTACTGCAAGTCAATACTCATTTGACTGCATTTGAGCAAAAATAACACAGTAATAGGGCGATTGCACTTACAGCCTTTATGTGTTCACATTACACTTTATTTCTCTTTATTTTGGCTGCTCTTTTTATATTCACCTCACATAAAGGATTGGTAGAATGGAGCGAAAATCAGATTGTAATCTTTAGATGGATGACAAAATTGGTTAATTTTTTGTATTATGACTAGTTACCATATAGTGATTGATTTCTACTGTAGATACTTTATACATATAAAAAAAATTATAGTACATATAAAAAAAAATTATTTGAATACAAAACGATGCTACTATAACAAAAACCAGCATCTAGTTGTAGGCATACTGGTACCAGGTTTGGGAACCTTTATTTCTAAAAGAGTGACCTTAAAGTACATGCTTAATCGCAACTGAAGTTTATGAACCCAGTAACATTTTCGTAAACCAGTATAGAAGCCTGTCTTGGCAGAACTGTATGCAAAGCTAGGACCCACATAACTGTCAATGGGATTCCAGTCAATGACAGAGCACACTTACGCACATCAAAACAGTAAATCTA
Source organism: Erpetoichthys calabaricus (assembly GCF_900747795.2). NCBI lineage: Eukaryota > Metazoa > Chordata > Cladistia > Polypteriformes > Polypteridae > Erpetoichthys > Erpetoichthys calabaricus. The sequence goes on along the minus strand of NC_041400.2, from coordinate 24,473,611 downwards.
ATGTAATGTAAATGTAATTTAGAATGTGTGGGGAAAGCTGGATTATTTTGAGAAAATGTATGCATATAGAAGGAAAATGTACAAATTCCAGCCAGACTAGTGCAGAATCTTAACTAAAAAGAGAAAATCCAAGCTCATCTCTCCAGTTTTGATGTCACTACCTTGTTTACCTGTGCCATTTAGAAATGATTTTAAAATACTGCTTATGGTTTGCATATCCTTAAATAATCTTGCTCCGTCCTATATCACGGAATGTCTTTCACCTTACACTCCAAATCTTAACCTTAGATCTTCAAATGAGTGTCATCGTATAATTCGAAGAGCTAAACTTAAAAGAAGTGGTGAGGCAGCCTTCTGCTGTTATGCACCAAAAATAAGGAATAGCTTACTGATAGAAATTTGCCAGGCTAATATGGTGGAGCACTTTAAAAAACTGCTAAAAAACCATTACTTTAACATGGCTTTCTCATAGTTTCATTTTAGTGTAAGCCTGATATTATTTATATGCATTTAATTATTTTTTTCATGGCTCCAAAATCCATACTAACCCTTACTTTCTCCTCTATTCTTTTGCAAGTTTTCTGTGGTGCCGATCTGTGTCACCACCACCTGATTGAGGCACCGTGCAGTCCCTACATTGATGGATTGAAGGCCAGAGGTCCACATGACCATCATTGTCTAGTTCTTCCATATGAAGCCTGAAAACCATGAGGACTGATTGAGATCATTTATGTTAGGTAGAATCCCTAGTGAGGGCATGTGCGGTCTCATGGCCTTGGAACCCCTGCAGATTTTGTCATTACATCTTGCCTAAAGAAGGAACCTGAGCTGCCTCGAAAGCTTGCATATTGTAATCTTTCTAGGTAGCCAATAAAAAGTGTAATTTTACTTCTCTTCACCCATGAAAGAAATATTATCATCATCATGGGGGAATTACTTATATTATTTATTATTTACTTATTTGGCTGATGCCTTTATCCAAGACTATATCTAACAGAGACACAATATTCCTAAATTTCTTTGTTGGAGAACAGATAGGTGAAGAGTTTAAAGTACAAAGCCTTAACCACTATGCCACACTGCCTACAAGTTTAAGAGTCCATCCTGGCAGCACTGGGAACAAGGTGGATCAATGACTCTGGACAGATTTGCTAGTCCATCTCAGGGTTGACTCATGCCTCTCACACAGGAAATTTGGAATCAGGAAAATAAACATACTAGCTTTAGGAATATGGAAGAAAAATTGAGGTATCCAGTGAAATACAGTACCAACACAGACACAGGAAGAACATACAAACACACAGGACACTGGAATTGGGAAGGAAATACAGTATGTAAAAGAAAATTAACACATTAATCTGGATTTCACTAATTATCAGATAGTGTGTGTAAAATAGTGTTCAATCAGCAAAATGATGCCTTTCCTTTACCTTTAAGAAAGTACAAAGATGCATGCAAAAGGTAATAAGCCACTCTGTATTGAAAATTCATATTGTAATACAAATGACTGGGAAAAACATTAACTTTGTTCTGTCAGCCCTGTAGGTAAGCCCTCCAACTTGCAGGGAAAAACCTGGGGGTTGGTGGCAGAATTGGCACTCCAGCCATCATAAAGAACCTCACACTGTTCCATTCCATCTGAACTAGTGTGGTGCTGAGGTGTCACCCGCTGCATGGCTGCACGCGGGTCCTAACCTGGGGTCCTGAGTTGGTTAGTCATGTGGTGGGTGTGCAATGTGCTGTATCAGCGTGTGCTCCTAACCTCCTCCTCCTGTGTTTAAAAACATGTTACATTTTGAAATCTTGTCCAATTTTTAAACTGTCACTGTATGCCCCCAATTTTTATGTGCACCAACCAACAAAGATACATGTTGAAATATAGCATATTTCTCATGAATGTTTGAACTTAATTCTCATTCTGGTAACATATTGTGCAGCAAATGTAATCACCAATTAGTATGTCACTGTGATTTATACTTTAACAAACTTGATTTTAATTGCTATATTTACATATAGATTTCAGTTACATATCCTCCAGGAGATTTCCATTCATCCATTTTCCAACCCGCTGAATCTGAACACAGGGTCACGGGAGTCTGCTGGAGCCAATCCCAGCCAACACATGGCACAAGGCAGGAAACAATCCTGGGCAGGGTGCCAACCCACCGCAGGACACATACAAACACACCCACACACCAAGCACACAATAGGGCCAATTTAGAATCGCCAATCCACCTAACCTGCATGTCTTTGGACTGTGGGAGGAAACCAGAGCGCCCGGAGGAAACCCACGCAGACATGGGGAGAACATGCAAACTCCACGCAGGGAGGACCCGGGAAGCGAACCCGGGTCCCCAGGTCTCCCAACTGCGAGGCAGCAGCGCTACCCACTGCGCCACCGTGCCTCCAGGAGATTTATAGAGCAAAAGACAGGTAGGAAGAAGAATATGCAAAATTTTATAATTTAATGGGCAAATGTTGTAAACAATATTATGATGATAAAAGGGAGCAGCTACCAGGCTCTGCTGCTGTCTGTTCCGTTTTCAAGGTTTAATGTCAGGGCCTCATCTTCTTGAAGGACATCAAACCACATAACATTTGCACCTATTCTTTAAGAAAAGCCAGCTGGACAATGCAGGAGAGAAAAAAATCTAACCATCACATGAAAAATCCTGCCCTTTATTTGGTTGTACAGGAAACTCTTATTTGATGACATTGATGTTTCTTCACATCTGTTTATTTTAACAAATTCAATCTGCACTAAATGTTATGTGCTACTTTTTCTCTAATGTTTCAGGGTTTTATTATCTACCACCTACTTTGAGTTATGTGAGGGTTTTTAAAGTTGGTATTCGACTGAAGTTAAAAGACTGTATGCCTCACACAAAATACAGAACATTTTATTTTAGCCCCTTCACCAATGCATTATAGTTTGTATGAAGCCCTGCTTATATTTTTAGCCAAATAAAGCTATCAGCTGCAGAAACAGTTAAGACCCACACCAGACAAGTACATAAACACAAATTAATAAAGAGCACAAATTCACAAATTCAAACTGGACTAAAGTTAAAGGTTTCCGTTCAAAGCTACCATAATTTCATGACATGCAGATTATTATACTGCTGCGGTTACATTAAATCATTTTTAGCTCCCTTTGTTTAAATATTTTTTCAATCTTTATAATAATGTTAACTTTTACATTATTTTGAAATTCCACAAAATTATCTGTTGCCTAGTATGTCATGGCAGTAGTGGTTCTAACAAACCGCTCCTAGTTTGCCTAACTTTGTCCTTGTAGCTCTTATAAACAGGGTAAGACATAATTAAATTGCCAGAGGCACAATTTAGTAAAACCAATTCATTGTGGAAGTCCAAGTAATGAATTTTCACGTTTAACATGACATTTATCCTTTCAATTAGCTTGGTAAGTAGAACAAGTTATTAACTGGAAAACTATCATTGATGTCTACAAATTGATTTCATAATTTTACCTACAAGAGCTAATTTGATTTAACTATGTATAAATACAGATTTAACAGCATGTTAATCATCTAGTAATTTAATTTTAGGCAACATTTTCTGGAAGCAACAGTTGCTGTAAATTTATTTTTTTTTTAAAAATCATCATTTGATGTTATTTGTAGCTGCTAAGTAAACATCTTGTCTAGTCTAATTTTAATAGCTCAGGTCTGCCTGCACCCTTAAAATGAACCAATAATAATGTAAAATTACATTTATTTGTAATGTAATGTACTATAGATGTAGGGAAAGTATTGTGACAAAGTCAAAACTTTCAACTCAGAGTTTTTAACAGATTCACATTTTTCAGGCATCCCTGAACATGAACATTCCACACTGAAGTCTGGAAGTCTAATCATTTGCCTTTGATGATGATTCCTGATAGGAATTGGTTTAATTCAACCAAGACGGCTTACTAAATAAAATGCAACTGACAGGCATATCTCTATATACTGTATAGACAATTCTTAATTTAGCTTCACTCTTAACCTTGTAAGATTTTTTTATCACTGTTTTAACTTTCAGTAGTTTCTCTTATGCTTTTTTGTACTTGTTAAACTTGGTTGTTTTTCAGTTTTCTATTTTCCTATCTTCAATCATCCAACTAGGGAGAATAATATTTTTAAAAAACACCAGAGTGATTTATTGGTAATTGTGCTGGTCCATACAAGGTGTATGATTAAACGATAGTTAATGCAGTTCTGCTAACCACCTGGAGGCTTAGAATGTACCTGAATGGGTAACACAGCCATATCAGAGCAATTTATTATTTTTACCCTGACTATGGATCAGGCAGGTTTGGTAAATGAAAATCTAATAGAATGTGTTCTGTAAAGGAGAGAATTTTAGCAACATAAAGAGAGATAATCAAGACATGTAAGAATATTTATGAATCAGAAGGAGGGTCAGACTTGGTAGATTTTTTTTTTAATTTACACAATACTCTTTTGACTCTTCAGGAGATGTGCAGTTCAGGCCTTTCTCGAGGATTGCTGTAAACGTAGGAGTACTGTTACATGAACAAATGACTTGGAAATTCCTACTTGTATGTCTAACCAACATGCAACATGTCACCATTTTCCAGTGCCATGATGAAAAAGAATATTACATTGCACACCCTCATTTTATTTAGCTGAAATCAGCTTACCTGATGTCCTTCACACCCATTTTCAGACTTCTTGTTCAGTTATGCTCCCAGTTCCAACAGCAAAAAAGGTATATACAGAATATGTACAAATTTTAGAATTTCAGTTTCACATTATGCAAAACTACAAACAAAATTATACTGAAGTCTGTTGGAAATGGGGAAAAAGTTATTTGAATATGGAATTGAAGGAAAATAATACTTACTTGGCATAGACTGAGGCTCTAAATAAATCATTCTTAATTTACCACTAGCATCACTTCAAGACAGGTCCGTTGAATCAACAAGCTAATTAATAAGGCAGGCTCAGTTATGAGATATACTTTTGAATCCCAGGAGGTCGTAGCAAAAGAAAGAAAGAAAACAAAACAGAGTGCCATTATGAACAATGCTGCACATTCTTTCTCTGACACATGAGCATCGAGTACTTTCAGGCAACAAATTATTCAGCAAAAGCGCGTACGGAAAAGCTACTGTGGCCTTTTATACCAACAGCAATAAGCCTTTATAATGCTTCATTTTGTCTGTTGTTGCCCTTTATATCTTTAGCCAAGTGGGAAATTTTCTTTTTTTTTTTTAAATCATTCTGTTGTGTATTCGAAAGGGAGTTTGTTGTTTGTCATAATCATATGTAATTTTTTATATATTTTTGGGTAATGAATTCAAAAATGAAAACCAGTTTTTCCAGTCACATACTATTTCTTCACAAAACATGTTTTGCTGTCAGTTACAGTTTTTTATATTGCTTTTGCACTATAATTATCTAGATTCCATTTAAATGATAATCTGTTTGAATGTAATGTTTTGAATATTAAAATTACAATTGAAGCTTTGAAAATCTTATCGAGAAAATTAACTACAATGAGCACTGTTGGCTCATATGTGGTGAACCTGAAAAAGATCTGTGTATCTTATTGGGTCAGCAGTCACAGGATACAAAATCCTCAGGTTTTTTCTGTGAGTGGGACAGCAGAACCAGGAGTCTCCATTCAGTTTAGAAAGAATGGCAAGTTAGAAAAAAAACTAAAGCTTAGTGCCAAAAATATCACCAGGCCTAGTTTGGCAGATCCAGATAAAGTGCTGCTTACCACCACTTTATATTAGGCTTGGTTGAATGAAGAGGTTTGGCAAGCCCTTTCAAAAGATTGAGCCCATTTTATGTGGGGGCAGCATGGTGGCACTGCTTCTGCCTTGCAGAAAGGCGGCAAGGGTTTGCGTCCCGGTCCTCCCTGTGGAGAGTTTGCATGTTCTCCCTGTGTCTGTGTGGGTTTCCTCCAGGAGATCCAGTTTCCTCCCACAGTCCAAAAACATGCAGGGTAGGTAAACTGGTGATCAGAAAATGGCACTAGTTCAAGATTGCGGTGAGGATATGTGTGGTCACCCTGTGATGGACTGTCCAGGGTTTGTTCCTTCCTTGCGCCCTGTGCTAGCTGGAAGAAGCTCCAGCAGACCCCCGCAACTTTGTTCAGGACTAAGCAGGTTAGAAAATGACTGTTTTACGTGTTTGCGCTAAATGTTGTGGATGTGAAAGAGGGCAGTTTTCCCAGAGCTCATATTAGAAAATTGGTTTCTAATGCAGAATCTTGTAGTATGACAAATGACCTGGAAAGACAGAAATTACTTCTAGGAATGATAACTTAAGAGTAAGTTTTAGGGTAACAACACAGATCCACATTATAAAGAAATTGTGAAAAAATCTTTTAGTTAAGTTAAAGTAATTGGATTGTAACATGCGTCTCAAAGTTCACTTTGTAGAATCACATTTGCAATTTTTGTCTCTAAAAATCTTGGGAGTGGTGAGTAAAGAACAGGGTGAAAGGTTTCATCAGGACATCAAGGACATAGAAAGAAGGTACCAGGGGGACATTGGGATGTCAGTGGAATGGGGGACTAATGCTTAATGATAAATAAGGACTCACCAGAAAAAGTGTATAGACAACTGGACAAAAAAACAAAGGTTTGGATCAAAAAAAAAAAAAATTAAGAAGTAACAAAAACTAGAGAAATTATATGCAAGTCAGTTGTTTTCTTTACATAGATCAGGGTAGGCAATGTCGGTCCTGGTGAGCCGCAGTGGCTACAGGTTTTCATTCCAACCCAATTGCTTAATTAGAAACCAATGATTGCCAATCTCAGACCTTATTTAATTTTATGGCTTGTTAGTCTGTGCAATGTAAGGCTCTTATATCGTAGATTTTTTTCCTTTCCAAGGATATCATCCAAATGATTTGAAGCCTAAAACAGATCATTTTCAGTCTGTCACATTTTTCTATTAAGTGTTTTATTAAATCAAACAGTGCATGATGAACACACACAGATGTAATTGGAAAAAAGCTACCTGGAGAACTGCTGGCTGCTTTGTCTTTTACATCTTATTGCTAATAAGGAGCAATTAAAACACTGAATGCAGCAGTTTAAGATTGAAATAAGCAATTAAGGTTGGAGAACCTTAACAAGCGAGACCACTAAAATGAAGCATTAAAATGTCACTTAAGCAATATGTGCTTCATCAGCAATAATTGAGTTCTCGTTAAGGAACTGGGTTGGAACAAAAACCTGCACATACTGTGGCTCTCCAGGACCGACATTGCCCAACCCTGACATAGATCTTTAAAAACATTTGATTTGGCACATTATTGTATACATTAACTGTGGTGGATTGGCACCCTGCCCGGGATTGGTTCCTGTCTTGTGCCCTGTGTTGGTTGGGATTGGTTCCAACAGACCCCCGTGACCCTGTGTTCGGATTCAGCGGGTTGGAAAATGGATGGATGTATACATTAATAAACGGTGTAATTGTTTAAATGACAATTACATTTCTTTTTCATTTTTCTACTTAAATGTGATATGATGGAAATATTCTGATATTTGTAATTGTGTTCATAAATGCCAATTAAATATAATACAACAATTATAACCATTTTTAGAAGTTTAACTTTGCAGAGCTGTCTATTGATTAGGGGGGCATAAAAACACACATCCTGCGTGTCATAACTAATTTAGAAAACACTTTAACACAAACCAAGAAGCCTCAGCTTGACAACAAGAAAGTATCCCCCACCATGCCATCCGAAGAAAACCGGCGATCTTTGAAAAAGCAGCATTATGACGTGAATCGTTTTCTGCATCAGAAGACCACTCACCCAAGTCATGAACCAGAGCCTGGTGATTCCACGCTAATTAAAGCGAATCAATGCCCGTTCAATCACGGATACAAACCCGTGACAGTCATAAGACTTGTGAGGGCTTTTGCAGCTTGAGGATTAGGACAGGCTGACGAGCAGAGAGCATTCGCAGCACTGTCTTCTGTCCGCTAGTTCCAGTTTTGCGAGGCACCGGTGAGTTCCGTTCTGCTATCTACCTGCACTCAGGTTAAGGAGCGGTGTCTGAGCTGCGCGCGCCTCCAACTCCCGCCACTTTTTTTTTCCACCTGCTAATTAGGCGCGTGAGACTCGGGCAGGCGCGGAGAGAGGCGAGCGCTTATGAACGAGCAGAGACGCGAATCTTAGTAACTGGTTTAAAAAAAAAAAAAAAAAAAAGTACCCCTCATTTCTTTTATCTTTCAGGTGACGAGACACTGTAGGGGCGAAACATGTAAGTAAGCATCGGCAGGACTCTTAGTGGAGATTACAGTCTTTCTCATAAACCTGTGGCACTGAGGTGTGGTCTGTTATCTGTTTCATTGTGTCTTCTCTTCATTTCTCTTAGGGGAGGATATTCTCATTCAGGAGGCCCTCAGAGAAGCGACTTCAGCGCCAAAAATGAAGGCAGGGGTGGGACATCGTACCTGAGGCCAGAAGAGTTGGTACCTTTTTTTGGGGGTTGTTGTAGCTTTCGTGAATGATGAAACTTTAAACCGTAACTACGTATCGGGCTTGGCATTCCACTGATCTGCACTTAGAGTTCTCCTCTTTAGTATAAGGAAGCACATTTTAGTAAACTTACGCCGTTAAAGAGAGGTATTGGTCCAAGTTTATGACCGTCCGCCAAGAGCCGTAATAAAATTGTACTTGGGTGTGTTGATTCCGTTTCAGGAATTTTGAATTGGTTTCAAAAACGATTTCTGCGGGATAACGGGGTCGTTGAAAAGCGCATGTGGTGTATTATCAGAAGATTTGAAGCATCGTTTGAACTGAGGTCTTCGTGTTGAACGTAGTTTGAGGTGGAGACCGTGCAAACTCTAGGATTTACGCACATTTCTTTGCTCTCGGTCAATTCCTTCAAAATAGCTAAGGATTTATAATGTCGATCTTTTTCTTGTCCACAAGAGGTATTTAAATGTTGACTAGATATGCAAGGTCGGGTTGGTTTATCCATTGTTTTTACCAGGTGATGGGTAAGCAAGCAAAAGGTTAAAAAAAAAAAAAAAAAATACCCACCCTTCCCCTTGTGTGCTGAAATTAAGAATTCGAAGGCGGCAAATGACAAACTAGTTTGAGTATAGCCTTTCTCTTCCTATGGTAGCAGTTGGGTGCAACTTTTTAAAATTCTCTCCTGTGTGTGTGTGTGGGCTCTCGCAGTGGCTGCAGTTTTTCGTTACAACCCAATTTTTTCATTAGAAAAATCCTTTCCAATCTCGAACCTTGTTTAATTGTCTTGTTTATCTGCAATGTGTTTTCCTTTCCAAGAATATCATCCAAATAATTTGAAGCCTGAAGCAGAATTTTCATGGTTTCATTTTCTCGAGCGTTTTATTGTAATATTGTATTTTCTCCAGCCGTCTGGAGTTTGTTCTCCCTGGCCATCGGACCTTACTCTTATTCTGTTAGTGTTCTTTTTTTTTTTGTTCATTATGTAAAGCACTCTGAGCTACATTTTTGTATGAAAATGTGCTATATAAATGTTAGTGCATGATGAACACACAGATGTAAATGGAAACAAGGTAGATGAACTGTTGGCTGCTTTGTCATTGCATCTTATTGCTAATAAGGGGCCATTAAAACCGTGAATTCTGCTGTTTAAGATTGAAATAAGCAATTAAGGGTGGGGAACCTTAACAAACGAGACCACTACAATGAAGCATTAAAATAAGCAATAATTGACTTCTCATTAAGAAACTGGGTTGGAACAAAAACCTGTGGCTTTCCAGGACCAACATTGCCCACCCCTGCCCTAGAACACAGGAAGAGGGTCCACCTGGACAGGGGTTGCCAACTCCAGTCCTGGAGGACCACCGTGGCTACAGGTTTTCATTCTAACACTTTTTTTTTTTTTTTTTGAGTGCCCTGTTTATGCTGCTCATTAGCTTCTTGTGAATTCACTTAAATTGAATTGCTTTTTTAAGATTCCTTCATTTCTCTGAATTGATTTATTTCCTTAAATGGCACCCAAACAGAAATGTGAAGTGAGTGAGCCAACAGAAGACCAAACTAAGTCAGGGCCTCTAACTCCAACCAATTTCACTCCAACCAGCTGCTTAATGATGTGCCAATTTTTAGTTAAACCCATTCTTTAATTCCATGGCTTGTTGCTGCCCTCATGGTGCATTAGCAGACATTTCTGAATTATTTATTTTTTTCCTTTTCTAATTCATTATTTATATAGCGCTTTTCTCCAATTCTCCAGTACTCCAAGCGCTATCCACACAGGGAGGAACTGGGAAGCGAACCCACAATCTTCCACAGTCTCCTTGCTGCAAAGCAGCAGCACTACAGCAGAGTTTAAATGTTTTGGGGACCAGAGCAGACTGACATTCCTGAGACCTTCATCGTTCCTAATTTTCAGATATTGTATGATGGACACCAGTTGTTTAGGCTCATTTTGTATCATTGTTTGGCTGTTAAGGAAAAACAATTAAGGGTCTAAGTCTTCAAGAGCAAGTAAATTTAAAATTAGTTCAAAAAGTTAATTAGCAGCAAAAACTGGTCACTTTTTAAGAAAAGGGTTAGAATGAAAACCTGCAGCCGGAGTCGGCAACCCCTGCACCAGGATGTCTCTCAGATGGAGAGGTGCTATTGTGTAATTGTTCCCAACCTTTTCTATGTCCCGCGCCCCTTTTTTTTTTTAAAAAATTGCTCCCCCTATGAAAGTAATATCATGTTTGAAGATGAAGCCTAATTTTTGAATCCCACACAGTACTGTAGGTGAACAAACCACTCCAATAACTTCATGAAGTTTTAAATCTAAATTGAGAAACTGTCTTTTAGAAGTCTTGCTCTTGTAAATGTGCAACTCCCCCCAACGTGAGTCTTTGACAATACAGGGGTTGGTGTGTGCAGCAGGGAAATTGACACATGATCAGTGATGGAGGGGTACAGCTTTTTGCATCCAATTCAATCCCCCTTGTTCCTCCTCTGGCAAAAATGTCAGTCAATCATCAGGGCTTGCACAGAAATTCTAACGATCTATCCCTACTCGATGAATCATTGCAAGGTCCAAAAACCATTCCCAGTTCTCATTTTACGAATGCTGCACCCACAGGAAGAAACGCATGAGAATGCTCAATTCTGTAGCTCATTTACCAGTGATTGTGTGCACAATGCTTGATCCTTTTCCTAGCCTAGAACAGGAGCACTTGCGATCCCCTACAAATGACAGCACACTGCAAGACCCCAATTGTACTACAATAATTACAACTTGCCCAATTTTGGCGGATCTCGACTCGGCCTTTCTTTGTGCACCCTCTAGGGGTGTCGACGCCCCAGGCTGGGAACTGCATTACTCTGTAAAGTAGAGGAAGTCTGTTCAGATATCTGGCCATTCCACTGTGAAACACTGGGGGGAGGGCTGCCAAATAAATTTTTTTTGGTAAGGAATGATTATATTAGTCCTAATTCTTCCAAATACCTTTCTCTAAGTGTGTGAAACTTTATTCAGTCGTGCAAACTGAATACTATAGAGCAATTTTGTTGCTGTATTTGAATTTAGTAGTCTATTAAAGCCCCAACTTCTGGATAGAAGTAAATTATTTTAATTTAAAGGTTTTTCTGATTTAAACTTGACTTTTTATATGCATTTCATTGTTGCATTAATAAAACCATAGGTAAGAGTTTGAAACTTAAGCTGTGCTAAGTCTGTACTTCCATCCATCCATCTGAGAGCCATCGGCAAGGTGTAAGTTTGCTGAAGGATCGCAGATTATTCCATAATTCAAACATTTAAGATTTAAATTGTCAAATTGACTGGCTGTAGCTCCTTATAACCTTGAATTGGTATGAAGAATAATGCAAACAGATGCTTAAATTTCCCTGTTCTTTCCTTCCATGTCCTTTTTATTATGCTGAACTAGAATATGCAGATCAGAAGGCACCAAAGCAATAGGCTGAAGGCAGGAATCATTTTGGAATAACTGGGAAGTGCAGGCATACTGAACAAGTTACAGCTGTCACATTTAAGATCTGTACTAACAGTTTACTTGGTTAACTAGAAGTTAACCTGTAGACCCGTTCCCAAAAACCATGACTTGGTAGGATGTGTGCTTCTGCTCTTGCTGCGTTAAATACTGTTGTGGCTTGTAATGGCTGGGGAGAGGGGTTGGGGAATTTCCTCATGGATTATGGAGGGAGATGCCTATTCTATCAAACCTATGGGGTACAACTCTGAACAACAGCAAACCATATTAAAACCTCATTGGAAATTCATGTTGCATAAGAAACATGAGTTCTCCAGTTCTCACAATGTGCAAAAATGTGTGGGTTTTTTTTTTTTTTTTTGATATATTAAATACTTGTGGAAAATCGAGTGTTTTCAGAATTGATGGGACTTGACTGGCGTCTCCTACCTATTCAATGGTCCGTTATTCAACAGCTGCTTCTTGTGAGAAGATTCCTGTTAGCTTCTGATAGAAGCTATACACAGTCTTCATGAAAACATGATTGTGGTGGTGTCGGTTTTTTAAAACCCACCGGTCCACCTATCATGACGTATTTTATGCACCAAAACAAGTTTGTTCCCTATGTAACTGGATTTAATTACATGGTGTCCGAGGAAATATTGAAGGTATAACCTCATACTCTGGTAGTTCCAGTTACCTAACCCTTCTGTTTACGGATGTGCTTAATAGAACTAAAGGGGCAGTGCGTGACCTTTTTAAATTTGTGGTGACCAGAAATGCTACTTCAATAGTGATTGCAACCAGTTTAAATTAATTTCCCCAAGCCTGTGCACCTCCATGTATGGTTAAGACTTAAATCCTGACTCGCTAAGCTTTTGTGCTGATGGGCCATTATGGCTGCAGGCCTTTTAATCTGCCAAGATTCACAACTTTTACTGAAAGTGAACTCCTATTTATAATTGTCTCGTTTTACTCTTTGATTAAAGCTCTGCCTTTTTACCCCCCTTGTGTGGTGTTTGTACCCAAAGCGATCATTTTAAGAATGAGATCTTGTACAAAGGACAAATGGCTTTTTTTTTTTTTTTATATATAAATTGTTAGAAAATGGATTAAATGGCCCCAATTCTCCAGAATTTTGAACAATGTTGGTAGGGAAATCTTGACAAGGTTTTCTCCAAGTTCATGAATTAAAATTCTGGATGTTCCAACAAGCATAACAATGAGGAAGTTGATTGGCACAAGGTAGATGTGCTAATTGAATTATAAATTGCTTCTTAATTTGAATTCCAATTATTGAAGAGATATAGGCCAGTGTTCGCCCTTTTAGGAATGGATCACTAGCCTGCCACATTTTACTTTAGAACTAATAAACTGCAGGTGATGCATGTTTTTTTTTTTTTTATGCATGAATATCACTGTTCACATTTAAAAGATATTTATTTATTGCCTTGATCTGGCTCACAAGAACCCTTAAGGGTGAAATGCAGGGTGTGCTTTTTAATTTTTAACAGATAATCATATTTAAACTTCTGGTGTTGGAACAGTATCATCCTGACCAAAACCTCCACCCAAATTTTGAATATAATATTGAGAAGAATGGGAGGATTGTAGCTTAATGGCACGTTTTCTTTAGGATTACAGGAATTGCAGTCTTGGTCCTCATTCTTGTTGCATTGCTGATCATTGGTTGCTGGTTTTACAGGCGCAGGAATGGCTACATTATGATTAAGGTGAGTGGCCCTTTTGTGGAAGGTTATTTGCATGTGTATGTATAAAATTTATTAAATGGATTGATCCTGTATCTCACTTGCATGCATGAACTCCCTTTAAGACTAACTATCCATGCCTTTAATCTCATGTAACATTTGGATTTTTTTGTATAGCAACATCTGTAGCTGCACATTTGAATAAACCAGCTCTTTTAAAGACTGTCCCTAACCTACTCCTATATTTATATCTAAAAGGGGGGGGGGGGGGAGGGTCTAAGGTGCTAAACAAGGTTCCCAGTTTAATCCTTGCACACATTTTGTATTTATATACCAGTATGGCAAAACAAATCAACTCTAGTATACCCTAATCCTGTACTAACAGTATCCTTGGGTGGCATTCAGTATAGAAAAGTCTTTAAACCATATGGAATGCTTTGGCTTTCTCATGTAGACACGTGGCCCAGTTGGCAGTATTCGGAAGGCATTGAGGGCTGGCCGTGGTAATGAAGACCTATTTGAAAATAAAGTTCCTTTAAATGACTATGGCAACTTTGGTCCAGTGGTAAGTTGGCAAAATTTCTGTTCATTTTAAGCATTGAAAAATGATGCTTGAACACTCCACCCAAGAGACTTTCAGACCTGCTTCTTGTAGTTCAGATAATCCCCTAGTTTAAGAATATCATTCAGATAATTTTGTATTACTTGCTTTCCTCAATATGTCACTTTTTTTGTTGATCTTTAGGTACCAAATGCTCCTCCAGCCTATGAGAAAATACAAGAGCAATTACCACCTCCTTATACCCCTTAAACGGCTAAAAAAAATTTAAGGGAAGATCAAAGAATCGAGGATCTGGGCACAAAAACCTGTTAAATGGCTTCTGGAATGGAAGATGCATTCCAGTTAATAGCAACCTGGCTGTTGGCTTTACTAATAAAGCACTTTGTATACAGTACAGGCAGTCTGTGTGTTTTCTGGACATCCACTTTGTATAACAAATGAACTACTACTCTTGATACTGCCATATCTTTTCTCTCCATACAAGGTAAAGAATTATAAATAACACCATTGGGATGTAGAATTTCTGAATGCTTGTGGTTGATAAAATGTTCATTCAATAAAACATATGATGTGGGCCCATAATAAACTGAAAAAAATAGGTAAATAGGATGGAGGACCTGTTGGGCTGAATAGCTTAACTTTCCCAACATAAGAGTAGGGACCCTTAAATATCCAATGCCCTACTCTCCACCACACTAATTTCCATCTGGCAATGTCTGCTACTAGATTTTCAACAATGGTGCCATGCTCTTGCTGAACAAATTGAACTGAGATCCACTACATGAATTCTCTTCATAATTTTTAAACACTAATTGTGCTCTTCTAATCCGTTTGGTTAAACTCCTTCCTTTTAGCCCTTGAATTGGTCTTGTCATTCCCTGGACTTCCCACAGAGAATACTGTGTACAGTTTGATGCAACAGCAAAGTCCTCACTTCTTATGACTGGAGCATAACCTCCCTTTTTATCCAAACATTGTTTCATATAAAGCCATCTTAGATGCCTTGATTTGATCCTTTCTGCACATTACATGAATGGAGACGGAGTCCTCTGACTCCTAGGTCCTTCTCAAGGACTTAAGTTTCACACCTCCCATTGTGTATTCAAATTTAAGAAGTTGATTTCCTCTGGATAATACTTTTCATCTGCTTCAAGTCTACTAGCCGAGTCTACATTCTCTAACCTTCTGTGTAGTTTGGTAATAAGCCATACCCTGATGTTGTGTAACTAATTGTATACAAAAAAAAACACTTCTTCATGGTCAATTATGTGCTCATATAGACTTGAGATGCATCTAGCATGGTGGCTATATGTTCTAAATAAACAATTGCAACAGCTCTAGTATATTTTTAATGTTCACCTTCCATAACAACCATAGCTTAGCCTTTCACAGCAGAAGTTAGATATAGTAACATACTATACAATTTGCATACATAAAATGCACAATGGCTGTGTTCACTGTGTAAATTTTAAATGCAGAATTCTGTTTTGATCAAGTTTTTGAAAACTTGATAAAAGGGTAGAGGCCTGCATGACTGCTTTCAGCCTTTTCAAGATTACTGGAATAAAGTCTCATTTACTTCAGCACAGTGATTAGAAAACTGCTGTAGTTCTCTTTGCAGCCACCCTGTCACCACCTTACCTGCTTGAGATTTCTGTTTTTCTTCCCATGATGTAGTGGGGAGGTAAACATTAAGAGTCACCCTAAAATATCGCTACTGGGGGGTGTGCTTGCCATGCGCTGGTTGAAGTAAATTAGACAATGCTTGAATAGTTAATTTTAGTTTTATCAGTTTTCATACTATACATGTTTTAATTGTAGATGTCATGTAATTAATCCATATTTAGACACCAGTATCCGCAAAACAGAAGTAGACTTCATGCTGCATCTAAACTTGTTTAATAAGCACAGCTCCTTGCCTCATGGGACACTGCAGTATAAAGTTTGCAAGTGTGGTTGACTGTACTTTGATTTGATTGCAGTTAAAGATAGGGGTGCAAATATTCTCAAAGCACATTTCTTTGAATTTACTTAGGATAATGATTAATTAAAGTGGCTTAATGCATACAGCCGAGGGAACTGATTAACTTGGAGGACAGAAGGTCTCACTCTAATTCTGCATGATGGCAGATGCGAGTTTAAGAAGGGTTTGTGAGAAGTTCATCTGTGTAAGAAGACAGTCAGGCACCAGTATAACACGTTTTTAAAAGGTGAACTGGCTGGATTTAGATTCACTTTTAATGACATACTCTGAATTGTCTGGTCTAAAAAAATCATTGGTGAAGTCTCCTTTTATAAAGCATCATCACTTTTATTACATGCAGAATTATCTGCATTTATTTCTAAACAATGCAATGGTCCAAAATACCTAATAAAATACTTACAAAATCTATACATTATGTAAACAGAAACCATAAATAGGAACACCTTTGAATTTCCATACATATTTAAGTACAACCCTGTGCTCTATATAACTATTTACATTATTTACAGCATTTCCCTCCACACACAAACAGGAAAAAAAATATATACAAATTCAGTGTTCCAGTAGAACCTGTAAATAAATATCCCGGCAGATGGTTCTACAGTATACCTGCTGGTAGGAACCAAAATGCTTTAAGGCAGTAATGAAATCACACATTTATACAATTATGATAAAAACAAATGTCATTATTTAAATATCCTCCACAGCCATCTCAAAGTTACAGACATTTGTTTTACTCTTAAGGTTTGTCTCCAGCTTTTGTCTGCCCCACTCAATTACAATATGGTTTCAAATTCCATTACACAGTGCAATTATACTCTTTAAGCACTCAACTTCCAGCCTGGTTGGAAAGGATTTAAAATGTTTAACTAGAGAAACAATAGTGTTACATTGTTGTAACAAAACCGATATACCATCCTTTGAAAATCAAGGCAATCAAGACATGCAAATGATGAAAAACAGAACTTCGCCAGCATGAAAACATTTTTCTCAAATATGTAATAGTTGTGTTTGTATTCAACATTTATTGAGAGAAAAGCACAATTTTATCACCAGCAAACTACTGGAGTAGCAAAAGCTTGAAAAAACAATATGCATTGTGAAGCAGCTTTTATAAATTAACCTTTTGCCATCTGTTAAGACAGCAAGAGAATATGACTGCCACAAGAATCTTCTCCTATGAGGAAAATAAAACATTTACAATGCTAATACATATCACAAAGAAATGAAAGCTGACACTTGTCAGTATATTTAGTCTTGTTCACAACTTGGAAAACCTGCAACAGTTGAACTTTCAGCAAGTTTTTTATTAAACATGAATGTCAGCCAAATTTTAAGAGCAATTCACATTAACTGTATGTCGCTGGGCTCACTGCAGATTTGTATAACGTCACATTCTCTTTATCCAAAAGTGACAGCTTGGTTTTCCCAGAACAAGTCCAGCTCAAACATTAAACATACTAAATAAATTACGTAATGCAGCCCAGTACTCAGTACTCAACGCTCATTTGCGTAGTGTTATTAAATGCCGGAGTGAAGAACAAGAGACCTTCTTTACTTGTCATTCAAAACAACATCTCTTGATTAAAGGCAAAACTTCTCAATGAACTGTTTTAAACAGAAGAGCACTTCTGAAATGTAAGACACAGAGTTGAACTACAAACATCTCACCTCCTCTAAACCACTACGAAGTTGTGGCTTAGTTAAAAAAACAAACAAACAAACAAACAAACATTGTTCAATGCAAGAGTTCAGGAAAAATGTGTAAGATAAATAAACCCCCGTGTATGAAATCCAACAGTCACTGGTGTCGACCTCTCAAAGCCAGCGAAATAAAAACTCACAGCAGGCTTAGAAATTGAACAAAATCAGGCACCATTACCACTGGCACTTGAAAGTTTACAATGTGAAATAACCTAATAAACAAGATTTATGGAAGTTTGGATTTCTGTTTATGTCACAAGTTGTAAAATTTGGGAATGGAATTTGGGAAGGAAAAAAAAAAAAAAACAAGCATACAGGAGGTATTTATAAAGTCTACCAATAATGACCAGCATTATATTACTCAGTTCTTTAACCCCAAATAATGCACAGAAAAAATAAGCAACAACACACATTTTGGTCATCCAATCCTATGCCATTCCAACCAATATACATGTATGCACTTTTTAACTTCATTTGTATGAAGGACCGAAGTCTGCTCTTACCATATTACAAAGATATTCAGCGTTAACGATGCACAATCTCTCCACAATGCAGCTTGTTACCATTCTCAAATGACAAGCTGACAGCTTTATTAAAACAAAACAAAAAAAAAAAAAAGTTTCCCCAAAGTGCTTTAAATTTTAGGACGTAGCCAAAACATGATCTCACAAATGAAGTATTTACCTCAAGGATGGAACACACTGCCACCACGTAGGCTTAAAATTGCAAAAGTAGCATTTTTTTGTTACAAAACAATTCTATCACAAAGTGCAGTTTGTAAATAAACACTGACGTGTTTGAAAGCATTCGGTTGGTAAACTGATTTTGTATTGAAACTTGTACTGGATTCCAGAGAGTCTCTTTATATTCCAATATCAGTCAAGCCAACTTTAAGCATGGGGTCCTTCTGTATCAGTGACCACTGAAGGTAGATCAACAGCCTTGAACGCAGTAATTACCCCTTCAGTGCTAGAACTTGGAGTCACCATCACAGTGGCCACTGGTTTAGGCAGAAAATGAGAAACAGGAGAACTAATGGTATTAAGAATGGCTCCTTCGGGACTGACCATCAATTTGGTGGCAGGGGGATCTTTTAGAAGCACTGATGAATTTGCAAAATGCATTGGCTTGCTCGAGACTCCCGAGAACGGTACAGCCATCTTCAATGGATCTGACAATTTAGCTGTAGGCTGTAGACCAGGTGCTATTAGAAGTGTACTGGGAGTTGGGGGCACAGTTGTCATAGGAGAGACCAGTGGTTTAGTAAATGCACTGCCTATTGGTGGTACAGTAGCTACTGGCAAAGCCTGCGTTCTACCACTGGTGCTCATTGGCAACACAGTTGCTGTAGGAAAAGTCAGGGAACGTGAAACACTACCACCTGGATGTACTGAAGTTTGTGGTTTGGCAATGGAAGTAGTCACGGCAAGGTCTTCTGTAGGAGTTTTTTTACTGCTTGGTAAGGAGGTTATGGAGAGTGGTGCGGAGGAGGAGATTTTAATAACATTGCCGCCAAGTGCCTGCACTGCAGCAACTGGCAACCCTTTACTTTCAGGTAACTGTGTCAAAGATGGCATTTTCTGTTGGGCAACAGCAGCTGTCATTTGGGAAGCTTGTGTTCCAGGTGTGGATTTTCCTGTCGGTAAAACATTACTCCCAACGGGTAAGATTGATGTCCTTCCAACACTCATACCTACTTGAGATGGCAGCTTAGTGGAAAAGGACTGCATCAATGTGTTTCCATTTGGCAGTGGCTGTGTTTTGTTCAGAACATTTGAAATTGGTACAATGTTGGAAAGCAGCATCCTTGGGTTTACAATGACTGGTGGGACTACAGGGGGATAGGCTGACCCAACGGTGGTGGTCAATGTTTTTTGGCCAGATAAATTTCCAGGTGCTGCCACCTGAGGGACAGCAGCTGTGTTTGCAGCAGGGGTCACTCCAGAGCCCGAAATAACAAGTATGTGGCTGCCAGGTCCAAGGCCTTGAGGAGGGACAATAAATCTGTTGTTGTTGATCAGAATCTGTGTGCCAGGAGCTAAAGGCATGGTGGTATTAATCACAATCTTCTGCTGTACTGAAGAATCATTTAAAACGTTTGCCGATGTAGCATTCATTGCAGCTTTGGGAACACAAATGGAGTTGAAAGCTGGAGTGACTTTAGATGCAGTGCATGGAAACTGTAGTGGGCTTGAAGGCAAACGAAAGGATGTGCCAGTGTCTGCATGGGACGCAGTGCATGTTGAGACAGAGGGTTTTGGAAAGCTTGTAGTTGGGCTCAGGAACGCAGTGCTTTGTGCCTGCGTGTTGGCGCTAGTGACTGCTTCATTTGGTGGAATGCCACCTATGCTAGTGCCAGGTATCTGGAGTGGGCACTTTATCTGATGGGTTTGTGTGGTTGAAGAGTCTCCCAGAACCGAAACTCCTGGAAGTACAGGCGCAGCAGGCTGCAGCGGAGATGTTGCTATAAGAACTGATGATGCCAGATGGCCAGTTATAACTGTGGAATGAGACACTTTTTTCTCACTTTCCAGCACCGCACACTGATTGTTATTTGGAACAAAATTACTGCCAGTAAAGGAAAGTGGCCCCTGTGATGCTGCTGTGTTAAATACAGTTGCTTTAGGTAAAACACACATTTTTTTCACACTCGATTCCTCCAAAGGTACAGAGTCATTACTCTGCCTGTTATGGCTCAGGGTCTCTTCCCTTAATTTGGCAGTCAAACTGGGCATCAAGTTGATCACCTGGACCTTCTGCAGATTGTTGGGAACAGTATTGATAATTGCTTGACCAATGTTAAGTCCAATTTTTACATCCCTGATTTGAGACACTGTGGGCATGACAACACGTGATGCAGCTGGCACCTCCACTGAAGTATTAGCATTAGTTGAAATAGGAGGAGCACTGAATGGCTGGGTTCCTGTACTTGAACTGGAGGATATCAGGACCAGGTTCTGATTGTGGAAAGAAGCTGAAGAAACCGATGCATTAACTTTCACAGTGGAGCCACTGGGACTAATAACAGAAGGAGAAGAGACAATGATAACTTTTTGCAGTGGTGCTTTGTCTATCACCATACTTTCTGCCTGAGGAACATTTTGTGTTGTTACATACGATGGTAATGATGTCTGAGTAGATGCCACACTGGTTTTTGGAAGGGTGGTTGCAGACAAGGTAGCCACAGAGCCGGCAGCAATATTGATTATATTGTGCTGAGTGCTGGGTTGTGCAGAAGTGAGGCTGGTAGTTGGAAGAACTCTATTACTTGTCATTTTCTGGGTTGACATTATTACCTTTTTGGATTGTTTCAAAGTTAAACTGGCATTACTGTCAATTGACTGATTTGGTACAGAGACACTGGAAGTAAGCTGGGAAAGGTCAGTGACAGAATTTCCCAAAGAATGTGTTTTGCTGTTTATAGACAAAGCAGCTGGACACACTGTAGTGGAGACAGCAGATGAGGAGACTGTTGGTTTAGGAACAAGTAAAGCCTGAAAATGTGGAGGGAAAGTAAACACAGGGCTAGAAGGTACACTGCCTGGTGCCAAGCCATCAGGGTTGGTCTGTACCTTAACCACACCCGTATTCCCACCACGAGTAGTCACCAAAATAGACTGAGAATCACGAATGCACACTGTCTTAAGCTCTTGCTTACAGGTGTATGTTTCAGATTCCTCTACCGAAAGGGCACTTCCCGATGACCCTCTTCTTGACACAAGATTTGGGGATGTAGACTGGCCTTGGAGCATTTTGGGAGACAAACTAGAGTTGTAATCACTTGTTTTTGGAGATGATGCCATTTGTTCATGTTGAGATAACTTTACAAATGAGGATACTGTTGTGGTAGATTCACGGGCGTCCCTACTTACGACATCATTAAGTGGGGCCACTTGCTGTACAGGGATCTTGCCCTGATCACCATGATGACAAAGAGCAATGTTATCCACTGGACTGACAATACTGGAAGTTTTAGATGTTGAGTGAACTTGGCTTTGATGCTGCCTTGAATCGGTTTTATGCAATACCTGGCAGAGAGAGTTAGCTGACAGAATAATCACTTCTTGTGAGTCTTTGTGTTCTTTTTTCTGATCGAGGTCCAAGTACTGTTCAGATATTACAGAATCAGTCACTTTTCTGGGAACATCCAAAGACTCTGCTTGGGTCCTGCAGAGCCCAAGAGAGGGATTTGTGCCAGTGGCTTGACTAGATGTGTAAGGTTTTGGCTGGGGCACAATAGTTACTTTGTTAGACGCTACATTGGGCATTGCTGGCAAGTGGCTAATTAACGTCACTTTGTTCCCAACATTCTTAGCCAGTAAAGCTTGTATGGGCGTGGTCCCTTTTTGATACACTGCTGTAGACAAACCTTTGGAAGAATCTGTAGCTAAAGGCTCCACAACTGGCATCAGTTTGTTAAGTTCTCCCTCCTCTTGTTGTCCAACTGAAATTTGATCTTCGAATGCACCAAGTAAGACCCTCCTCTTTGTTATTTGTTCATCTGTGCTACCACTCTGTCTGCGTTTGGAATTTCTGGGAGAGATTTTAAGACTGTCATTACACACAGCTTCTCGCTTTAATAATCTGTTTCTTCCTGGCAGTACGTCCATTATCTGCAGTCTTCTATCTTCTGCAGGGAAAAAAATGACATATAAAAGAGCATTAAAAAATAGGATTTACTATATGTGTGGTAGTGATGTAAACTGCACCCCAGTCTTATGCCCGAAGCCAACATTAAATTGATTACCTGCTAGCTGTACCCACTAGAATTAGTAAAACAAAGCAGATAACTCACCACTTGGGAAACGATGAAACAGTATTTCTGAGGTTTTTGAAGTGTCATCTAAACATAGGCGATATTTAACAATTAATTAACAAATAATCACTGACATAGAACAGATGGCACAACTGGAAATGACTTGTAAGCCATCCAGGAAAAGGGCGAAAAAAAAAAACATGCATTAAGGTAACCATCAGCTCCTTTACTTAGCCAATACAATGATTGTTCTAAATTATCCTCTTTTAAAAATTTATTTGATCTACTTTTTTAGGTGGAATATACTATATACATCAGTAAATCCTTTGTCAAGTCAACATCACATCACATTTATCCAAGTGTACTGACATATATACAATTAAAAGTCAGTGCCAGGTGAAAAAATGTTGAAGCAATTGGTTCTCTTACACTATGGTATCAACTGGAAAACAAACATTATTAACATCACTTCTTGCAACACAGAATATCACAGCATTGATGACTCAGATGTGAAGAAAAACAAACAGTGTTATAAACAGGGCAGTATTGCCGAAGCCAGACATATAACATACATGTCTGGAGTCAACCATGTGGAGTGAACTGTGCTAAAAACTGGGTTGGAACAATTAAATGGCACATTGAGTGTTACATTTCTAAACAAATCCAACACCTCACAATGGTGGCGGTCAAATTAGGGGCATTGATTTTGAACTGCAAAGATCAGAGGTGGTCTTGTTAATCTGAGCGCAAGCTTCTGTTTACAATGAACTGTCTGCAGTCAAAAAGACTCCGAAAAAAACCTATACAACATATAAAATGTGTGTCGCGTGTGCATATTGCGTTTTTTTTAAATAAACATGGCCAGATGCAAGGAAAAAACCTCTCTCTAGCATAAGATTACATATTGGTATTTGACTGCGTCAATGGATGAGTGGTAAACATGAATATTATGCTGTCACAGGTGCTGTGTGTGCTTTTGTTCAGCATTATGACAACAGCGTTGTGGTCAATGTAAGCTTGAAAGAACTGGCAGCTTTGCTTGTGAAAATACGAACTACAAAATATGCTTTTGAGGTAAATGGTGTGTCACACCCCATCAAAAGGACTGCCGTTAACAGAGTAGATAACAAAGAGCCACAGGAGATGTACTGTAGATCTTGTACTCAAAACACCAGAATCAACAAATCTGCTTAATGATACCAATAAAATCAGGGAGAAGGCTGCACAGCATCCACCTTCTAAAACGAATAACTAAAGAAATGCAACATTACTAATTGGAAATGCCAACTTGCCATGACAAAGTAGCTGCAGCATTTTAACACACTTTACATCCATAGTCCACAATGCTGATCTAAACTCAGTTTGCTATTGTTATGTTATACAGTGATGTAATAGTTAAAATGACAGAAATATATTGCAGCAGACAGAGGAACGTCTCAAACATGTGGAGCCCAGCAGCTGCAGTGGTCTACACGTGTGTTTCTGTCAGTTTCACTGTCGCTCTGCTCATTACAACATGCAAATTAAATACCAAGTTTCAGTTACCTTGCGCTACTGAGCTCCTGAATGGATCACAGCAATTTTAGCTTTTTATTTTCTCTCAGCATCAAGCCTTTTGTTCAGTATCTTTTGCTCTCTTCCCGACACCCCGTTAAGTGGCAGTTTAAAATGCACAGACTGGAGAAATTGGGGGTGTTTTAGGAAGAAGTCCTGTGGGTGAAGCCTTTGTAGCACAGAACTTCAGCGCTGGTCACTACATACATTTTAACAGTGTGGCAGGTGGCTGGGGTTCATGCCCAGCCGGGATGCCCCTGCACTGTATCTTCAGGAGGAGCAGCCCTGAATGGTGCAATACCTCCCCCCTGGACGCTAGATGGCCACCCCCCTGGGGTGAAGAGGTGCCTCCGGTTCGGGTTCCTGCAGGGCTCCACGGGAGTTGGAGTTGGGTGCAGCCCTGTTGTGTCCCGCAGGCACCGCCAGGGGGTGCTGCAGCTGGGACTCCTGAGCCCTTGTGGGCAACGTATTCACCACACCCGGAAGTGTGGCCGGAACACGGCAATCAAGCACCTGGAGCACTTCCGGGTGAACTAGAAGAGGGGCCAGCAGCCACCACTCCAGGAGCCAGAATCGGGAGGAGGAGGACGAGGTTGCCAGGGAGGAGTGGTGGAGTAGAGAAAGAGTGTTTTGTTTGGTGTTGGTGCTGTGATTGGGACTGTTTATTGCCTGTGGGTTTCACGGGGAAGACGTGCCCCACAAGTGAAGAAAAATAGTTGTTTTATTTTACCCGTGCCTCTGTGTCAATCTGTGTCAGGTCTGGCACTAGCGCCTTTATTCACAACAGGTTGTCCCAATACACGTTTTAAGACGTATGGTCCCGCGAGACTATAAACTGGGTATCAACAACATGTCAATCTAAATAGCCAGGCTCACTGCAAGTAAAATGAATTACAAAGGGTTTTTGGAGTTAATAGCCTGTTGAAGCAGAGCAGAACAGTTTAACTGCAGACAAAGGTGGAAAATGAAGAAGGAAGTGACCACCTATACCTAAACTGTTCTGTTCAAGGATAAAGAAAATGTATCACAGATGTATGACTAGCACTTACAATGGTGCTGTTTACTCATAGATGAGTGGATGATTCTGAAAATCTGCACAATCAATACAAACATAATGTAGTGAATGTTCCCATCAAAAACAAAGCATTTCATGTTTTATTAATACTTTTGGTTTCTTTCCAAAAATCAGGAAAGAAAAAAATTAATGTGTGTTATTGAATCGTTAGAAGTACAAGTTTGTTTTAAAATAAGTGCATTTACTCTGTATTACTTATAATGACTCTGGTACGAAATATACAATACGAATTAATAACTGCCTGACAAGTCTTTCACTATGCAAGCTTAAGTACTGTTCCAGCACAGAACATCTCAGACGGTTTTACAAAGGGAGGCTACTCTTTGCCTGCGGTGGGCTGGCGCCCTGCCTGGGGTTTGTCTCCAGCCTTACGCCCTGTGTTGACTGGGATTGGCTCCAACAGACCCCCGTGACCCTGTAGTTAGGATATAGCGCGTTGGATAATGGATGGCTATTCTTTGCAGCCTGGCCTATGCAAACTCCTTACTATTCTAAGAGCAAAAGAATAGTGAAGGTCCTTTGATACTTGAAAGTTTAACGTGACTTTATTTGGCAACTGTTCACCGACTACACTGCATGTTATGCTAAAGTGAGTATTATGTGGAGATTAAATCAGTGCTTTAGTCATCCAATACGCACACATATACTAAAGGCTAGGGAAGTCAGTTCAGTACAGCATTACAGTACTGTTTTGATAGATCATCAATACACTGAGGACAAGCACCATAAACATATGATAAATCACAGATATTGGTACACAGAACAAAACAAATTGCTTCTAAAATCCTTCTAATGGCGCCCTGAACTTCTCCTCTAGCCTGTAAACATTTTTTTCTTGTTTTTGTAGCAGAAATTCTCTGGCCACAATTAATATTAGTAGTAGTAGTTGCGTTATGTGCATGAGTTTAGCAAAATTCTTACTTGCAGATCCGACTAACATGTAACATGTCATCACTTTCTGATGTGTTGCAGTGGTTGAAGTTGAGCAATTGCTGTATGTTAATTCTGTTTACAGAGTAGGGTTACAGTGGTTTAGGGAAGAAGCTAAAAGCATTGGTCACTTTATTGCCATAAAGTATTAGTATTGTACATTAAATGGAATTTGATTGTCTAATGAAAATGAGATATTCTGCCACCCTACAAACTAGGACCATCACAATCATATTCAAACATTGTGCATATTCAAATGTGTGATATTTTTTAAATATTCAAAATTTGGCATTTCATCTTTACACATCACTTCCAGAAACATCCAATTCATATGTTCTGGTTGGATACTGTAGCTTCTGTTCTGTTGTGATATTCAATGATGAAAGAAGTCCTGTTTCTGGCTTAGTACCCTCCTCCCTATCAACTAAGACTGAAAGTGCTCATGGCAAACACTTCTCTTTACACGAGTAATTAAAACTTTCACATTCAGATACTCCACGTTCACAAACTAACCCAACCTCTCAGTTGAAAGCTGGTGTGTTTATGTGTGTATCAAAAAGGGTAAACCCCCCCCCCCCCCACACATTTTTATACATACATACATACACACATACACACACACACACACACACACACACACACACATACATACATACATACATACATACATACATACATACATACATACATACATACATACATACATACATACATACATACATACATACATACATACATACATACATACATAGTCCCCAGGTTATGGACACCTGATCTACAACATACGAACGGGCCCGCAGCTGCGACGCATGCGCCTCAGTAACTGCCGCTCTGTCATCTTCGGGCCGGGGATGCTGGAAGCGGTAGCTGGACGGAGGCTGGAGGGGGTCGATTTCGCTGCTCGCGCAGTGTAGTGTCCGTCGGGTGGCTCCCGGCGGCAAGCGGTTTCACTGCCTGCCCCCCACTGCAAGTGGTGACCCTGTTGTGGCTGAACAGAGGCCACTGAGGGTGAACGGGGAGTAGCATTGTAGTGTGCCTTGGATGGCTGCGTGTTGAATGGGGGCGGTGTGCAGCGGGACACTGCAGGCAGCATACTGTAGTGGAGGTGACTGTGATGTGGGCTGGTAATGAACCGCCCCTCGCCGCCCCCAGTCATTCTCAATAGCAAGCCTGCTTGTACTGTTACGCACATAGCAGGAAGTTGTCTCTTGTCAGTACAGGGTGGTCCAGATCTAATTCTGCAGATCCAGATCGTCTGGATGACTTTGATTTATGTGGGGATTTATTCCAGTTCGGCGCGAACACGATTCTTTGTGTCGTCAGTTCGCACACTTCTCGATGGTCCGGGATTTTTAGGGTGATTTTCTATGTAATAAACCGAATAAGTTATAGCGTAATGAAAATTGCACAATTAGATCTGGACCACCCTATACATCAGACGTGTTGATGACTGGTGCCTAATCTGCTGTGATAGCTGTACAGAAGAGCTCATCTTAACCTTTTGTCTTCACCCTTCAAGAATGTCTCTGAAACACAAATCTGATGCAAGTGCTAGTGCTACAGCAAAGAAGAGAAAAACCATCACCATTGAAAATAAAGTAGAAATAATAAAAAGGTCAGGAAGAGGTGAAACTCCATCATTTATTGGCAGAGCACTTGGTTATAGTCGGTCAACAATAACATTTATTAAAGTAATGTACCTGTTCCGACTTACATACAAATTCAACTTAAGTACAAACCTACCGTCCCTATCTCGTACGTAACCTGGGGACTACCTGTGTATGTATGTATAGAGGATGTTTTCTTCTTAAAGTTTTTACCAATTTTTACACTGTTCCACACATTTTGCTCTCTTACGATTAGTGCCATGATATATTAAAAACACCATGTTAATGGTTTCCTAGTGTCATGAATACCAAATCTATATGTTTTAAATATGAAACCTTATCTTACTGGAAGACAGCTTTACTTTGTGTGTGTGTGTGTGTGTGTGTGTGTGTGTGTGTGTGTGTACTGTCAGCCATACATAACCAGTTTCAGAGTTACCCTAATTTATGAGCTACCTGAAGCTCATTTCATGTCTCTGATACTTATTAGGAATGCTGATACTGGTATATGTACAGTATTTGTATTGGGCAATTATAAGTCTCAAAAAACAATACATTCTTTGAAATATCATATATAGGCTTTTGACTTAAATTTATTTGGCAAATTATTATCCATAATAGTAATCAGTACGCCTATTACATAGAATGTCTAATCCTTTCTTGAGCAGGAGGTGTAGTAAAGCAGTCCCAGTTGTGCTTACATCAATCACACACACACATACAAGGGTAGATGGAAAATACAAGTGGCAGAAAGTAAATGGAGTAGGACACACACAACATAGCAGTGGATTGCAGAAAAGTTATCAAATGGTAATATAGCCCTTGTTTAAATTCATAGAGGTAGGACTCAAAGACATGCTGTAGAAGTTTTGATGATTAATAATCAATAAGATGGCCATCCAGGAGGATGCTACAAAAATGTGAGCTTAATCCAGTAATTAAGCAAGGCTGCTACTTTATTTCCCTTATCTTTAATGGTCCACAGGACCATCTTCATCAAGTTCTTCCATGTGAACCCTGAATATAATGAGGACTGATTATGAGGTCAATTATGTTAGGTAGAATGCCTAGAGGGGGCTGGGCGGTCTCATGGCTGAGGAACCCCTACAGATTTTATTTTTTTTCTCTAGCCGTCTGGATTTTTAAAAATTTTTTCTGTCCTCCCTGGCTATCGGATCTTATTTTTACTCAGTGTCAATTAGTGTTCCCTAATTCAATTTTCTTATTTATTTTGTCTTTTTTCTTTTTCTTCATCATGTAAAGCACTTTGAGCTACAAAATGTGCTATACAAATAAATGTTGTTGTTGTTGACTCTGTTGTGATGATACATATGTTAAATTATGGTATATTTTGAATTAGTGCAGTGCTGTGAAAAAGATTATTTTTCTTTTTTAAAGAGCAATGATAATTTTGTTCAATATCTTCCAAATACTGATGTTAACTGTTCATTATTAATCAACTGTTTCTTCTTAAATGTCAATTGATGCGTATGCATGTTATGAAGTCACTATGTAGACACCCATCAAATAAAAAAGTGTTACTGAAATTTGTCACTTTATTTTAATGCTCTATATGCATGGTTAAATACTTTCAAAAAAAGCTACCACTTCAAATGTATCAGTGCACGTTAATCCAGTCAAGATAAAATAGTTATCAAATCAGGACACTGTAAATCAAAATCGAATTGGGACATCAGTGCCAATACCCAGTCCTACTGATAAACAGGAGTACAGAAATATGATAACTGCATATATATATACTGACATATAAGGCTGTACACAGACAGACTAGATAGACAAACAAATAACATATAGGCTGGCTGTTTATTGGTATTTAGAGTTTTACTTTATTTTGGCACAGATAAATATTTTTACGACATCAAATCTTTATGGATGGGGTCCGATGTCATGTGGAGCCATTCTTTATACGTAATTCTCACTGGCTACTTTGGGTCTTTTAAATATATCCATTATCTATCTCTTATATATTGTGTACTGTACTGTATGATTACATGGCCACCACCTTGATAACCAGATTTCCTTGTGATAAATCAGTGAAGCTATTCATTCATTATTGTACAGACCCTCAAACCAAGTGATTTGTTCAGCTAAATACTATGAACATCTTTCAAATAATGAGGAAATATACTGGAGTTCGTGAAAAAAACCTTCACATTCAACGCTTGATTTATTTAAAAAAAAAAAACAGGAAAAAAAAAACTGTGCAAGCAGTAATTGGATATCACACTGACCACACATACTGTACATACCTTCATGTAAAGACTGTCAACATTTTTCATTTTACTCTATATTGACTTGTTGCATGCATTTAAATTATTTAATAGATTTTAGCACTTTCCAAATTAGTAATAATTATTATAATCATTAAGCAATTGATTTAAAAATATATATTAACCATAAAGAAAAATCCAACTGTAAACACTAAAATATATATTATTATGTGACCTAGACGGTGAGACTCCCCTACTCCAAGGTGTTGCCCCCATTGTTATATCAGACTTCTATGGGAGACACTGCAATGTATTTTACGCAGTTGAAACTATGTGTTGATTATATGCTGCCTCACATAGAAAATAACTGACAGTGTTGAAAAAGAATGAAGCAGAAATATTTACATAGCAAAAATAAAACATTTAGTAGTAGTAGTAGTTGTAAGAGTATTATATATTGCAGGCTAATGACTTTTTAAGGTACTAATTCATAACAAAGAAAGCAATCTGGACTATATCTGCAATCACAGCCTGTTTAACTAGTTTGAATAATGATTTGAATCATTTCTGTTCAGTTTACCATCTGTAAATGCATAATTAATATTATGCATTATGTAATTATGATACACACACATATATATATATATATATATATATATATATATATATATATATATATATATATATATAAATATAAATAAATATACATAAATATATACAGTATATATACATGCACATAGACACACACTGTCATCCATACTGATACAACAAAGAATAAAAAAGTAATGATGCCGTACAAGAATTTGATTCTGAACCGTTTTCAAGCCTGGTAGAGAAATGTACACTATTTCTAAGTGGAACTTTATATGCTATTGTCAGGTATGTTGAAAAAAATACTGAAGAATATTACAACATAAATTTCTATTTTATGGTAATACATTAAAAACAACCATTCAGGATAAGCATGATATAATTTTAAGATGATGTACATAGAACTTACTGTTCCTTGTTACCTCAAATACTAAATTGTGAAACTTTTTCATACATCTTTTAATATGTTTCATGAATTATGCTACAATAAAAGTTCCTAAGTGACAGTTCACACTTAAACTAATGTTTATGCAATAGCAAACCATTCCCTCAGAGATATTCACATATGTTTCACTAAATTAAAAAAAAAAAAAAAGTACATTATTTTTGACTTAATATACATATTGTCCAAATTAAATCAGAATATTTTTGTTCTGATGCTACAGCATAGAAACAATAAATGTATAAGCAAGTGTCTACTGTGACTGGGCTTAATAATGCAGCGCCCTCTTTCCACAAATATCTGTTGTGACAGCAGCAAGAAGAATGGATTAAGTCCGTTGGGAGATTCCAGTAACATACTGCTTATAGTTAAATCAAATAAGGGATAGGAAGCAAAGGTTTGGAAGTAGCAAAAACTTTACAAAACTTTATGTAAAAGAATGACCAGATAAGTGGATAAGTATAATGAGGTACTGGAGTCAAGATGGTGTATTATACAAGTGGAAGTGGGATATGTGCATTAAAAAATATACATTTTGAGCTACTGTATTTGTGGATAGCCTAAGGAAAAACAAGTTACAGGGCCAAATTACTACTCTGTGGTGTCCCTGACCATCAGTACCTCCAGTGCCCTATACAGTACACACACTCAGACAAACCACATGTAACATACTACACATCAACAACAACTTAATAAAAAGTATTAAAAGCAAACAAATTAATCAAAAGACATACAACTGAGACCTGTATCCATTTTCTTAAATTCCTTGAAATCAAAATACCATTTTGCTAGCTGTATAAAAACAGGGTAATCTTGAAATCAGAACAGAGAGAGCAGAAATGTAGAGCACAAAAAAAGTAAAAAAAAGTTAAAGGCCAAAACAGCTACTTCTGAAGACCCTGGCTGTTTAGCCACTTCCTTTACATTCTCTGTACCTGATCCTTGTAATGCAGGGTTTACAGAAATGCGGTAAGGTTTCTGCCACTGTTCATCAGTCTAGGTCTGGGCACGGGCTCATTATCGACTAAAATTCACCCCTTGTTTCTATGTAGTTATGTCAGTTACGCTCCAGACTGCCATAATGTTAGCCTCCCCCTCGGACCTGGTCAAGTTAATATTAGCTTCTTCCCTCCTACTGCTAAGTACTGATAGTTGTAGGGTATTATTTTTTTCTAAGAAAAAAATCTAGAGATTTCAGATTTGTAATGAAGACTTTAAAAAAATCATTTAGTGCACCCACTACATCCATCCTATTTATTTAAATAATAACTTAAAATATAAATAAATCAAAACTGCAAACTAGTTTGTTTAATACCGTATACACTCGCGTACAAGTCAGGTCTTGAAACCCCAAAAAAATCGATCATAAAATCAGACTCCGACTTATATGCCCGTTCAAAAATACGACACTTTATTCTTTTAAACATCTTCTTGCCTTCTCCAATCTCGCACTAGTTTCTCAGACACATCAAATTTTGTTGCAGCAGTGCAGTTACCAATTTCTTTTGTCACTTTTAATTTAAAACCAGCTTCATGTTTTCTTCTGATTGAACACTCCATCATAGATAAGGGATGCTTTTATGATAAAAAAAAAAAAAAAAAAACCACAAATCAGTGCAAACGTCGCTTCGGAATAGTTTGGGTATTACCGTGTTGGTCATGTAGGCACAATACATTAAAAAAGGCTGTGTGCTCCGTGGTTACTCTCTCAGGTGTGTGTTAGCATATCACAATCTCTTGGACCAATAGCATGAGTTTTCCGCATTCGACTTATATGACTGACTTTATAAAATACCAGAAATTATATGGTAAAATCTATCCCCGACTTATCCGCTGGATAATTTAAACGCGAGTATATACAGTAAATAAAATATCCTATACAATTTATTTGAACATTTTTCAAAATAAAAGTGTTAACTTTTCCTAAATAATAAAATCAAATGCTTATATTAGTGAGCTTTCTGATGGGCTCTTAAAGAGATGCCTGAAGAGAAGTGAGTGATGGCAGAATGAACTTGTGATTGCAGATTACTGTCCATGACTGAATTCATTCTGATTAATAAACACTGATTAAGTCAATAAATGGTTACAATACCTACCAACTGAATTGAAGATTTTTTTTTTTTGCCCTCAATATTCCTGAACTGGAACACTGAAGCATCACTTTTTAACTTGGATGGAGTTTGACAAAGGATATGTTTGTACTTCCTATTTCTTTGGAGATGTTTACAGTATGTTATACAAAAAAAAAAAAAGGCAAACAGCAATGGGGATGGATAGGGCAACAAAATGCAATCTGTGGAGTGATAACTGCACACTTTGTGTAAATAGTTTTTTTTTAATACTCTGAATTTAGTTTGTGATCTACCCCAATGACACAACAGTAATAATCTTAAAAGAAAAATTCCATTATACAGTAATGGTTCCAACCATAAGTACTGTACTGTCTCCTAGCAATAACAATATACCAATGCATCTCTCTGTATCTGCTATACACAGAGAGATAGGACTTAACCACATTTCCCTTGACCTAAATAACCTTTCTCAAAATATCATCATAGCTATTGTGACTGCATCATGACTATCAAATTTGGTCTAAAATCAGACAGTACGTGGTGGCCTTGTACATTATGTGCCAAATATGCTAATCTTGGCATGTGTTAAATTTTCTAACAAGTGATTTTCACAGGCACCTCTACCAACTCCTAGAAGTGCTTTTACCCTCTTCTAATAATTATGGCTTCTCTTGTCAAGTCCTTATTCAACCTCTTACCCTCCCGTTGCACTTTCTGTTCAGTACAACCAATGGTCTAAGAGACAATCTGTAATGCATCATACAAGAAACAACAAGTGACATCATAAAAAAGATAAACAGCCACAGACAGACTATGTGAAAATCTGACGAACCACCTTCCTCCCCATTCACGTGTATGCAAACTTAATTTAGTCTCGATGTGTATTTATTTAAATAAATGATTAAACTTAATAAAAGAAGCAAATTATTTTGCATTCTAATTTTAACCTAAATAGAGAGCATTACGATCAGTAAATACCTTATAGAAAAGAAGAGGAAAATAACAAAATACAAAAACATTTTTTATTGCTCTTAATTGACAAGAGAATACTTGCAGGCTCTGTTGTGGTACAGGCAAACCTGACTAGTAAATCTTGTTTGAAAAAACACAGGCCTGTTGTTTCAAATTACAGTCACATTTATATTTACCTAACAGGCAAATGAAAGCAAAAAACAAAAAGTATTACTACCTGAAAATCGATCAGTGTCAAACTCTCCCATATTTCACAGTGCAAAGTCACACTTAATAAGTGATGCCCAACTGAACAAAAAATAATGAAGTAAGTAAAAGGAAAATGAAATGAAACGAGTCTCTTTGCTCTACTTTACCAAGAGAACAGGCACACCCATATAGGGACCTGACCAGACCTGTCTTGCTCAAATTAATACCTTTATGCATACTGTCAGCAGCTTACATACTTACGATTCAGTAAACCAATATTGATATAAAAACACACCAAAAACTAAATAAAGAACAGCAAATTATGCTACAGGATATTTAAGGAATTAATATTATGTAGACACCACATCTGAAAAAATATTAACTTATTTCATTATGGAAAATTCAGAACATAAAACAGAGTAACAAAAACCTTAAAGTATGTAATAAACAATTTAGAAATTAGTGCACATAAATTAATAAAAAGGGTTCATTTTAAAGTGAAAATGAACACAAAACAGAAAAAACTTAAAAATACTTTTGCAATAAATTAATCATTATAACTATGCCTGAACAATGCATCTTTGCAGTACTTTTATGATTTTATTTGGCATTTTAAAAGATTAAAAAATGAAAATAGTGTAAGGATTATTTTACACACTAATCTCTGTCATTTATTATATGTTTATATAAAAAACTGAAAAAATGGAGAATTTCAAATTAAAAAAAAAAAAAATTTATGAAGGTGTGTACATGAAGTGTTGTGTTATTGGTGTTATCAGATAGCATAGAAGGAAAAAGAAAATTGCATGAATCTTGGTTATCTGTAAGGATTAAACATTTACGCAAAACATTATAGACTGTACCATGAACACTGTGTTTTGGTGATTCTGGTCTTGACTGAAGCCAACTGGCAAACCCACCAGATGATTGAGCAAGCTTCAGCCAATAGCTACAATTGCTTTGTTAACTGCGCCGTGCAGCCCCATAGTCCTTAAGACTATAAGACATCAAGGCCAGCAAAAGCATCTTATGTCATATATAGTGAAAGAACTTCAGACTGCAGCATCACTCGATTCTTCTGCACCAATTTGTCAACTAACAGCATCTCTTCCCAAGCAGTAAAAGGCATACAAGCATGACATTCTGATTTATGGTTGCAGTACATACTGTATAATAAATACAATCAACATTAGAAATAAACTCAGTTGTTTCCATCCCAAGGGATGTGTGTATATATCTGGCATTAATAAATCTTACATACTTCTCCAACATATAAAATGTTTAGTTAACTTAGAGTTGGTCCGAAAGTAAAATATAATAGAGGCTTGTGTCACACCCAAAGCTATTACACAATATGAAAATTTGACTTCCTTTGTTTAGATAATTCAGCCACTTTTTGTGAGACCGTAGTCATTCAACTACCAAACCCAGCAGCACAATGTCAATATCAGAGCGATGTGCTTAGAAGCTGATGGGGTTCTAAGAAATCAAGTCACACATCCAGCACTTACAATGAGACCCAATAGGAAGTCCTCTGTAGTGTATCTGATAATGAGGAAAATATAATGATAGTCCAATGCACATCTGGAGCGAAACTCTGAAGGCCATATTAGACACATTTTGAGAACAGTTTCTTTATTAATGCTGAATATTCACAATTACAATCTTTTCCTGTAATATGTAAGGTATTAGAGAGGAGAGTCATATTAATGTGCACAAAAGCAAGCAGAAAACCTAAGAATACATCCCTGGGTCACTAAACAAGGTTATATGATTTGGAAGTGGTCTAGATTAGGCTATATTTTCTTATTTGCTGGTTTGCAATGTGGTGTACATTTAAAAGCATTGTATTTGTGAGCAATAAGGACGATTTTTTAGAAACTGCCTGAAGTTTTCTTGTTTTCATTTAAGAGAACACCACACATACAGTAACACAGTTCACATAATTACAATTGCAATCAGCCGTTTGTACCCACAGGTTTCAAATCCGCAGATTCAACCAACTGCAGATCACAAATATTCAAGAAAAAAAAATCCAGAAATTTTCAAAAATCAAAACTTGTATTTGCCACGTGTCAAACACTATGCTGAATCCACATGAATGAGATGATGTGCAGGTATTTCTTGTGGGATGCAGGCAAGGGAGGAGAACCAGTGGGAGGAGACAAGGTTGGATGGACAAGACAGCCCTTGTCTCTCGCCCCTCGAGGATCAGGATCAATTCTTCCACTGCTTCCACTACTTAAACCTTGTTACAACTTCCTCTGTAGTCAAGTTTGATCATCTTCCTGGTGCTCTGCCAGTGACCATGAATGATTGCAGCAGAGCTAGTCTGACGACCTCAGTATCCAAATGGGAGTAGCAGTGGGCAGTGTGCACAAAGTGCAGGGACTTAGTGTGAGCTGAGAGGCTAAGGAGAAGCACAAAGTGCTCTTTCTCAATGAGAAAATAAAAATCTTAAGATCTCTGGAAAAGTAGCTTGTCGCTTGTGGAAGTATTAGTGCTATAAGCAGCAATCTAGAAACGATTTAAAGTATATGGGAGGGATGTGCATAGGTTATATGTAAATACTACACTATTAATATTTACATACAACAAAATACTAAATTGCATCTGACCTATATAACGTACTTGAGCATCCATGGATTTAGTCATCCTTGGGGGAAGTCCTGGAAACAATCCCTAACGTATTCCAAGGGATGACTGTACACAAGTAATACTGAGGTATAGTCCTTAAGTATCAATTAAAAAAAAAGAAAAAACTAACAAATATACACCCATACACAAAAATGAAAATCCATTATTGAGCCATAAATAACAATTACATTTATAGGTCTCTTTTCTAACTACTCAAAATGCTTTACATAGACAGTGGGGAGCCACTTCAACCACCACCAATGTGTAGCATCCACCTGGATGATGTTATGACAGCCCTTAATGCACCAGTAAGCTCACCACAACATTACCTCTAATGTGCGAAGGGGTGTGAGAAAGAGAGAGGTGTGAAGGGGGGAGAGGGAGAGAGAGAGAGAGAAAGAGAGAGACAGTTAGAGACAAAGAATAATGGGCAGTTTATTTAGGACACAGGGGTACACCCAACTCTTTTCCAAAGAAGCCCAGGAATCTTTTATGACCACAGAGAGTCAGGGGTTTTGTTTTTTTGTCTCATTTGATGGATGGCATAATTTTTTAAGCACTATGTCTCTGTCAATGCACTGGGACATTGGGATCCACACACAGACCACAGTGTGAGTGCCCCCTGCTGCTATTACCAACACCTCTTGTATCAGCAACAACCCAAGCTTTTCCTAGATAGTCTGCCATTCAAGCCCTGGTTCCAGCATTTGCCCAATGCTATCATTATAGGCATCAATTCTACACACTCTGGAACATAAATGTTTCGGTTTGAAATGTTTTGGATGGCAATTCAATTATATAATTATGTGACAGAACACAGCTAAAAAAACTCTGCTGTATTTAAGTGTTAAAGCTGCACTTACTTTGGGATGTGCTTTTAATCAAAATGCTTAACTCTACAGTAATGCTTCCTCCCTTTTATAATTAACTTATATTTAAAAACTATTTTATTTGCATTTATGCAATTCATGTGTTTAATGCAGTGAAGAGGGAATCTATGGTATTTATTTAGGAAAATCAGGAAATACCAAGAAAAAGTCTAATCCTTTTCAGTGGTGGAAGACAAAGGAGGCATGTATCTCCCACACTGGCCAGACCAAAGGAAAGGAATACTACAGTAGAGAATGTAGGCCACTGTGAGCCAACACTATGCCAAAATATTGAAATTTCTTCATTGAAATACAAATATATTATAATCAGAGTTATAACCAAAAAATACCATATACACTTGCAGATAAGTTCTCCCATGTCCCAAGTCGGGACTTGATTTTATTGTATAATTTTTGGTATTTTACAATGTCGGTCGTATAAGTCGAATGCGGAAAACTCGCACTATTGGTCCAAGAGATTATGGTAACGCCCACCTGAGAGTGTAACCACGGTGCACACTGCCTTTTTTTCTATGTGGGTGCGGCAATGCATCGTATCAGCACGTGCTCCTAACCTCTCTCTCTATTGTGCCTATGTCACCACAAGGTAATACCCAAACTATTCTGAAGCAACGTTTGCACTGATTTGTATTTTTTGTATCTCACATCCTCCCTCATGCACCTTTATCGTAAGAGCATCCATTATCTACGATGGAGCATTTGATCAGAAGAAAATATGAAGCTGGTTTTAAATTAAACGTTGTTGAAGTAATGAAAGACATTGGTAACTGCAACAAAATTAGATGCATCTGAGAAACTGATGCGAGATTGGAGGAGGCAAGATAAAAAAAAAAAAAAAAAATTAAGTGTCACATTTTTGAACGGCCATATAAGTCGGGTCTGATTTTATGATCGATTTTCCGGGTTTCAAGACCCGACTTATACATGAGTATATATGGTAGTTAACTGAAAGTTTATTTCAATTAAGGAGCCATAAAATAAAATTTAACTTTGGTTTGTAAGTCCTTGCTCCACCTTTGCAGTCCACTCCAGAATTCTCAACACACATTTCAATACATTCAAATGAAAAAAATGTAAAAATATTCATATCTCAAATATTGGTTCTATATATAGGTTAAACAAATGAGAAAAAGGAAGCACCAACCTGTTCAGAAAGTCTAGGATAAATAAGCACATGCTGACGGATTCTTTCATTGCTAAAACAAGATCAGACTGAGAAGCTGTTCCACTACGCTGTATGCTAAGAAGCCACCTTACACCATGATCATTCAGGAGTCTCAGTGCAGTCTGCTACATACTTGTTTGTGTATTACATCTACTGCAGAATTCATTTAGTTTGTCTAAAAGCAAATAATTATGAGCAGACATAGTATGTTTGGCCGAGTAGTCAGTAATTAACTGAATCTACTTGGAAAGAGGGATGGGCATGCACCCAATAAGCCTCACATAGCTTTTCCTTGTGACTCCTGACATCAACAAAGGTAACTTTGGCAGCAAGCTACTAGAAAGCAACTATATATTTAAACTACAGTAAGAACTAGGAACGATTTGGCTATGTGGAAAAGAATTGTAAACATGTAAAAACTGCATAGTTTGTGCAAGAAGTAGATTTTCTCTATTGCTATCAGTCTCATCCAAATTAACACACATACTTAATTTTTTAAGACAACAGATGGGCTTGAAGTGGAGAACGACAAACAAACTGTATTTGCCTTTACCTCACTGCCACCACATAGCCTTATCTTGTTCAATTGGAAGAATCCCACCCCACCTCTTTCAAGTCAGTGGGTAACTGATGTTCTGTACTATTTGAAAATGGAAAAAAATCAAATTCTTACTTAGTCTGTTCAAACCTTTTTTTAAATATGGAAGGATTTAATCAATAACATTTTAGAATAAGCTTCTGTAACGGGGGAAAGGGATACTCTTTCTTCCTTGTTGCTTTTAAAGATTTGCTCTGGTTGTTAGCTTTGCTCTCTTTCTCTTGGATGGGGGTTGAATTTTGATTTGTTAAGTTGTATGGAATGCTATTTGCTCAAAATTAAAATCAATAAAAATATATTAAAAAAACAAAGTTACCAATAAAGGGAAATAAAAAATTCATTAAGTTTCTGTATAGCATTTTCTTTAATTTTGCATTTTAACTACGCTCTCACTACACCAATAAGTTTGAATTAAAGTACATTTAAAATGTACGTAAATTATACTTAAATTTTCAAAGAAACGATGTTGTGGTCAAAACAATATAAAAACAGCTGTGGTCATATGAATTTACTTCTTGATCCTGTAAAATAATGGTTTTTGGGAGTCAGGTTATCAATATTCATAAAAGATACTTAAAAATATATTTTATCAACATGCTCAAGCTGTCTCACCATATTGGGCTCTTAGGTATCTACATTATCTCATTATCCCAAAAGTAACTTTTTAAGGTGGAACTCCAACTGCTCAAATCTAAAGCCATATGTTTGAAAGCTGTGTCCAGTCTTTCCCACTGCAAAGTTTCCATTTCCTTTCAGGTGTAAGTGGGTTTCTCCTTGGTACTCTACTTTTCCTTCCATATCCTTAATAACAAGCATGTTAGGTTAACCAACAATTCCAAATTGGCCTTGTCTGAATGTATGTGTATATGAGGTTGCGCTCTATAGATTCTGTCTTGTATCCAGTGATGCCAGGATAGGTTACTGTTTTTGAGAATGGTAACCTTTTAATCTTGAGTGTTTTTAGTTGAATTTAACATACTTTCTTTTAATGTGGTACATTCAAGAATTATAATACCTTATAAATCATATGTTTAATGTATAGTAAAAGTTACACTTTACTGCCTGTGAATCTAATGAACCACTTACCAATTCCAACATGGTTCATCTTCATTTCTTCAGGTTGATTAGGGCTGCTGGCTTCCAGAAAAAAGTTGTCTTTGCTTAGATCTGCTTCTGCTTCATTTCCAGTTATAATTTCTCTAATAAAGTTATCATAATCAGGTAGCCTTCTAAAATCATCAAAGTCTTTCTTCAGTCGGGCCCTAGAAGAAATAGTTAAGGTTTTCACTTAGAAGCCTTTTAAATATTTCACATATAATGGAAAATTAAGAATTTCAACTGGCTTAACTAAATAAATATGTGAAATTCACTTTAACATACTTAGGACAACAATTAGGCTTACTTGCAAGTCTGTTTAGTTTTAATGAATAGCTTCTCTCTACCAGAATTCTCTAACTAGAACTTCTTTCCAATTAGGCCTGGCTAAATACCTATATAAGACATAAATAAAATATAAAAGAATTAAAATTTATTTGCACTCTGTCTTAGAAAAATATTGAAAAAAATAGCTGGAATCTAAATACAAAAATACAAAAAACAGTGAAATACTGATGTCCAGTTCATGGTCACTGAAAGTGAATGTGTGACTTACAATTAACCGTAAATATTAAAAAAAAAGCTTAATAATCTAAACGTTCAGGCCCATTTTATTAACTTCATAATTTATAGTGAGCTATAAATCAAAAAATGTCCCTTTTCATCAAAAATCCATAGAATCAACATTTGTAGACCAATATTGTGCTCTTAGAATAGTTCAAAATCATTAAAGTGACCCGAGAGAAATGAACAAAGTTTTAAGATGCTGCCATGAATTTTTGTTCTATTTTAAACTAATTATTTTTTTAAATAAATACTACATACAAAAAGGTTTTCAGAATATGTTCTCATTTAATAGATACTAATACTACCCTATGCTATCCACAAATCACAAAGTTACATGTTGCTACTTCTAAATTTAACAAAAATCAATACTAATGAAATAAAATATCAATATATCTTTAACAAATATAAAGTCACGCACAAAACTCAACACCACAAAAATGAATGTGTTTCTAATACTAAAACTACAGTACAGGTAAAATAACTTGTGAGGTCAAGTTGGCCAATTTTCTGCAGCCGCTGACTCTTTGCTCTTAGCTTGCATTACAATTAAAATACACAAGATGAAGTAGAGTGCTATGAGACAAAGTGGGCACATACATGCCTGTACTTACGTTGCCAGTTTGCAGAGGAGTCTGCCCATAACAATATTGTATTACATATTTATGAGCAGAGTTATAATGAAAGGGGGTATAAAAAAACAGGCAAACTCTACAAAGAGTGGATGTGTGAGTTGGGATTAGAACCCTGGAGTCTGAACAAGTGAGGTAGCAGAGCTAACCACATTTCAAAGATGTACAAGTCAGGCTGATAACTCTTAACAGGCTCTGCAGGAGTATGTGTGCCAGGCACTCTGTCTGGGGTTGGGTTCTGCTCTTCACTTACTGTAGAAGAAATCAAATACCAAGAATCAATGTGGTAGTTAGTGGATGGGGTGGTGATGCATGGTATAGCCTTTGCTGCCACTTTGATTCTTGGGATTTAGAGTTCATTGAAGTTCCAACATCAGTACTACCACAAGGATGCAGATGAGATGAAAATATAGGGTGGGGGAGGCTTTAGTTGACCAATGCTCTATGTAAACACTGCATTAAAATGTGTCACACTTGGACCATAAGTGGTTCCTTATGTTAGTAAAGATGAGGTTTAGTCCTGAAAAAGCATGCTCACACACTGCAGTTTTTGGACTAACAGTAAGGAGCATTCTCACAACCTCCATTATACCTGTTATGAAGACCAGAGTACATATTGATTAATGATAGGCATCTTATTTTTTTATGAGACTACTCTCTGTGACTGCATAAGACAAAATCTGTTTGTAATGGAATAGAGCCCTATGATTTCAAAAGGGTAATGTCCATTTTCTATTGGGGAACATTTGAAAATTTGAGACGGGAGCACTGTAGGAACATTCAAGTCATCACATGTGATCAACAAGCCGTTAAATATTTTACCTCATTTTCTCAGTAGTATTGAGCTCTGTCGGTTAAAAAGAGTTACCTACTGCATCACTGTACATTTTTGTTTTCAAGTGCATAAAGTGACTCAACATTGCATCGGCATTGTTTAGAATTGAAGGTGGACTAGTATAGTAAACTGAAGTCTGATGTTTGGTTATCAGTGGTGTCTGGATACTCTCCCTGCACAGCACATTCTCTGACTTGGTTGTGATGATGTACCCTCCATGCAGTCATCACTATGCACTAATTGCAGAATATTCTCCATTTTTAACCCGCTGAAAAAGTTCTTCCAGAATTTTAAAAGTTTTTTTTCTATTTATTTTTGTCATACTGCTGCTTCTAGTTACTTGTAACTGGTATTGAAGTAATAGTAGAACGGTTTGCCTGGTCATTCTATCTTTTTAATTACTACTTTATATCATGATAAATAAGAAGGTGCAATGAACTTTTGTCATTCTTGCCCTCACTGCCTAAGTTTTTTCTCTTTATTGTTTCTCTTGCTTGCTTTATAGATTTGCTGCAGTTTTGTTAAACTGCTCGGTAGTGTTTGTGCATGCATATCCATTAACCAAAAGCAGTGAAGGGAGGGTGAGAATATTTTCGGGAGTGGGTGATGTACATAAACAGATGCACTTCAAATATTTTTACATGTCTTCCTTGTACTGTTGTGACCTGTTGAGTCATATTAAGCCATTCTGTCATCTTTCTGGCACACAAGTCACCTATCTCTCTTCAGAATTCACCATTAATGATACATGGCACCACGTAGTTAGAAATCTGTTCACAGTGTGCAGTA
Source organism: Erpetoichthys calabaricus (assembly GCF_900747795.2). Classification (NCBI taxonomy): domain Eukaryota; kingdom Metazoa; phylum Chordata; class Cladistia; order Polypteriformes; family Polypteridae; genus Erpetoichthys; species Erpetoichthys calabaricus. The sequence continues at coordinate 24,430,092 of NC_041400.2, read as the reverse complement.
AGAACTCAGAACATGTCACCACACCCAACATCATTTTTGTTCTACTTCCTTTACAACGTGGATGTGTTAAGTAGAAAAAAAGGCTTTAAAGGGTGGTTATAGCAGTATTGTGTATTATAATCAGCTGTCTTTAAAACCAACACCAAAGTTAAAATTGTACTTGAAGAATTGGGTCATTTGTTTTTATCAAATTGTGTTTGATTAGGAAAATACTGCATGGACCAAAGGTCCAAAACATCTTGTAGTCTTTTGGGTTTTATGAGTTTGTAGTTTGGTTGTCTGGAATTAAAAGCTGGTGTCCGCTCGAGTTAAAAATTCTCTCTCTCTCTAAAAGTTTCATTGGCAAATTTCATATGTGCATGAGTAAGTGGTATTGTATGTATTTTTTTTTTTTGTTAAAGAACAATATTTATAAATGATGACTGAATACAACAAGTGACTGAACTGGTCTTCTTGTGAATGCAAGTAGCACAGTAGCTGCAACAAAGGAAGAAAGAAGGTCTCCCCTGCTCATGCACATTTACAGCATGCTTTAGGGCTTTGACACTAAAGCAGAAGAATGTGGGTGAGACAATAGGTTTGCGGAAGATTAGGAATAAAAGTAGTGTTAAAGTTAGGAGTCTTCCATGACTACAACAGTAAGAGGTTACAAATAGCTTCTGGCTGTTCATGTTTTAATCCTGCGTTTTTTGTCAATAAAAACTGATCTTCATATTGCAATACCGTTTGCATGCAGGTTCAAACATCTGTGCCCTTTGGTGGGTGTTGACTTGACACAATGCCTAAAATGTAAAATATTCATGTCAACTGTATTACATTTTTGCTATAACAGTTAAAAACAGAAAACTAAGTTTAGTTTGTTCACTAGGTTAATAGTTCCTGGCTACAGCACTCAATGGGCATCCATCACTGCAAACTGTCATGTCAGTTCATTCACACCCAATCCACCAGGTGCCATTTTTTTTTTTTTTAAATAAATGAATTGATTAATGATTGTGGTTTTATCTAGGTGTTTCATGTTCATTACAGGGAGGCATTCTGAGCAGTACACCAGTTCTCTTCCTCTTTAATCACGTCACTTTGCACATACTGTACTGAGAATCCGTTTTTGTGAAGGCCTGTGTTTCCATTCTGACATTCGTCTGAAGGTTGCAGTTTTAATCTAATCTTTTATGCAACTATGCAGGAGTCATAAGCACTTCATGCCTTACAGACTTTACTTCAACTTTACACTTCATACATAATCAGCAGAAAAGTAAAAATAAAAATTAAAAAAAGCACATATCGTATAAAAGTATACTGTATTTAACACTCAGAATGCATTTAATACATGTTTGAATGTTTTCAACTCAGAAGGCATTTAATACGTTTGAATGATTTCAACTCAGAAGGCATTTAATACATGTTTGAATGTTTTCAAATATATATCTATTTTAATACAATTGTTCCAATTATATTATTAGCTGATTTGGCACTCTTCAGAGGAAAAACTGCCAAACTGCAAGAATAAAACAAAGAGTGGGCATCGGGTCACTTTAAGGTAAATTTTCAAAAGATTTGTTTATCGACTTTCCAGACATTCCCCTTAGAGGGAATACTGGCCATAGCATACTTTTACTTTATGTAAGGTGAAGTGTGTTGATAACTAAATATTAGGAAATTGTAAGCCAACACCACATGAATGGCACTATTTTAGTTGCCTTGTTAGCTGAAAGCAGAGGAGATATTCTTGAATTTTTATACTTAAGTTTATTTATTTATTTTTTTAAAACATATTAATATGATATTCCACTGCACAGAGCTATGTACTAAGTACTATGAGCATTGGTTTTCTATATGTGTGAGCCAATGTGCTTGTTGGTTCACCTTACAAGTTTCTGAGCAATGCAAACAGCATTTGGGTTCTGACAGTACAGACCTGTGGCCATTGTGTTGTACACAATGAAGTTCTGTTTACACTTGTTTGTTGTTTATGCTGTCAATGACATGTTTGCTGTGAATCAAAAGTACTATAGGCTATTTATTTATTTCATGTCACTCCTTCCACCAAAAACATGGCAGTGCCACTCTGTTAAATTTATGGTATCAACATGGTCAGCTCCATGTATGCATGTATTTTAATTCTTTTCAAGGCAAAACAGAGTAACTGCTTTCGTATTCATGTTTCAAATTTGTTATCTAGTTATGAATATTAAAATGCCTCTGAATTTAAATCCAAGTTATTTGTTAAAAAAACAACAACACTGAGATGCTGTACAAGCAGGCACAGATTTATGTCTGATATTTTAATATAAAAACTGTGCACCAGAATGTGACTATTTTCCACTTCTGAGCCACTGTCCTGCATAAATTTTCAGCATTTCTCTACAAGCTATTTATGGGCTGACAAATGCAATAAAACAATTTGTGCCCTATACAATCTGCAACTATAGTGTGTGTTACAGCTTTGCATGCACAACTCCCAACATGATATAATTTAGTTTTTATCACGTTCATATAACTTGCGCTTCCAGATGCCAATGTCTGGTGAAAGTGGTGCAATTACATTAAAATAACAGAAATGGACCTGTATCATGTTAGGATCACTTATGCTGGAAATGCCAGCAAGTTACCTGCACTTTATAGGGGTATGCAGAAAAGGAGTTACAATTACTTAATCTGCTGTTCTGTAAGCCCTAAAACATAACAAAACTCTTCCTTCAAATTGTGAATTTTATAAAACTCAATTACCTGTTTCTTTGGTAGGCCTTAATCAGCTTTGGCTCCCATGGTAACAGCTCATTTAGCAGCCTCACGAGTGTACTGTGCAATTCTTTTACAGCTTGTTTCTTCAAGTACCACTTTCCCTTAAAAAACAAAAAAAGATGTATAAGAAATTCTTACAGGTATTTTACAGTTATGATAGAGGCCCAATATGCAATGTGGAAGGGAGAATTGGACACAGCAACAATGTAGTTTAAAGACAAGGCAAACAAATAACTATTTTTCCATAAATACTGTACATGTCTAGTTATGGCAAACTACTTTTTTCATAAATACACGTATGAACAAAAATGTTCATCTATGTTCACCTTTTAAACTTGGATACAATAATGACTATGCCTCTATATAGTTAGTATCCTAACCAATTTACTGACTGATGTTTTGTCAAAGGAGGCAAACAGAAACTCTCATTTATAACCAACTTTCCTCCATGGTTATCAAGAAACCCACACACTGGACTGTTATGAATGCAACAAGTTAAACTTACTTTTCCTTAGTGTTAATGAGCTTATATATATATATATATATATATATATATATATATATATATATATATATATATATATATATATATATATATATATATTATATATATAAACAGAGTTTATTTGAAAAGTACAATTAGTACAATATTCTAAAATTTAGGTTTAAAATTAAATTATATTTAGTACTATTTGACATGTAACCCTCACAGTTCAGAAACTGAACAAATAGCCCATTATCATGTAGATCATTAAACCTATTCAAGCATTAAAAGAGGTCTAGCAAGGTTATTTTTAAATAGCACCGGTAAATCTTCAAATATTATGAAACATTCCTCAAAGAAAATCAATTTTTTCTCTACTTGCAGATGATAAGACATCACTTTTTCATTAAGTTATGAATGGCAGGATAGGATTATTCTGGATGATTAAGAGAAGCTGATACACTGGCAATGTAATGTAGGATATCACAATAGATTTTTCTTTGCATAATCTTATTCAATCCAAATAAGGCTACAAATTAAATGAGAGTAATATAAGAAAATGTTTTTCTTCAAAAATTGTCAGATCTTAGGGCACTCAAAATAAACTTTTGACTAAGCAATCCGGAGCTTAATGGCATTACTCAAAATGTATGTGACATACACTTTTTGTATATACTATACCTTGCTGTATCCAGACAGAAGAGGAATGTGTCCCATTAATGGCAGAGTTCCATTCCTCATTTGAAATTATAATAGAGAGTTTGCACTGCTACCTAAAATTATCTAGGTGTGCTTACATTCAAATTCATTAATTAAAGTTAGAAATACTACTTGTAGTTTATGGCAAGTTTACATACCTACAAAGGCCTGTAAGGGGGTCTTGTAATTGAACACATGGGGCTTGAACACTACAATTTACGTTTGGCATCATACTACTTTAAAAACTGGGCTTTTCTGTATTTTATTCAGTACCAGTATACTGCGCAACCTTACTATAGTATGATAAAGAAATAAGGGCATCTTGGGGACCACGTTTTGAGCAACATTGAAATAAAGGATATTGACAAGTATGTGGTATAAAATACTGTTTTTTTATGTGGAGTGGAAATATCAGGCTTGAAGTCTAAGACCCAATATGAAAATCAAGCACTGCACAATGGGCAAAATAGAACATTCCTACTGAAACAATATGGCTGTAGCTGGAGTATGTTATAGGTCTACTTTTTATCTGCTGGGGATGGTAAATGTTTGAATTGATGGAAAGAAAAATGGGACAAAAAACACAGAATTAAAGACATGTATGTTTTAAGCTTTATAAGATGCCCCATACAAAAATGAAATGATTTCATAATTTTCCACATCTACGATTAGGTTAGATTACAGAAAAATTCATTAACTGATTTATGACATTGACCAAGCAGTTTTTCTTCATTGCAAATTCATCATAAATTTGCCTAACAACATGCCACTAGAATGTTACGCCTTTGGCAACAAGTGAAATCTCCACTTATCACTATGCAGTTAATGTTAGTGTCATCTCCCCTCTTTTCAATGCAAAATGTCAAAGAGGAGCCTGATTCCTATGCAGACTGCCTTTACGTTGTGGCAGGCATGATCTTTCAAAAGGTGCTGACTAGGCACATTCTTCCCCTTACTTTACTAAAATGTTGAAGGAAAGCTGCATCATAAACAATTATCCATAGTTCAATTTATCAATTGAATGCTTGTGGACAGCATCCACAGATTTCTAAAAATTTGACTTCCTTCTACTCCGTTCATTCCCTTAACTTAATCCTTAATATAATGAATTTTTGATAGACATCACAAATATATTTACTGCAAGTCTCTACTAAGCTTTGGACATCCACATACTATTAAACATTGTACTATAAGTTCTCTACACTATTAAAAACAAAATAAAAATACTGAAAAGAAATCTTCAACTCTTCTCAAGGGAATGGCACTTCAACATTTCAGTGGAAAACACCACCTTTATGTTTACACAACTCAAGTTTTGTTTTAGCTATATGTTCTTGGGTCATTTACCCACAGAAAGTTAATCTTCTACGAAGAACATGAACTTTTGGAGACTCATCCCCCATCCCCGGAGTGTATCACTATTTTGCTTCACCCATTTAGCCACCCCTCTTCACAAGTCTTCTAGTTCTCAAAGCAGTGACTTACCCTAAGAGTTAACAGTAAGTGACGGTAACTTTTTTTTTTTTTTTTTTTTTTTTAAAGTAGTACGTGTTAGGTTTGTGCTAAACATAGTGCCGAGCCCAGTAAAGTCAACTATTGCATCATCAGACTATACAGATTTCTTTCATTTGGCCCAAATGGATTCAAGCAAATCCTGTTTAAGATGTGGAGCGAACCTTTTACAATATAGTAAACTCACAAGATACACAGACTGTGACACACATTAATACTTATGTGTAAAAAATTCTAAAACACTAAGTCTTACGGAGAATAAAAAAAACAGCTAATTCACAAAATGCAACCTTTCTATTCTCATTCTGTTCATCTGTCTGTCTCTTTCTCTCTCAAACACTCACAACTCCAGTGCTCCTATTTAAGCACATCCCAACCATCTTATTAAAACACTTGACATCTTTTTTAAAAAATATGTACCCAAGCCTTTGTAAATGCAGTCAATACATTATGTTAAAACCCTTACGCTCTCTGTAAAGTTGTCTATACAGTTAAATATATGATCTCTTAACTGTAAATTGAAGGATGTCATTAAACAAAGCAAACTGTATCAGAGGAAAATAGCAGGTACAAAGTGCAAGAACTTCATTAACTTGTGCTTGCAGTGAAAGGTAAAGGTAATCAAGCAGGCCTTTTGTGCCAGTGACAACACATGAATATGGCTAAGAAATAGGATGGAAAGGTTTAAAGAGTAGAGCTTAGACAGATTGAATTACTTTCTTTTAAAAGGATGGTCACTGTATATATTCAGACAACAAGCAAATAGAGGAATGATGCCAACTTCCTTGCTCAGACATTTGAAAACACTGTGCCTTCTTGGCACTGCTTCTGACATTTGCTATTACTGTACACAACAATCCATATTTCTGTAAATTTGAGTTTCTGTAATTCTTAATCTCGATCATGAATTAGGGTTTCAACTGGTTGTACCTGCATGCAATGAAATGCATAATACATTTCCAAGCAAAAGTTGAGTGCATATTGTGTTTTTTAACTCATTCACACCAAACAAGCTACTAATTTCATAGTACTATGAGAGATACAGTTAATCAAGTTGGTACCTGCTTAAAGTGAGAAATAAAGTAAAACCCAGATAAACACAGTAGCTTTTGTAAGTTAACACTTTGTATTAATTTGAGCTTGTGAAAATCACCAATGATCATATCTGTCTGAAATATTTGGAAAAATAAAATGTAAGAGATATTCAAATTAGTTATGTAATCCCTGCTGTGTAGATCTAAAAGGCATGCTATAAATTATTATGTCTTCCGGTAACTTTACAGAAATTTTAAAAGGCACAATATTTCACACAAAATGTAGTTGCCACTTTTTCTTCAGTTCTCTATGACAGGTTTCCTGGTATTCTGATTATTATTCTAATGTCTTGAAAATTTTCTTAAATAGTTGCTTCGATTAGTGATTTACATTAAGATGATGTTCAATTTTCTTTAAATATTCATTTGCTTCAGGATGTAGCTTTCTATGGATGCTTATTCCCACCACTCAAAAAAAATTACTGCATCATTTTGTAATAATTATTGTGTTATTATGCAAAAGTTTTGCATTAATTTGTAAATATATTACCTAATGCTTGCAGTTACATCATTTAAGAGCATGCTTAGTTCATCTAGTGACTGCTATTGAGGGACAGATTAAGCACACAATTGGCTTAATATCAAGTAACAAGAACTGAACAAAGATTATGTGCATAAATTTAGTTTTAATCAGGTTAACATTTAGTGAGTTGTTTTAACACAGACAAACCCTATAAATTTGTGGATTGATTGGTATCAGCGAGAGTGTTTAACGGAGGATGATTACTTGTTTTGATACTGAATACTGGAAATTTGTCAGTAATAATTGTCAGGTAACAAAGTATGTTTAGTCGTTCATGTGCTGTGAAATAAACAATATCCATCCAGTTTTTTCACCCCCAATCCAAGCCCACAAAAACTCAAACAATGATCACTGAGTCATCAGATGACAGAGTTTCAAAAAACTCTAAAGCTTTAGCTTTAATCCAGCCATTTTTTCTGTATTTTTACGTACCTGTTACTAGATTGCAAGCAGCATACTCTACTAAACTGGCTGAGTGATTGTATCCTGATGAAGAATGACGTACCATGCACCACATTTGCTTCACACCCAGTGCTGCTGAGATAGAAACTGGCTCCTTGTGACCCTAAACTGGGTGGACTCAAGTTACCCTTCAACACATGCAGCATTCAACGTACAAGTATAATGTCTGTTTCAGTTCTTGCTATGCATATGCTTAACCTTGCCCTCAATAGCGGACACTAGAAGACCAGTGTGTGCACTCATGAGTTGGACTCCATTCAGATAAAAATGTGTTTTTAAAAGATAACTGGATAAACTAAAGCTGACTTAACTGTGTCAAAGCAAGGGGATTGTGCTTTCCTGTTTTTATAAATAATTATTTTAGAACACTCTATAGAATTCTGTGTTCACTATTTTTTGGATTATGGCAAAGGTCTAATTTAAATTTCGACATATTTCATTTTTAGCTGTGTTAACTATTTCAAAAGAGGTAAACATTTTTAAAATCACTGTACAGTTTGCACAAAGGCTATAAAAATGTATTTCTGCAGAAAGGACACTCAGATGATAAACAGGTGGTCACTTTAAAATCATATATGTATTTGGTTTATTGTATGCATCTACAAACAAATATTCTAGTAAAACACATTGTTAATGCATAGACTGATCATTACTTCTTTCATGTTTAAGCCATGCCTCTAAGCGTTGTCTTGTCCATTATAAAGGTGTGGGCAAAAGTAGGTTTACATTTGTTCGTATGGAAAAAGACATGCAGGTTATGATTATTACAATAGCTTTATTAACTCAAAATAATGTCACAATGACACAGCTACAATCTCAGAAGTGCTAAACTCTGTGTTTTGCATACTCACAACTGTAAAAACCACTTTTGCCCACCCTTTTATTTTTGCAGATGCCTTACCTTAGCCATTCCATGTCTATCTTGAATTCATGAGACAAAAGGAAACTGCATAATTTAGTGTTGTTATAGCCAATTAACCTAAAAAAATAGCATTCTGTCAAGTACTTATGATTAAATCAGGCTCTCTTACGGGGTTAGAAAGAGTTTAAGAACAACAACAAAAAATGACTGATACTTACAGATTTTTTCCTGCTGCTTTCAACTTCTTTAAGTTCAGACTCTGTTTTACTAATTAACTCCCTGAGTTCATCAAGATTTGTGCACACAAGCTGAAAAAAGGTAAATATTTTTCAGTTCCCTTCAAAATAAACAAATGCATAATATTTACCACATTAGAGATAATGATTTTCCCCTTAAAACTCCCACTGTTTAGTCAGCAAAATACAGCACATGCATACAAACATTAAGTAGTAACACTATAGCTATAAGCAAGGAGGACTGGTAGCAAAGCTTTGACACTTAGGAATGGACTCTGTCTGTTTCAGCAGAATCTGGACAGTCCCACAAGTGTTACAATATCTCCATACACAAGACAAACTCATTCCTCGTTATGACACCAGATTCTGTTCACTGCAGATCTTGGCCAGCTTTTAGCAGCTATATTCAAAAATGTGAGGCCAACACGAAATGCATTTATCTGTATTGTAAATTCAAACACTCGATGTTTGACATGGCTTACTGTTAAGTTTTTCAACTAGAACAGCATAGAGGCACAGAATAACAGAATAACAATTAATAGCAAACTGTTTAGAAATAAGTGAAATAAATAGTAAATATTATAATTTTTTTCAGATTATGATGTTTGTACTGAACTAAATAAAGTTGTGTTAAAAGAAGGGAAGCTGGGTGGCACAGTGGGTAGTTTGGCCACCTCCCCGGTCTGGTCTCCAGGACTTGAATCACACTCCTGGTTGTTGTGGCGTTTGTATATTATCCAAATGTCCATGTGAATTTTCCTCAGAGTACTCTGCTTTTCTTCCCACATCCCTAAAGATGGGCATGTTTGATAAATTAGTGATCCCAAACTGACAATCTGCGGACGGATTAGAAAGGAATACGGTAAACAAATATTCATCCTATGCAATGAAGAAAAACTTTCACTGCCTATGCTTGTTTGTCTCATTTCCTTCACACCAAAATAGCAGGTCCCTAGGTCACAATCTCCTAGGACAGAGACTTCTGTATTAAGCACTATTTGGCAAACACACAATTTATTCATTTTGATCATAATAGGTATGGAACTTGCTTCACTTTAAGTTGCGATCACCTTTTAAACTGCCCCCTGAAGGTGAACAGGGAAATTGAACTACCTGTTGTGGAAAGGTAGGCAATTTATTTTCTAATTGAGCAAGTTTAAAGAGTAAAAAGTGTCTGTATTTAACATTATTGTTTTAAGCATGATATATTTACTACATCAATGTTTTAATAAGTTTTAAAAAACCCATACCAGTTGTCACTTCCAATCAAGTCATAATGTGTTTAGCAAAAAGGTGCACACTGAGGTATTTTACTCCATGATTTTATTATATTTGGACACGTTACTCCTAAAATGCTTCTCTTTTACAATTGACACCCTACTTGTATATTTTAGCCACATAATGAAAACTAAGCTTATTTTCTGTATTATATTCCTCTACACTTCTCTTAGTACACACTAACACAGATAGATCTGAAACCACAGTTTTTGTTTTTCTGAACACAATAGCATTTTCAGATCAAAATTACTCATACTGAAACACAAAATCTTTCCTATTGGGCATGCATGGTTTCCCACCCAAGTGCGATGTTAATTCATGGAGCAAACATGAAGTAAATTAAAATGCTGAAGGAACAAGTGGTAAAACTAAACTGACTTCTTTGTCTGGATAATGTACAACTGCTTTTAAATTATATAAATGAGCATAATGCTGTCATAGACCTAGAAAATACACACTGTGAATCCTATCAAAATAAACAAGAGTGAAATATTTGAGTATTTCAAGGCATGAACCTGTTAGCTGATGTAGGGAACTTAGGAGTAGACTATGCCCAGAGGAAAGAGGAGATTGCAGGATGCAAAACTGAAGTCAGTGACTGATCACATGACAAACACACGTCAGTGGTTTCAGAAACCTCAGTTTTCTCAACCTACATTTCAATGAGTTTACCCAGCATTTTCAAATTTATACACTTGAGCACCCGAAAGAGCAAGAAAAGTGTCTTTGAGGAAGGTTAGTTTTTGGTGGTCAAAATGCTGTTTTAGTGTTAATGGAAGGCTAAAAGAGACAATAAAAAGCTACACTTTCAAATTTAGATAGATAGATACTTTATTAATCCCAAGAGGAAATTCACATAAACATTTATTCATGTTAGTGTGGACTATGTCTTATATTCTGCATCCAAAAATTTGTGTCCTACTTGTAAACAGCTGATTGGTGCCTATCATATAACTAGATAGACTACAGTTTCACCAAAACTAGTTCTCACTTGATATTTGTGATGGTCAATACCTTCCTGTAGTAAACAAAAGCAAGTTAAAATTTTCTAATATATTAGCCACACACACATTCATAAGCAACTCTTCTTAATTTCAAATCAAGCGAACTATGCATAAAATAATTTCTTGTTCAATTGACCAAAACTATAAAGTTTAAGTGTGCCTTCAAGCATCAAAAGCACACAAACACATGCATTAAAGCAGGGTTAAAGCCCTCTAAGACTCCAAAAAGAAGGCTAAGCTTCAGGAACATCTTCAGGTCTTCAACTTCAATGACACCTATATTTGTCCATCCGTGGAAAACTCTAGCAAGCATTTTTTCAAGAGGAATGTGCCAACACCTTTGGAAATACCTCATATCAACACTAACCTGAGGTGAACCATGCAGAAATCCAAAAACACCTATATTGCAAGTAGAATGGATCCTGCGTGTGACCAAAATAATGTTGCATCACAACAGAAGGGTGAAAAAACCCAGAAACTCAAAGCTGAGACCCAGAGGAAGGTCCATTTTCACTTTCATAATAAAACTAACTACTGTATACGAAAGTGAAGGTTTCACTTCCTTCTGTGTTTTGTTTATGAGAACACTGAAGCATATTCACAATCAGTCGCATAGCTTCCCGAAAGCTTGCATATTGTAATCTGTTCATTTAGCCAATAAAAGGTGCCATTTTGCTTGACTACTCATGCCTACTTTCTGAAGGTTGGGAGTCAGGCCATCAAGTGGTGCTTCTGAGGTTAAGAATTTGCCCTGGTATCTGGTAGGTTGCCGGTTCAAATCCCCGTTACTGTCAAAAGAGATCGTACTCTGTTGGGTCCTTGAGCAAAGCCCTTAACTGCAATTACTCCAGGGTGACCCCAGGGAGTTTGAGAAAACTAACAAATTCCTAACACAAGAAATTGTATAATGCAAAATAAAAAACAAACAAACAAAAGGCTCTACACTCCCTCTAATCCAGCTGTGTTGTTTACTGCCTCTGCAATTGTCCCACTGCTGTGCTTACAACTGCTTGAACGTTTCCATTTACCTTTTGTCTCAAATAATAAAACAGTTTAATTCAGTTCTATTTGTCCAGAACCACTTTGTCTGTCTATAACCACTTAAAATTTTTGTGTCTGCAATCCAGACATTGCAGTGTTTGCATATGCCTAAATGTTTTCATTCTCCATTTCGTCTTGTGCCCACTCTCTCAGTTCATTCACTTTCTGCATTTAGTCTAGCTGTCCTAGATTCTTATATTAGCTAAAGCACAAAGTTTAAAAAAAAATGTAAAAATGAGTTAAATTGACTATTTTTATGTTTATCTGTCTACAACCACTTAAAATATAAATTCTACTAATATGTTTTTATTAATATTCTTTATATTTCTACTATCATATACTATGTGAATTTCCCCCTGGGATTAATAAAGTATCTATCTATCTATCTATCTATCTATCTATCTATCTATCTATCACTTTAAAAGAACAAATTAAAATTAAAAAACACAAAACTGGTCTATTTAATTCATTTTTATCTTTCTAGAACCACTTAAAATTTATATTAATGTTTCTATCATTACTCTTTACATTATTAATATCAATTCAAAATTCCTTACACATTTCTCAACTTGTTTACTATAAAGAGCGTTGAAACAGTATATTCTGACAGTCACTGCTATAATATACATAAAATTTTATTTTTAAAAGGATTGACTTTGGCTATGGTTATTTGACTAATGAAGTACAAGACATCATTTGAAAAGGCATCACAGCTGAGAGTTAATTTTATCTTTACTTTTATAATGCAATTCATATTCACTTACAACTTTGTACGTATTAGTATCTTTAACCTAGATTCAACAGCTCCCCTTCCTCTTTCCTAGTCTCTCTTTTCTTTGTATTTTGTAATCACAATGTAAAAAAAAAATAAAAATAAAAAACAACTACCATGTTTACTATATATACATATTTCCATTTTAAGTTTATATTAAACATCTCCCTACAAATAGCTTGTTTTGCTGTTTAATAATTAATTTGATTAATATGAGAAAAGAGTTTATATCTAGTTATTAATAGGAAATATCAGATTTTAAAGGTAATGTAATTTACTAACACTCTTGCTTTTTCATGTACTCATTTTACTACTTAATCGTAGTTAAAGCAATTTCAAAGTCTGCACAATAAAAGGGAAAATATAAATGCTTAAAGGAGCACAAAGCTCAAATTGCACTTTCAAAGAACATCTGTAAAACTGTAAATAAATCAAATAAAAAAGAATTTTAGTTTTGGAAAACAAGAATTTACAACCATAAAAATCACAAATAATCCTCTACAAATAAAACAGGCAGCCTGTCGCACTTTCCAACAAAATGAAGGTGAGTTTGGGACAAAGGTCAACTCTTTCACACAAACCATCCTCTTCCTAAACGCAGCAACAATATATATTGCCTAATCACTTTTTGAATGCGACTACCAACAAAAATACCTTTGGAAAAAAACACTTCCGACACTACTGATTTTGGAAAAAAAGTTTTACATTTATGTCAGCTTTCAGGTATAAGCACCCTGCTTTAACAAAGATGCTATTTAAAAGCAAAACAGTTCAACTCAACATTACAAAACTGGCAAAGACCAGCGACTTATGTGCTATATGTGTAAACTTGTGGCAAATACCTCTCCTGCATAAACACTTTGTTCTTGCTTCACTCATATACAACCAATTTAGATTTGAAAAAATCATGTAGTAGCTAAGATATTTTGCATATGCAAATGCGGCTATTGAGAAACAAAACCCTTACACTTTTAAATATAAAGCTTGAAAATAAAGTTTGAATTTTAAAGATAAAAATTTAATTTGCTTGCATTTAGCATACAAAATAGTGAAGATGCCTTAGTAACACTTCCTATTTTATCAATCCAACTTACACAAAGTTCTTTCTTTACACATCTAAAAAATAGTTTTGATTTTCTGCCTTGGCATAACCACAGACCATTAATTTACTCCCACTAGCATCCAGTTGTTTGTAAAGTTTCTTTTAAGTTCAATGTGCAAGCCTGATACTACAGTATGTAGTAATGTCACATTTAACAAGGAGAAAAAGTAATATTTATAATGTTCTTAACCATGCATGGTGCTCACTTATTTATGTGCCTAAAATGAGATGACTGGATGGCAAGTGTGTACTGAATTTAGTTTAAAACAAACACTTTTTTCTATATGTTTTAACAAAATTTTGCACTATTTCATTATTACTTGGCCTGTAAATATATTTTACTGGTAAACTGGAATACTTCAACAGCATAGCAAAACATGCCAACATATATTGTATTTATACTGTAAATTTTACAGAGCAGGTCACTATGTTCATGGGGAAAAAAGGATATAACGCAAGTTCTCTTGTACATACTGCATCCCAAAACCATAAATAAAAACACAATATGTGGCACCACATTTTCAATGGAAGACTCATCTTTCCTAGATAGACAACATGACTCTTCAGTTCATTTACACTAACTGCTAACATGATATTTTCTTAGAGAATTCTGGCAGGTCTGTACATAGTTTATACACACAATAATTAGCTATTTGCATTATTAATTCAACTCTCATAATTTATCATTCAGTGAATAAATGTGGAACTCACAATGATAAGTTTACACAATTTTGACGCTACATATGTTTTATGCTTTTAAAAGTCATTCATACTGTTGGATTTTGAATATGAAAAAAGGTGCATAGATTACAACAATGCAAATGGTGCAGATCCAGGAGCAATGAATATTTAATGCTGTAGCATACAATAATCTAGTGAGAGCAAGTGTGCTAATACTGACATTGTTGTACTTAATTAGAACTTGTCAGTGAGCATTATTCAGCAACATGCATGTTTCTCTGACCAAAAACACTAGTGGTCAGAAAAAAAGCTTATTCAGGCTTTTTAGACAAAAAACACAGGTACATTTTATGTTTGGAATTAGAAGTAAAAAAAAATGCTATTTTCATTTACAAATTAAAACAAGCATTTTTCAGTTTGTTTGTTAAATTAACCCAAACATACCTGAAATCTAGGCTCAGCAGGAAGACGAGGTGACGTTTTTCTTTTCTTTGGGCTAGACTCCTCCCTAGTTAAGGACCTTTTATCTAAAATGTAAAAAAGCACAAAAAATATTTTCACACACAAAAAGTCACTCCTTGTATTAATAAAAAAATAATTCAGTGCAAAATAAACTTAAAGGGAATGAAGTGTACTTCAGAAAACCGAAACTGAATAGTAAATTGAACTAGATGAAACAATACTGTAGGACCAGTACAACAGACAAAAGAAGAATACAATTAGAGAATGTTGTTCCAGCTAAATACATTAAAATGAAGAGAAGCTAGGTTGGTCGAATAAGTCTACTTATTTAACTTCACAAACACGCCTAGGAACGAAGTTACAGACAGCAGGACCCTTAAAGCCAAATAAGCATTCATTGATAGTTGCAAAATTAGCCTTCTAAATTGTGACCAAGCTGGTGTCAGAAAATTTGGTCCCACTGGCTCACTGGCAAGAATGATTTAAGCAACACCACCAGATACAAAGAAAGTCACTTATCTAAATCAATAGAAGAGTTTTGACCATAATGTGGTATTGTTTAAATTCATAAACTCTTCAGCTGGAAGCAAGTTTTTATTTTGGACGCAAATCAAAACATGAAGGACAACCAGAAAAAAAAAATCTACAAGAATAATTATGGCTGTACTGTACTGCTAAGTATGATAAAATCTGGAGGGAAGGAGAGACTGGAGAGGGAGGATAGTCCTTAGCTGAAGATTTATGCTTTTCTCTCCAAGTGGGTGAATGTAGAACATTGGCACATTTACTTACCTTTCAGACTTTAGGAAATTCCTAGCTTTCACCTTGGGGAAAAATACACATAGGGATTACAACTGAGATTAGTACACTTCATCCCCTCTTGACCACTTTCTTACTGTTAAAATTCTGAAAGAGCCTTTTAGAAGGTACTTTTTCATTAGCAAGGGATTATTATTTCTCCTGCTTTTGTATCACATTTTTAAATGGCAACATTAACTAAATGGAAGAACACTGACATTTTTTTCCATAACTGACTATTCATAATTTATGCTTGATAACATAAACATGTAATATTATTTCACTGCAGCTAATCTGCAGTTTTATTTGGTATCTGTTGATGTAACCTTTATAAAAAAAATAAAAAAAAAGCGCTATACTTCTGAATTTAAACCAAATGTGCCCTGCAATTCATTTGCAAGCAACCTATAAGGAAAGAAATGATTATGGTGAATTTATCTTATGTTAGTAAAGCTGATGTTGTTATTCCCATCTTTATAGCACCATCTTGAAACTGCAAGTTCCTATAAGAACAATTCTGATGAGAATAAGCTATTCCACCCAACAAAGCTTGTCGATTCCAGTTGATGCAACTTTTGCAAAACATAACCGAGATGTGAAAGTCCTCTAAATATTATCATCTACCACTCTACTTGGTAAACACATTTCACATTTGTGGTTCTTTCTGTAAAAATATTTTCTAACATTTGTGCAAAATTTACTCCTAACCAGCATCCTCTCTGACCCCAATGTTCTAGATTAAAATCAGATCTTCAAGTAATATAGACCATTCATCATACCAATTCCCATCATAATTCAGAAAGCTTGTATGAGGTCAACTCTTATCCACTGGCCTAAACTAAAAAGATTAAACTTGTTCCATCTTTCTTCATAGCTCATACACTGTAGTCATGGAATAAGCCTAAATCAAGTGGCTTTTCTCTTCATAATTTTGTAGTTTAAGAATAACCTCCCTTGAATTGTACTTCACACAGCATGCTATGTAACGCTACATCTTAAATTATTTGTCCTTATCATATTTTAGCCTTCTTAACTGCATCTGTACCATGCCTAAATCCTTTTCAAAGTGTACTTACATGTTTGAGAGCCCCCATTGTGTAATCGTATTTAAAATTAGTTTTTACATCCCATATCAAATACTATATTTACATTAGCATTAAACATCATTTGTCACATATCTGAATTCTGTCCAGACCCATTTGTAATTTTTTTACTCTATTGTATTCACAATTACACCTACTTAGAATCACCTGAAAATAAGTGGATTGTTAATTAGTTTTTTATACATAATTTATATGAATTGATAAAGGCTTTGCTCCTGCACTGATCGCTAAAATAAACAATTTTTCTAACGTAAATTGGAGATTTCTCAGACAACTCTTAACTTTTAAACATTTGAGCCAATTTGTGCATTCACCTATAAAGTTTAAGTTTAAACATTAACATAATTTCACAATAGCCAGTTTTCAGTTTTAATAAGTGTCAGCTGAAGTAACCTTTTAAAAAAAATCTATTAATTTAATTGAAGTGCTTACTGAGATTCATTTGCAAGCAACAAATAAACTCACCATAATTAATTCTTTCTTTATCTTATGTTAGTAAAGCTGATGTGGTTATTTCCAGCTTTATAGCCACCTTGAAATGCAAGTTCCTATAAGAACAATTCTAATGAGAACAAGCCATTTAACCCAACATAGCTTGTCAATTAACTTTAAATATTTGAGCCAATCTGTGTGTTCACTTAAAATAAAAAATAAAAGTCTTTTTGTGCTTTCACACGTGCCTCTTTGTCAGTCTGTGCCGGGTTGGGCGCTATATTGCGTCCTTATGATTATATATATATATATATATATATTCTATTCTTACCCATTTGGACATGTCTTCATCAGAGGAAGCAGTCACCTCATTCCACACCACATAGGAAACTGGTAGGACAAACTTCAGATTGCTTAGAGGGAATCGTTCACAGGATTTTTCAATGGCACATCCGTCATCAACTACCTCTGCTACATTGGACTGTGTTTTGGACACAGTCTTTGGTGTTTATTGTTGAAATTAATTGTTAGGTGTTTATTGTTATAGTGCTGTGTTATAATTTGTTATCACGTTAGGGAATCTGGGGAGGGCCTTTGGCATATGTGTTTTTTGTTATCTAGTGTGTTCCTTTTTTCTTCATTTGATTAATATACAATATTTCATTATTAACCAATTCAATGGGCCACTAACGGAGTCTGTGTGTGTGTGTCTGGAGTCCCCACCAAAAAATAAATAAACCACAGTCTGACAGTGTGAATCTTAGTGTCATCACGAGCGCTACATGCTTATTCTCACACAGCAATTTCAGGACAAGTTGTAACCAACTCTGCTATAAGAATGTGTCCGCTAAAACCAGCCTAGAATGGGATATCAGTATTTTGGCCTGGTATATTAGTGTGCCTTGCAATTTAAAGCTGCTTAAAGTAATACTACACAGCAAAAATTATATTTTTTATATGTACTTAACCCATTTAGTTTGTAACGATTAATGAGGAAAAAAAATTTTATTCTCATGTTTTCATGCAGAACGGAGATAAAGTTTCAAAATCTATGCATCTATGGTGACCAAGACTGGATACTAGGAAATGATATAAAAATGTCCATGAAAAAAAATCTCACATAATTTGTGTTCCATAATCCACATGTCATGTTAAGTCATCCAGTTATATGATCACAACATCCCATACAATGTATTTTTATTAAAATAGTTAAATAAATCAGTTCCAAAAACAATCATGCACTAAAACAAAATGTGCTCAAATGTAACTAGGCATTACTTTAACAAGTACAGTGGAACCTCGATTCACGACCATAATTCGTTCCAAAACTCGTAAACCGACTTGGTCGTGAACCGAAGCAATTTCCCCCATAGGATTGTATGTAAATACAATTAGTACGTTCCAGACCATACGAACTGTATGTAAATATATATTTTTTTAAAGTTTTCAAGCACAAATATAGTTAATTAAACCATAGAATGCACAGCGTAATAGTAAACTAAATGTAAAAACATTGAATAACACTGAGAAAACCTTGAACAACAGAGAAAACTAACACTGCAATAGTTTGCGCTTTAGCGTTACCAACCGCTGGCTAAAAACACTTTTTTTTTTTTTTTTTTTAAATGAGTTTTAAGCACAAGGAAAAAAATGAACATTTGAAAAAAATCTGTAATTTAATAAACCACCAAGAAAAGTAACATTGCAACAATGCACGCTACGAACCGATCGCTGTAAACAGAAGTGAAAACAAAATCAAGCCCAGTGCATTCTTTAACTGCCTTCTCTATCTTATGAGTCCAGCCCTCTCTCTCACTCGCGCTGCCTGTGTGTGTGCGGCTCTCTCTCTCGTGCTGCCTGTGTGTGTGTGTCTGTCTCTCTCATATGCTGCCTCTGTGCGTGTGTGTGTCGCGCTCTCTCGCTCTCTGTCTTGCTCGCTGCACAGGAAATGCACAGGGAGAGACTGAACATGTACAAACCGAAAGGGAAACTGGCTTGTTTGTATACCGAGTGTGTGGTCGTGAACCGAGGCAAAAGTTTGGTGAACTTTTTGCTCGTAAACCGATTTGTACGTGTACCGACACGTTCGTGAACCGAGGTTCCACTGTATATCTTTTGGGAAGAGGGTGACGTAAGGAGTAGCTAAGAGGGGAAAAAAGCAGATAAATGCAGAATATGGAAATTCCACAAACATATCGCCTTAGCTTCAAGATTATGAGAGGATGCAGTACTATCCACCATGCGAATGACAACCTTATTTGTTAATGTCAGTAAAATTATTTAATTTCTTTGTTGAATGCTGATAAACTCTGAATCAAATGTACATTCACTGGTTTTGATAAACGTTTGAACTATATATATGGTTTGAAATAGTTTACTGTCAAATAAATGCAAAGAGTACGCGACACGTGTTTTGCCCTCATTCTGGGCTCATCAGGCGTACACACTCCACTGCACTCCCTCTCGGGAATCGAACCTCGGACGTCAGCGCCAGAGGTGTTGCCCCTAACGTTGCGCCACGGCGTGTGGTTCGTTTATTTGACAGCATGTAGACTATTTCAAACCATTCTATGATCTGCTCTTCACAAACTGAGGGCACTGTGGCGGATGTTAGCAGATTGCTGGCCAACCACAAGCGTTACCTGGTAAGTAACCACCCATACAATCAGATTGTGACACAGACTTCGAATGCAGTGAATATATATATATATATATATATAAAAAAAAGACAATCTTGAGTGGCTTTTTTTTTTTTTTTAATTACTTTACTTTTGTACAATGGATCCAATAAACAGTAACTCAGGCTGATAATCAAAACTAAAACCCAGAGTTTAAATCATTGAGGATGAAGCACAATGGTACAAATTTAATCAAATTAAGTGGTTCCAATAATTATGTGTCCATTAAATATTCCTGGCTATGTGAGCTCCAATTTAATAAACTAAAACTTGGAAGTCTTCAAGAGTTTAAAAACAATGTCTTCCCTCCATCTTCCTCATTCTGTCTAGCCATGCCCAACAGTAACAGCACTCTTACACTTCACCTATGAAAAACAGCATTCAGCAATGATGGAGGGGAAAAAAAACAAAAAAAAACCTAAGACTTTTTTGACCCTTTAGCCATTAAAGTTCATAGCCGCCTTAAATATACCTTGTATTAGTACAAGTCCTTTGTAAGATTCCATTAAAAGACATAATGTTTTTAATAATATGGTATGCTGTTATACCCCATGAAGTCATCAATATAACCAAAACCATAGTTCATCGAGTTCTTGCTGAAATGTGCTCTTGTAAGCATGCACTCGTTGAACTTAATATTGTTTGCTATTTTTAAGTTCTAACCAAACTGTTGCAGTTAGCAGAAAAGAAAAATCTTTGTTATTTTTAACATATGTAGCATTGCTTTTAAAATGCTTGCAAAGCTGAATTTCACTAAAAGGCATATTTCACTTATGTACAAGTAACACAGAGCAAATATTTTTTTTTTACTCAACAGAACAAATACAATGTATGGGAAGCTGTTTCAAAGTACTTTGCTCCACAGCAACTGTAGGAAAACGGACTCAAAGAGCATACAGATTATCATTAGGTGAAACAATTACATAGGTTTCACATAAACAGTGGGCATTCCCCCCCCACCCCCCCCCCCCCACCCCCCCCCCCCCCCTGTAACATTTAAAAGGTAAAGTGAAACACATTAAAATAAAAAATAAATAAAAAAGGATTCCAACAAATGGAATAAATCAGGGGTCCCCAACCCCCAGTCCGCTGGCAACGGAGACTCACTCAGTGAAGGGCTACAGCAAAATGGCTGCCCCTTCACTGAAGACACTTTTCAGAACTCTAGGCGGGTGGGGCTTTGCAGCGGCGCAGAGAGAGGAGAGAGACCGAGGTGAGACAGTATTACAACAAACTATTTTTATGGTCCTTACAGTTTCCCCATATGACACATGTCTATAGAAATCTTGTTACTACAAAGTACATTCAGCAGATACTTTCATTACAACGAAGTGTATGAATCATCCACAGAGCAGTTAGTTCTGTTTTTTTTTTTTTTTGCTGTTTTTGTTTTCTGTGGTTTTCAGTGATACCTTTTGCTTATTGCTCGTCAACATTTGAAAAACATCCATTGGAATTTAACTCATTGTCACCATCCTATAGAAACAGCAGACAAGAAAAAACGCTAACAGTGTTAATGTTTGTGATGGCCAATCTGTTGGAATGACAAATGCAATGCATATGTCTTTGTTATATGCAAAAAAAGAAGAAAAATCTCGGATTGCAAACGTATGTGAACTGCTGCATTTGATGACAGTTTTTATGTGGTTCAGTGATGCTCATTCAAGAAACATTCCTATTAATGCGGCACTCATTCAAGAAAAAGTTTCTAAACTCGCTTGGGACCTCCTCCAACTGGACAACACACCGAAGAGCACCCCGAAGTGTGATCACCGTGTCTGTGGAAGACTGTTTATCCATTGTCGGGGCAACAGCAGGCTCACAGCTCTGCTGCGTCTCTCCGCCAAAGCAAACAGAAAAGATCTCTATGGCCGATGCAAGGAACATTGTAAACGCAGGGAGCATGATTACTTGGCCACTAACCTGGTCACAACCCTGCCTGACTGCTGTGTCTGTTTATAGGAGAGTGGCAGATCACACTACAATAAATAACTGTGCTGTTCCTGTTTCAAGCTGAATAAAGCTGGTTTTGCTAAAGTACTGAGACTCAGTCTCGTGTTTTGGGGTTTAAGACAGGGACTTATAGCGCGACCACGATCTTTTAGGATTCGCTTCTGTGGCACTTCACTGCATCGCTGTGAGCCTGCTGTTGCCCTGCCCCGGCAAAGGACAAACAATCTTACACAGACACGGCAATTGCACTTCGGGACGCACTTCAGCATGACGATCCAGTTGGGTGGGGGGGATCCCAAAAGAGTTCAGAAACCTCACAATATGAACAGGCATACAGGCACTATTAGGTACCCCACCTTTACCCACTCTGCAGACTCAGTATCCAGCCAGGCTGTAAGGGAGCCCAAGAGGAGGAAAATTGCTGAGGGCAGTGGTGGAGCAGCAGCAAGTGGGGCAGAGGCAGAAGATACCCGTTGTTCAAGTTGGCAGATAAAGTGGCTGCATTCAATGCCAAACTTGATTTATGGGGCAGACGAGTGAACATTGGGATTTTTGATATGTTTCAAACGTTAGCAGAAGTTGCTAAAGATACCAAGCCAGGGCCTTCTTTCTCCCAGCTGGTGTATGATCACCTATCTCAGCTTTCAATAGAGTTTGAGCATTATTCCCAACCACACAAAAGACCCCCGAGACATGGGAAGGAATGGATCTGTGACCCATTTGTGAAGAAGCCAGGTGAATTAACTTTGTCTGTGCTTGGAGATCAACTGCTTGAGATTGCAAATGATTGTGGCCTTAAAAGTATGTTTGAGACAACTTCAAATCTCCATACGTTTTAGATTAAAGTCAAGGTGGAATATTTCCTGAGGTTGCCACAAAAGCACTGAAAGTCTGATTCTATTTCCAAGCATCCTATCTTTGTGAGGCTAGCGCTTTTCTGCAGTGCAAGGAACAAAAACGAGATTACGGAGTAGACTAAAACATAAGCAACACACTTCGTGTGTCCACTGTTCCTCCCATCGTCCCCCTGATGGGATCGTGCTGGTTGCAGGAAACCACTCCTCCAACCCCCCCACCCCCCCCAAATCCTACCCCCCCCCACCCCCCACCCAGTCCATGGAAAAATATGCTTCTAGTAAAGCGGTTCTTGGTGTCAAAAAGGTTGGGGACCACTGCAATAAACTTCAAATAAGTCACTAGAAATCAAACTGTGAACTAAAAAGAGCAGAAAAATGGCCCCTGGAGCTTTTAATATTGAAAAAAAGTCAGACTTTAATAGTTTGTTAACATAAGCAAGTACGATGAACACTGATAAACTCAGTTTCTCTCTCTTGTTCAGTTACAGTATCACTTGACTGGATTAAGAATGGTTAGTCTATTCTAATCATAATTCTATTTCATGAGATCAGCTATTTATGATGTTAGTTTGCAAAGCAGGTTATGTACAGTATGAGTCTGTATGATTCACACTTTAAATCTGGATGTGCACAAGTAATGGCAATCATCATTCCCAGATATCTGCACAATGAATGTAATATACATGAAATGCAAAGGTTTTGGCAACGCATATAAAAAAATAGTATGAGAAAAAACTCCACAGTGCACCTTTTCTTTTCTCCAAAATGTAAAATGAATCATGTATGTGCAATCGTTTTGCTCCAGATCTAATGCGCCACAGCTCACAATATATTTGAGGAGTTTTATTTAATACGTATTACGCGCTCTGGTTGGGTAGCTTCTCAGCCATCTACCAATAGCGTCCCTTGTATGAAATCAACTGGGCAAACCAACAGAGGAAGCATGTACCAGAAATTAAAAGACCCATTGTCCGCAGAAATCCACGAACCAGCAAAAAAATCCGCGATATATATTTAAATATGCTTACATATAAAATCCGCGATAGAGTGAAGCCGCGAAAGTCGAAGCGCAATATAGCGAGGGATTACTGTATTACTTAAATACAATTCAATCTGTTTGAATAAGGTCTTAATCGAAGGCAAAAGCGGACATTAGACTGTAAAACAATGGTTGGTTGTTTTAAAACACACTAGTTCTGGTGTCGTATTACTCCACACGTTATTCAATGCTATGGTATTTTGCAGATCTACTTTTACACATCACTTCCATAATCGCCCTTTTCATAATTTTGACGGTCAGTTTGTTATCTTAATTAGCATAACTTACAGCCATACTCGCTTCACAACATAGTTTGGTACAGTTTTTTCTACCCCACTGCTTTGTTTTTTAATCTATTAGGTAAACTTGGGGCACATTTTTAATCACTTCTTAGGTACTTCTATTCTGCATCTGATCCTGTTCCAACTGACTCTCAAACCTAAGATCCTTGACTGATGTTTAATGCTGATGTTGTCAATAATGTAAATGAAAAATGGCTGCCACAATTCTGAATTTCCTTTATCATAAATCCCCATAAAAGCATTTTAAGTGTCAACAATGCACATTTAGCCACCTCAGCCAGCACACAGTGTCAGAAAATTAGTCCCTGTCTTACGTGACTAATGGATGATCAATAATGTTTAAAACAATGATTCAAAATTAAAAATATTATTCAGGATACCTTTAGAACATTTTTACAACACTGCTAAAGGAGAAAGACCCTATTTACTTTAATCCTATCTGTTATTCCTTGATGATTGGCTCCTGTCTGCAGCACCTGACTGGTGTCCCACACTAAAAACCTGTCAAGTTGTGTCTACACACTGCCTGCTTTGCAAAGGCTTTAAAATTTTGCTCTTTTACCAGTAAACTACTAAGATAGCAATGATAAACATCCAAACTCATTATAAAGAATTGTTAAGTTGCTGTAAAAAAAATTGTCTGCTAAATAAAACTTATTATTAAAACTAAATACCAAAAACTTAATTGCAATGCAACATTTAGTACAGTTATTTACTTCATTTGTAAGACATGAATAGACGAACGGTGGCTCTATTTAAATAAAACAGATGAACTGTGACCTCACCAACCAAAAAAATGCTTAGGTTTGGGACAAAATAAAATAACTGCTTTTACTGGGTTTAAGCAACTTTGTCCAGGTTTCATAAGTGCTAGGTGTATCGGGTTTTACTTACTTTATTATCGTGTCACTTTCTGCTGCCAGATAATCTAGTTTTTGTGGTGGGCATTGTTTTCAAGTGTAACTTTCATTTGGAATCTAGAGTATTTCATCACCAAAGCAGAATTTAACAATGTTTTACCTTTCATAGACTTACAGCAAGGTTTTAAAAAAAAAAAAAAAGTTAAAATATCAATAACTAGCGAAACCGCGGCGTACCATACGCCGCATAATCAGGCCGCTTTTTTAATGATTTTTAAGCACAGGGAGAAAATTAACATTTGAAAAATCGGTAGGTGCTCGGGTGCGGAGGGCAGAATGGGAGGAGAGGGGAAGGATGCCCATTCCGCCCCCTCCGTCATGCTAGTCTGCTGATTTCTCATTTAGTATGCACTGCCTGCTCATGTGCCCACCCCCAACTTGGCACCTGAGTCGTTTTCCTGTTTGCACAGTCCACATGCACCTGTGAGTCATGTAGACTTTTCATTGTTCTTTGCGGTTTTGGCTGCTTTTCTATATATAATCCACCAAGTCACCCGACCACGGTAGTAGCGAGGGTGGGAGGTTGTGTGTACAAAGGGCAGGGACGTAATCAGTGTGAGCGTATGACCCGCTAGCCAACCCGCGGTGTAGCATACGCTGCATAATTATGTATTGATGGGTGAACACTTCCTGAACGACGCAGTTGTCCAAATAGAAGTGAAAACAAAATCGAGCCCGGTGCATTCTTTAACTGCCTTGTAGCGCAGTGGTAATGTTGCTGCTTTGCAGTAAGGAGACTGTGCAAGATTTTGGGTTCGCTTCCCAGTTCATCCCTATGTGGATAGCGCTTTGAATACTGAAAACACCGCTATATCAATGTAATGAAGTATTATTAATCTTATGTGTCCAGCACTCTCTCTGTCGCGCACGCGTGCCTGTGTGTGTGTGTGTGTCGCTCGCTTGCTGCACGTGTTCCTGCAGGCATACCAGTAAGTGAATGAAAAGATGGAACTCTGGAGATAGCAACATACAACTGTCTGTGACTGAACACTGGTTTTGGCAGATACATGCATCTCTTTTTGAAAGTTTGGCCCTGTGCCTTATTAATTGTCATCGCAAAGGCAAATCTAACAGGAAATTGTCTTCGTGTTAAAGTAAAACGCAAATTATCCGCGACAAACAAACTGTTTTACACGCTGCATACCAACCCGCGGCGTAGTATATGCCGCATAATCATTCCGCTTTTTTAATGTTTTTTAAGCAGAGGGAGAAAATGAACATTTGCAAAATCCGTAATGCTGCTTTCAGTAAGTACAATGCACACGCGTTTAATTTGTCGTCCACTTTTTGCCAGCCGTCTTTTCTGGTTTGGGCTGCTTTTGCAGTGTTACCACTTGTGCATATTAAATCTTGAAATCCTTTGAGTAACTAATTAACTAACACCCACCCACCCAGCTTATGAGAAAAAAATGCGCCCGTTCTTTCATCATTTTGTTGCAGCCTATCAAAGACTTGCTGATCATGTTTTCTAGACTCAATATACATTGGCTTTTCACTCAGTGCGGGGGCGCGCATTCATCTCGGATTATTAAATCCTGCTAGACTAATCTGCTACACGGCTGCGTTTGAAAAACCGACTTATCCCAGATGAGTTTCACCGGCATTAATGATTAGGAATCTGGTTTGAACAAAACCCTGCATCCACAGGGGTTCACCAGGACCGAGTTTGGGAAAAACTGCTGAACACAGACGAAACTGACTCAGGTGAGGAGTTGGGGTGGGCAAAGTGGTTGCAGCTATTGATTATTCAGTGTTGTTTGCCTGGGTGTCTGATCTGCTCGACGGGATCATAAATAAAAGGAAAACAATGTGAAGGCAATGTCACAGGTGATCCTGTGGTATAGCGGGTCCACAGCTCCCCTTCAAAAGGTCATTTTTAAATGAATAATCACCGCGCTCACAGCGTAGCGAGGGGCGTGGAAGTGTGGCTGAAACGGTTTTCGGGTGGAGTCGTGCTGCGGGCATTTCTCCCCTGTGCAGTGTGCGAGCGAGTGAGGAGAGAGAGAAAGCCGGTACATTAGAGTGAGCGAGAGCAGGCTCGAAGGCAATGTGTTCCTGTGGTATAGCGGGTCCATAGCTCCCCTTCAAAAGGCCATTTTTAATCAGGCGACTGACTTTAGTAGAGTCAGGCACAGAGAAGGTCAGCTGCTGAGAGAGTGTCTCGACTGTTGCAGGGCCTGCATCGGTGAAGCAGGTGAGACGCTAATGAAAAAGAGGCACAGGGTTTATTGGTTTTTAAAGACTGCTTCCTTCATTGTGTTTTAACCTTAGTTTTAAAGGATTGCGCGTCTCTCTCTCTCTCTCGCGCTGCTTGTGTGTGTGCCTCTGTCTCTCTGTGGCGCTGCCTGTGTGTGTGCGCGGCTCTCTCTCTCTCGCGCTGCTTGTGTGTGTGCCTCTGTCTCTCTCTGGCGCTGCCTGTGTGTGTGTGCGGCTCTCTTTCTCGCGCTGACTGTGTGTGCCTCTGTCTCTCTCTGGCGCTGCCTCTGTGTGAATCAAGGTTCCACTGAGGTTGACTAATGAAAAGTCAACGTGGCTCAGAGCTGCATGTGGACTGTGGCACAGACAAACAGAAATGACGGCATGTTTTCCGAGGCGTCACGTCCAAGTTGGTGGGCGTGGCTCTGCGAGTTTTCGTCGTATCCAATGGTCTTAGAGTTGGTGGGCGTGGCTCCTTCCTGCGTGCGCCATTGGCGTCTTACTTGTCAGCGGTTTAGTGAATCCATGCCCCTTCCGGCGTGCTTTCCATGGGTGGCTACTTGTCGGCGGCTTAGTGAATTATATATATATATATATATATATATATATATATATAGATAGTGCAAAGGCAGTTACCAGTACACATGGCTTTTAAGAATTTAAGCTCTTTTTTCATTTTTGATTTTATGGCTCATTATCCTACCAAGGACCTGCTCACCCAGCCACCAGTGCTAGCTAGACTGAAAGCAAGATGCCTGTGCAGATGTTTCCCTTTTCATATGGTACACCCACAAGTTGCCCGAGTGATACAATGTTTTTTCCTGCTTAGACGGTCTTGCTTTTGCTCTTGCTGCTGCTGCCACTACTAAAATAATGGCATACTAACAAACTATAAACATACATTTACAATTGTATATGTAACACCCAAAATCATAAACTTAAGTTTGAATATATTTGAATATTTACTTACTTTTAAACTGAATATCTGAGCTTTAATTTTTGGCTAATTTGACAGCCCTATTAAGACCAGTAATTCATCAGGAAATTTCTGATACCTTTACATGGTAAAGTCAGCCATGTCACAGTTTCAGACAAAATCTTCAATAAAGCCTTTCCTGGGTCACATAAATGTGTTGAGTATGCGTTTATGGTTTTATTCTAGCTCTAAAGTGCAGGTGAATTAATTTATTGTCAAATAAACATTTAGTATAGGATGTTAGGAGGGTGGTAATTGCACAGCCAATTTCAATCAGAAGCTAAATGTGTTACAATTTTTAATTACCTTAAGACTGAACCAGATTTTACTCATGTAAAAAAAAAATTACTTACCCGACTTGCGTTTCTTGTGTTTCACTTTTTTCTTCAATAGAGAAGTATGCTGGAACTCAAACCTGGAAAAGGTTGAGAGAGTGGGTTGATGTCCTATTAGTTGTGGCTGCTCTTTGTTTCTCATCATGTCTTTAGCTTTCTTTTTCTTTTTTTTCTTCTTTTTCATGCGCATTCTTCCAACCTTAACAATTTTTGGGGCCTCCAATGTCAAACATATCGGTGATGCCTTCTGAACAGACAAAGTCACTTTACAGCAATGGTGATGGTCATCTTTTTGACACTCGCTACAAGATGGGCATGGGCCTTGTGCTCCTGGGGATATGTCATTATCTAAGATACGAACTTCTCCTGGACTAAGAGGAGCCCCCAACCCCAAAATTTCCCCAGGGCTTGGAGGCTTCTCCAACTTTTTTGTGCAAGATAAGACTGTCCCTCTTTTCTCAGACTCACAGTTGTCTTTCAGCTGTCGCAGTACCAGTTCCGATATCGATATACAGTGCAATTTATAATCCCGTTTCACAGAATTTTCCCAACTTGGCAATACATCACATTCCTTTTCCTCCTTTACATTCAACTGGTGCACTGAGTCAACAGTACTACCGTATTCAGATTTAGCTTTTTTTGTTATAAAGAATTCATGGTCTGAAGTCACAGCGCTCAAATCTGATACCTTTTCACATAAACCTCTGTTTTTTTTATCTGGACAAATATCATCATCAACAGAAACAACTCTATGTTCACCCCAAATATTCTCTAGATGCTTGGTTTCCAGAGATTGCAAATCTGGATTAGGCTGTTCTGCCTTGAGAACTGATACACACACATCTTCCACAAATTCTGAACTTACAGACTTGCTATCTCCATCACTTGATTTATCTTTCCTGGAGCTGGCAACAGTCTCATCGTAGCTGTTCTCAAGTTGCTTTGTCACGGTCTGAGAAAAGGAATCACAGGAAAAATGATGTGCTTGTCTGTTAGCTTCATGTTTTCTAATGCGAATAGGTGGTAGTGGAAAGCTTGGGGAGGCACAAGGACTCTGACAATAAATTCGCAGATCTGCTCCACAGAAATGAGGAAAGTGAATGTAGGCATTCTCTCGTGCATCATAGCCCAAAATTGACTCCCGGCACTCATGAATGGGCTGGCCTAGCACTGCATCCTGAACATCCTTCTGTGTCTCATATACCCAATCACAGAGTGCTTTAAGTAGCCATACCTTCTGGTAGAAAGGTAATAAGTGGAAGGGTTGCTCATCCAGTGGGCTGGATTCACCTAACACACGGAAAAACAGTGGACAAAGTCCTAGCTGCTCAGCACAGGCTATTTGGTCCCTAGCATTTGCAACAAAAACATACCATCCATGTACTTTCTGCTGTAGTGCTGCCTCCCATTGCCTATAGGACAAAGGTGGTCTTCTGTGCAAAGTGCCTCTTCTCTGTGGGTGACTTAAAAGAGAAGTCATTATTTTAGCTAAGAAAACACTGCACCGTGGCATGAAAAGGCAGCGCTCCAGCTCATAGAAGATGATTTCGGGTAGATTAAGTGCCTGCTGTGCTAGGCAAAGAAAGTGACCAATAGCAGGAATCTCCCATAGTGTTTCCATTGGATGTGGACAGGCCTGAGCCAGTAGGCTGCGTTCCCATTCCTCCAGCTCCTTGGCACTGGCCTCCTCAGCCTCCTTTTTCTCTTGTTCTCTTTGCCTGATGGGGATAAATATAAACATTAACAACAGAATAACTAAATGCATACTCTAATTACTCAAATTCATACTCCAAGTGAAAAAAAAAAATTAAGAGTTCTATAGGTGAAGGCCAAAGTTTGGAAAACTGAAAATGCTAAATCCAATTTGCTCACTTAAAACCTCCACTCCCAACATGTGAACAAACCAAAAAGAGATTATTTCCCATTAATCAATCTCTATATATTAAATCTCAGTAATTTCATCTTTCAAAATGTACCTTAGATGATTTAAACTTTTATATAAAACTGAAAGTGGCCTTTATTGTTCTTTCAAAAAGCCATCACTGAATTTTGATGCTACTATAAACTACTCTTCTGATAATATTATTTTAAAAAATGCTCCATAATTACTCATTTTTTTCCATATAATCTGGGTCCTAAAGAGATTATTTTATCACCATTGATCTACTTTCAATAAGGCATACCTTTAGGCCTGCTACAACTGCTTCCATTTTCTTTGACCTTATCCCTTTAAACTCATCATCAACTTCACCTTTGGTTAATTATTCACTACTTACTGGTTCTGTGATGGACTGGTTCAAGTTCTACTTTCCAGACCAGTTATTTATTTCATGCCTCAAGGCATTACTAGATGTCCTCTGCAAATGTACATTTAAAGGATTAACAAAGTGTGTAATTTGCTATACAATGGGTATCATACTACACAGCTACAGAGCTCCTTGACGTGACAGACACCAGCTTACCGTCTTTCTTCTCTTGCTCTTTGCTGCTCCTCTACTCTCAAAGCCTGAACCATGAGAGATTCACTGACCCCCGTAGCTACTACACCAAGGTTTCTAGGAGCAGAACGACGTCGTGTTGAAATACTCAAAGACCCCTTTTCATCTTCTAATCCATAGTGACCTTTTGAAGTCACAGCAAGAGTGGTTTTCTCCCTTAGAGGCCTTGAAAAAGTAAAAAAACAACTCAGTTTACACACACAACATAATCCATGGGAATAAATTCATTTAACATTACATCCACAAAGTTGAACCATACCACATGAATGATGTTCTATTTGTGATGATTTGAAGGTCAAGAAAAAAATTCCAGATAATTAAAAACATTTACAGTGTGGCATGTTAAAAAATTCTACTCACTTCAATTTTATGGTTATAAAATATTTGTATTTCAATTAAGAGAACAATGTGGCGCAACAACAAGTGAAAATTATTAACTGATCCTCAGGAGAATACTGTATATACAAAATTTAAAATGAGTGTTTCATTTGCAGAAGTTTTTCAAAAAAGTATTACAGCAGTACAAAGAAAACAAATAACATATACAGAAAATTATAATATATATATATATATAAAAATATAAATAACTGCCTTCAGACCTTAACTGTCACACATATTTATAAGGCTTGTAATCCTAAACATCCTTGACAATGTTTATATCAGTGCTCTGTGGAGGCAATACCATCTTTAGCAGAGCTCTGTGGTTTTCTTTTTACTGGTCATGTGTTAGGGGTCAGTATCATACTACAGATTAAACTGGGGCTGAAGCAAAACCTCCTTGATGAAGGTATTCCTTGATGTATTTGAATCTGCTAGTACTTCTCAGCACAGTGGATTCCAGCATCTTACATCATCAACTCCACTTACAGAAATAAGGTGTCAAACCTGCAGGGAACCTCTGCTGAGATTCACTGTTGGCTGGAAACACACATCTAAGTAGCTCTCTGTAACTTGTAAACATGCAAACTGACTCCTGTATGAGACAAAAATGTCAAATTTTGATGCATCGGTCCAGAACACTTGCTGGTATTGTTCAGCGCCTCAGTTCTTGAATTTCTGTGTGTATGTGATTTTATACTTCAGAGAAATAGATTATTGGCAGTCACTCTTCCATAAAGAACACTTCTGACAGGACTTGTCTGGACAGTGAAGGGTAGCACTTGGGTCCCAGAGATTTTTTGCAAGAACTGATTGCAATACTGGACTTTTTCAGTATGCCTTCAACTTTTAGTGTGGTTGAAGTTGGCCTAGTTATATCTAAAACTGTTAGATATAGTTTATCAGTTTAATGAAGTAAACTCACTGTCATTGATAATAAACCCCTGTTTGTCATCTTTGCCTAATTATTTATCTGAAATGCGTACTATTGCTTAAAATGTTATTTTCCTTAATGAAATGCAAACTTACTCTGTAACAGTTAATTTTTTGGAAGTCTATAATTGCTCTTTTCTACAGACACACTAGTGCAGGCAACAAAAAATAACCATCTATGACAAAACGTATAGAAAAAAGGTAGGGTGCCCAAGATGTTTGTACAGTACTGTATATCATGCTCATAACTATTTAAAATTTGGATTTGTGTCAACACAAATCAATCACTTATGATTTTGTAGAACAGCAAAAACAGATGAATAAATTGTAAATGCTTTGCTGCCTAAGACACTGTTTGAATCAAGAATGAACAACATACTTTATCTGAATATAGTAGATGAAAATCAGTTCATCTATTAAATTAAAGCTTAACTGACAGTAAGATCAACATTATCTGAAGACGTTTTATACAGTAATGAGGATGGAGCCAGAACTCCAACTCAAGTGCTGCAAGGCTGTTCAATCATTTCACAAAATGTTTCATTCAGGTTACTACTAAAGGGGTGTCAAATTTACTTAACTGATGCTAACATGTTTCCCATATGCAGATTTTTTTTTTACTTTAACAAATAAATATGAAATTTTGTGAATTTTATTTTTCTATCTGGTTACTTGTTATTTGGTGGTGACTACGAGAATCTCAAAAACATAAAACACTGGGCCTTGAACCTTGGTGTCAGTTGAGAGCTTATACTGTGATATACTGTACGTAACACAGACAATGAACTGGTCATGCAGGCTACCTTGGCCATGAAATTGACCTTAAGGCCCTTCACACAGCAAGTGGCAGTGCACCACAGCTTACAGAAAAACGTGGGCATGAGGCATCGCTAGCAGGAAAAGAACCAGGCCTGGTCTGCTGACAGTGAAGCACATGGCACAGGCCAACTGATTGTTTTCATTGAAAACACCAGAAAAAAACTGGAGGTGCAAACTTCCTCTGCCATGTTCTTGGAATTTAGGTCCTTCCCATCTTGAGTGGTTGCACAGGCAAAAGAATGGCATCACAAGCACACGGCATGTCTGTTAGGAAAAGAGCTGCAGCAATACTGAATCGCAGTGAAGAACATTGCAGTACAGTGACCTCAACTCATGTGCTACCAGTTAAGCTTCGTGTTTACTTGTCATTATTCAAAAATGATGAAAATTAAACTTAGTCCTAGCCATTACAGACACAAACATTTATGAAATAAATAATTAAATTGGTGGTTTAACACTCAGAAGGAATACAAAATAATGTTACCGTCTTTACTATTTTGACATTGGAGTATAACCAGAATTCCTGAAAAATGAAGACAAGTATAAAATAAATTTGACAAACTGGTCATCGAAAAATTAACTTTTTCTGCATTATGTTGGATTAGTGCATCTTTAAAGAGATTTAAAAGCCGAGGTAGGAGGTACTAGAATTTAGTGCTTCACAGGTTGATCTTTGAGCGACCTGTGTTAATTTGACTGTGTATTATATGCATTAGTCATATGTTTTTGTAACATTTTTGTCCTTTGGCAGACAATGCATTTAAAGCTGCGGTTTCCAATGCCGCTAAAGACAACAAATTACAATTGTGCAAAACAATTACTTCAAGTCTTCCTTGTTGCATAGTTATGTGTTACTTCATAAAATTCAAAATAATCTGAATGATTTTAAACTAACTAGTGATCAGTCAATTATTTCTGGGCAATCAAAAATACCATCTCTTATATATATTTCTCTTCTGGTTCGTCCTGCTTCCACTTCAAAACCGGTCCCGCCCACACGCAGCTGACACAGCATTTCTCGGTTCCTATTCGTCCTCTTCCATGCCATGCACTATACTGGCCTGCTGAGCGTAATACATCCAACAAGTACTCGAGGTGCTGCCACAACGGTAAAGTAGCTTTACCACCTTTGCGGGAGCCATCTGTGTCTTTACAACCGCTTCTTATACAGCAAACATCAGAAGCTAAAAATTATCGTGAACACATTCGAGAATACAACTCTTCTCTAGCGTTTGCTTCCATGGGTGCACAGATAACTCAACCTCCTGGCCACGGACCATACTGTTTTAAAATACATGGGCAAATTTATCACCAAATCTCTCCACTATACGCTAACACTTCTACCTCTCCAGGATATGGACAGTTGTATGTTTCTGACACAACGCAAGCTACTGAAGTACGCTTACAAAATAAAGCAAACTCTGCATGCAGCGAAAATGTACTTCTCCAGCTAGATTCCATGCTCAGAACAATCAACCTCTTCGCTAAATCATACAAACACATGCATGAAATCGCTCAGTCCAATCCAACAGCATCTGTACGAATGGTTTTCAAGGAAAAGTCTGGGCAGGATTTACGACGATACAATGCCCCGACATGGCAGCGATTTTCGTCGGAGAAGACGCATTGCATGCAAATGCTGAAAATAAGAACATACGTGTAGGCAAAATGATAATATAACCGTCCACATTTCCAGGAAGTCCAAGAAACATGCAACAAAACTATCAGGATGCCATGGCCATAGTACGTAAATTCGGAAAGCCTGGTTTATCTGTCACTTTCACATGTAATCCTGCTTGGCTGGAAATTGTACATGCACACTGCGTCTTTCAAGAAGTATTTATTTCTTCTTGATTTCTGAATTCCTTTCTCACCGTTTTCCGTTCCTATTCTTACACAGCCGTATGCTACGGTGGGCGTCGGCTAGTAAGAGCATAAAATGTTTAATAAATGAGAGAAGACCATTCATTTCATCAGGTTCAATTGGTTACTTAATATCTAAACTGTATTAATATCTCATCCAGACATTTAAGAGTTGTCAAGATTTCCAATTCAGCTACATGACTTGGCATTTTCCGGCCTCCCAAAACCCTTTGGGTCGAAAAGTGCTTCCTGGCTTCATCTTAAATGCACTTCCCATTAATTTTCACCAGTTTTCTTCAATACACGATTTGTCATGTAACTGAATGAATGCTGCTAGACCAACCTCATTGTAGTGACTGGCACACAGCCCTCTAGATGCAGTATTACCATCATATTCTATACTCTGAGTATAACTTCTCTTTAACAATTTTTACAATCCAACCATACATTTTATTTGCTTTTTAACTCTTTTTGCACATTGCCTGGACAAGATGAAAATGAGAATTTTTATATCTGTTTGTTCCGTGTTTATCCTTTATTAGTGGAATAGTAGAATGGTTTAACAGGTGGAGGTCACTGACATTTTTCTCTCCTCATTTGACTGTTTTTTCATTAGTTTTACGTTTGGCTATGGTCAGTGTCACTACTGGTAGCATGCGGCGATACCTGGACCCTACATAGGTTGCACAGGTAGTCCAACTTCTCCAGGATGGCACATCAATACGTGCCATTACCAGAAGGTTTGCCGTGACTCCCAGCACTGTCTGAAGGGCATGGTGGAGAGACAGGCAGTTTACTCTAGGAGAGCTGGACAGGGCCGTAGAAGGTCCTTAATTCCTCAGCAAGACCGGTATCTGCTCCTTTGGGCAAGGAAGAACAGGATGAGCACTGCCAGACTGCTACAAAATGACCTCCAGCAGGCCGCTGGTGTGAATGTCTCTGACCAAACAATCAGAAACAGACTTCATGAGGGTGGCTTGAGGGTCCTCTAGTGGGTCCTGTGTTCACTGCCTGGTACCATGAAGCTCGATTGGCATTTGCTGTATAATACCAGATTTGGCAGGTCTACCACTGGTACCCTGTGCTTTTCACAGAGAAGAGCAGGTTCACCCTGAGCACATATGACAGACGTGAAAGGATCTGGAGAAGCCATGGAGAATGTTTTGCTGCCGTTAACATCGTTCAGCATGACCAGTTTGGTGGTGGGTCAGTGATGGTCTGGTGGTGCATATCCATGGAGAGACAAACAGACCTCTACAGGCTAGACAACAACACCTTGACTGCCATTAGGTATCGGGATGAAATCCTTGGACCCACTGTCAGACCCTATGCTGGTGCAGTGGGTCCTGGGTTCCTCCTGGTGCACTAAAATGCCTGGCCTCATGGGGTGAGAGTATGCAGGCAGTTCCTGGAGGATGATGGAATTGATACCACTGACTGGCCCACACGCTTGCCTGACCAAAGTCCAATAGAACATCTCTGGGCCAACATGTTTCGGTCCATCGGACGCCGCCACCACGTTGCACCACAGACTGTCCAGGAGCTCAGTGATGCGCTGGTCCAGATCTGGGAGGAGATCCCCCAGGACACCATCCGTCGTCTCATTAAGAGAATTGATTTAATTTCATACAACTAAATACTGCTTCACTAACAATCTTTGTTCGGAAAACACCCCAGTACTCAGATATTCCTAGGAAATGAAAGACATACCACGGTTATCTTTTTTGTTGAAAGTAGAGTAAATTATTATGCAGGCTGAGAGGGGTTCCCAAACGTTTTCATATGACTGTATATTATATATTATATATATATTATATATATACTGTGTGACAGTATAAGGTCTCCGTGACCCCTTGAACCCTCAGACTAGACGTCAGACACCAGATAAAAGTCCAAATAATGTTTTATTGTTAATAATAATAATAATAATAATAATAATAAATGTGCACAAAGCACCCTCCACTCCACAATACTCCAATAATAACTCAATAACAATAACCAATACACAATCCTCCACTCCCAGACGCGTTGCCACCCGTCCACCCAGCTCAGCTCAACGTCTGGGATTTCCCATCGTCCTTTTATATTCCCTGACCCGGAAGTGTTTCCCATCTTACAGTCCATGTGATTTCTTATCACTTCCGGATCAGATTAAACAGTCCTTCTTTTCAACCCGGAAACACGTCATTCCCTCTGGTCACATGATTATGACGTGCTTCCGGGTTATAGGGCACGTATAAGTCCTTGAGCCTCCCTGCAGCGTCCTCTGGTGGGCCCCTCGGTGTCCAGCAGGGTTGGGAATAAAAACTCCATTGTCCATAATTCCCTGCTGGTCTTCGGGGCACTTCCATGCTACAGGGAGGGCTCCATCTAGCGGCCTGGGGGTATTGGCCAAGGTAAATGGCAGGCCATCCCTCACAATATACATATACACACACACACACATATATATATATATATATATATATATATATATATATATATATATATATATATATATATATATATATATATATATATATATATATATAGACACACATTTTTACCACACTTAGTTTTATAATTTCTATGTAGTTTCCAAAACACAGAACTTGGGAAATTTTCATAAGAATCAGTCAACACTTCATTATGAAAACCATCGTATATCGCTGCTAATTTAACTGCGGGTCTGCACTAAGAATGGCATACTCTTTGCAGACAAAGCCGAGCTGGAGAAGGTTATTATGGAGACTAAAAAAAAATGTACCATTCACTATGCAAACTAACACTTAATAGGAATGCACCAATAGCATATATTTTTCAGTCACTACCAATATCAACAAGTATCGCATATTAAAAACTACAAACTTTAAGCATACATATATTTTAAGTAATAACTCTTGTATTTTTTTTTTTTATATTTAGCTAACAAATACAACCTTTTAACTAATCTCAATGTCAGTTTTAAAAAGAAAATTGCAATTACCCGGAATTCTTAGCAACTACCTAGCTTAATTAATCACTGAAATGTTAGGCACAGGTTCTTTTTAATAAACAATATTTCAGCTCCATCACATATCACCTTATTTTTTCTCTTACAGTTAGGTCATTAAATATTTGGACAGAGACAACTTTTTTCTAATTTTGGTTCTGTACATTACCACAATGCATTTTAAATGAAACAACTCAGATGCAGTTGAAGTGCAGACTTTCGGCTTTAATTCAGTGGGGTGAACAAAACAATTGCATAAAAATGTGAGGCAACTAAAGCATTTTTTTAACACAATCCCTTCATTTCAGGGGCTCAAAAGTAATTGGACAATTGACTCAAAGGCTATTTCATGGGCAGGTGTGGGCAAGTCCGTCGTTATGTCATTTTTTGATCATAGACTTGATTTTGCCAGACATCTAAAATATCAGATAAGTATGCACTGCTGTTGAAGCCATTCAGTTTCATGAAACTTTGAAACTTATAGCTCAACTCAAAAGGATGGTCTTCAAAAAAACTTGAACTTCATATCTCAATTCAAACAATCTTGTGAGTACTTTTCCTCGTGAAAGCCACCTCACTTCTGTGTGTAAAGGTAATGTAGTATGGCGGCTGTCCATCTCTTCACACAAAGATTTGAATAGTCTGGAGTTTGTTGAATTGGCCTTAATACAATTAACAACTTTGACAGATTGATTGAGCACTTCCTTCAATGAATCAAGCAGAGGTTTGGACACTAGGCTTTGTCTGTGAATACAGCAATGACTCCAAACTACATGGGGAGCAACTTCTTTGATGCGACCGCGTAAACCAGACATAGATTTTCCACCATCCATGCAAACACCACAGAAATTGGCCCAATCAATTTCTTTTTCACAGAAATAACACGATGACATTAAACATGTCCTCTTTCAGTGAGAGGGTAGCAAAGTAAAAGATTTTCTTCAGGCAAATTATCATTTAAATATCTTACAACAATAAGCAAAATTGACAGATTGGAAAAATCAGTGCTTTCATCCACTTGTATTGAATCTTTTTTTAATCTTTCAATTACTGTAGATTCAATGTTGTCAGACATGTCCTTAATTCTCCAAGAAACTGTATTGTTTGAGAAGAGAATATTGTTAATTTTTCGGACATGGTCTTCACTGAACATACTGTACATTGAACAGCATCTTTGATACAAGGAGAGATCACATTTTCAACGTTTGTACGATTTTTACCGTTTTAGCAATACGGTAACTTATTCTGTAAGATGCTTCAACCGCATTCTCATTGACTTTGTTTGCAGATAAGAAACAAGAAGTTAGATTAGGGCCGTTTGATAGTCGCTGGAAAAAACTATCATCTTTTTTTGTTTATAATTTGCATGTTTCATCTCTAAATGGTGCATCAATAAAGATGGTTTCATGCTACCATTAGACAATATCTCTTCACAAACAATGCACAGTGGTTTCGGACAGTCTTCATTTTCCGTGAATGAAAATCCATATCTCAAGTATTCAACGGAAGATTTTCTCTTCTTTAGTGGAGCACTGATGGTTTGAATTTTTTTAATAGTGTTAATTTTATCTCTTGCAAGAACAGGCCTATCAATCGCTGCACCCTGGTCCCCTTGCACTTGTAAATCACCAGACTGCTTCAAAGTACTTGCAGCTGCCAAATCAGCAGGTTGACTTTCAATGCTAACTGCAGCTCTATTAAGAGTTCCAGTTTTCAACCACTTATCCATTTTGGGGCACAAAACAATATCAATAGAATGTTGCTCAAAACAATAAATAATAGCTAAATACTTCAAATTAAGCACTCAAAAAAAGGAACGATTTAGGCCTATTATTACACATTACTCAATTGACACCAAATCGATCACTAAAATGATGGACCACTTTCAATCACAGTGACAGTTTTGCCGAAAAGGGGGAGGACACATGTGCAATCGTGTGATATGACTAGTGGTGGGCGGATCTAGTGACAACTTTACATAAGACTCTCTTTGTAAACCAAAACTCTATAACTTTGTTTTTGTGTTTTTATTTTAACTCCTTTTGGTGTTTTCTGGGGTTTTCCACCATTACCAATATTATTTTCGCGTACCGCCGACTGGTTCGCCATGTACCACAGGTTGGGAACCGCTATACCTGAGGATGCATTATGATTTTCTTTAAGTATTTCCTCATCTTTATTAATATTTTAATAATAATACAAACCAACCATTTAAAAATACCAATATGTTTAATCTAGAAGTGAGTGGTTTTCTAATGTTTAAATTGCTAGTGTTAACATTCATAACACCAGCACCTTCCCTTGAAGTATCTCCATCACATATATATTTTGTGGTGTTGATTTGGCACTTTTCAGATAAACTAATTAAAAAAAAAAAAAAAGCCAACAGCAGATTCAACTTTGCCAGCATTTAAGATTTATTAGGAGATAAATTGTTTATCTGACATGCAACCCACAGTTTATATAAATATTTCTGCATTCCTGCTGTTTAAGCATAGACGAATGCATTTTTAACCGATATGGTTTGATATAAAATCACTTAATATATTAAAACTGCCAAATTACATAAATACCTCCAACAGTATGTATTTAACAGTGCGGCAATTACAATTCAAGCTCCCTGCCATAATTGCCAATTTTATTTAATATTCAATACCAAAATTAGCTATTTTGTTGAATAGCTCAATTTTTCATGGCCAAAACTGTAATAAAATTGCACATCTACTGAATCTTCAAAAGAGCAACTGATAAATGTTTATTAAATAAATCAAACTTTGATCTGAAAACTTTTGCGTTAACAGCAAAACCCTCTGGGTGCTCTGGTTATCCCCAACAGCACAAAGATATGCATGGGTCTATGTGTTCACCCTAAGATGAACTGACCCGTCTTCAGGGATTGTTCCTGCCTTGGACCCTGAGGATAAAGCGGATTTGGAAGATGGTACTACTTGTAACCAGTACCTCTATTTGTCTAGTTCTTATTCAAAACTATTAAAGGTAGTGAAATAATTATGCAAATATAAAGCTAACCAAACCCAGAACAATACTACTAAAAAATGAATGACTATCAAAATAGCTTGCATCTGTAAAATAATGGAAATACCCATGCATTAATATCAAAGACATAAATAAGGAGCAGAGCCACCCTTTATCTTCAGCCTTTTTTGAAATAATGAATTACAAGTCCTAAACTCTGCGTAGTGGGTTACTGCATCATTCTTCAATTAGAAAATCCTTCAGTTCTATTAGGGACGAGGGATATGCAAATCTCCATCATACTTCACATTTCAGAACTTGACATGAAGGTTTAAAGACATTTACATTTTGTGATGGAGGAAGCCATGGAAGATGTCCGAGGTCACCCTGCTATTCATGAAATCACTATTGAACTAATCTGGTGCTGGCAGTTTGCAATGTGGGGTGCTGGGATACCCCCCCCAATATTTTAAAAATTCTACTTAAATTAATTACGTAATGTGCATATACATTTATTTTATTATCATTTTACAACATACCTGGTGTTGCCACATGTCAATTAAAAATTGGCTACAACTTGTACTTAATTAATTTTTGTGTGAATACTTGTATTTCCTGAGTGAAGGGTGCTGGCAGTGACCGTGTATGCAAGTTCTTGATCTTCTGGCAAGCAGATGACTTGAGGCTGCCCTTTAATTGGTTGCATTCAGATTTTTCCTGCACTCCCATATTTACTGGCAGTGAATTAGTATTGTTTTGGGTTTATTTTTTAATCTAATGTGATTGGACAATCAATAACACACTATTTCAAGTTCACATTAGTGGTTTACAGTTCACATTCACCATTAATGTAACTACAGATGACCAAATGTGACTTTACAGAGATGTCAACATCAAGTGGATCATTTGTTTAATGAAATACCCCTTCATAAGTCTTTCATTTGAAAAAATAAATAAATAAATAAATAAAGCTTGGACCTGACCAACATGACTTAAGAATTTAGCAGCTGGGAAATGACTGAGGACAAGATTACACACAGACTTTTTCTCGCTCTTTTTATGACACGCTGAGTTGGCTAACTGGATGTGGTGTAAGTAATACCTTTTTTGCTTTCCCTGTTTGCTGTTTCAAAGTGCCAAAGTGTTGTGGACAACGATGGTGGTATGAAACTTAAAACATCTTTTATTAAAAATGCAAGCAGCACAAAAGCCGCTGCAGTGATCTAGACCAGTGTTTTTCAACCAGTGTGCCGCGGCACAGTGGTGAACCTTGAGAGCTACCCATGTGTGCCATGGACTTATAGAGCACTTGGGTCTAAACCTGAGAGGGACAAGCTCCACAGCTGGTCGAGACCCGTCTGACAAGGACCTGTCTACCTGGAGAAGCTGGCAAAAAAAACAGCTCTGTGATCGGGTTGTTGCAGACACAACTGTTGGAGCACTTCAGACACGTCTCCAGGCTGAATCCATCTGCCCTGGGTGTATGGTC
Source organism: Erpetoichthys calabaricus (assembly GCF_900747795.2). NCBI lineage: Eukaryota > Metazoa > Chordata > Cladistia > Polypteriformes > Polypteridae > Erpetoichthys > Erpetoichthys calabaricus. The sequence goes on along the minus strand of NC_041400.2, from coordinate 24,387,619 downwards.
ACCAGTGAGCCTCATAGCGCTAGTGGATAGAAGGCAGATGAGTTGCCTCCGACACAGAGAGGGGTGAGCAAAACAGGTGAAGCAGCTTGGAGGTGCTGCCAAAGTGCTCACTAAGTGCTGTGTCTGCAAATACTAATCTAGGGACTGCTTTTTTTTTTTTTAACCTTCTTCTCTGGTAGTCCCGCCCCTTCGGGCAGTTGAGCAAGTGTATAAGATACATGATATGTGTTTGTGGTTGGATAGTGGTGTGCCTTGGGACGATTTTGGATACAAAAAGTGTGCCACTACAGAAAAAAGGTTGGGAAACACTGATCTACTGTGGTGGGCTGGCACCCTGCCCAGGGTTTGTTTCCTGCCTTGTGCCCTGTGTTGGCTGGGATTGGCTCCAGCAAACCCCCGTGACCCTGTAGTTAGGATTTAGTGGGTTGGACAATGGATGGATGGAAACACTGATCTAGGCAATAGTGTGAGGCTATTTATTTATTTATTTTTTTTGCAGGCTTAGTGAAATGACTCAATTTAATCAGAAAGTAATTGAGAAATTTTCTGGCCTGAAGGAAAGGAAGTCAAAATTTATGTTCAAGGAAATATAGGTATCCTGATTGTAAACGAAAAATATGATTTAGTTGGACTTGTCCTGTGGGTGTAGTACAAGAAAGATTGGGGGCAAATTAGATTTTAAGATGTAGGGGTCTGTGGATCTTACAATATGAATTTGTGCTTAGGTGAGTTAAGCCTGGCAAACTTGCATAGGACTAAGCAGACTGGCAGCAAGTGTAGAATAAAGTTAGGGTGATAATGACTCTGTTGGTGTAGGAAATGATAAAATGGGATGCAAGACTTGAGAAAATTCTGAGGACTAGTGATTGTACGATGTGGATTTATGGAATCCAGTGGAAATGGCCAAGGACTGAGCACTCTATTAACAGAGGCAGAATAAGATTTGGATTGGACTTATGTAATGGATGTGTTATAGGACAGATGGAAGTGCACATTAGTGGAAGATTCCAGAGGTGGAAGTGCGGACATTATGTTGTGGGTTTTGACAGAATAGGGAACTGGGCAAGTTGGCAGATGACTGAGCAATTTAGAGACAGTGTAATATAAAATTTGGGTGGCAGGTGCACCTGTTCCTTTCTACATCTACATGGCAAGTTATGTGAAGAAAAAGGGTACTGTGGATGTCACAGGCTGAAGTGTTGGAGCACAGTACAAATGGGAAACCTGGCATCATATTGGGCAGCATGGTGGAAAGGTTATAATACATTTCAGCCTGGATTTGTCCTAATGGTCTGGTGCTTGACAGGCAAAGATGTGTATTGGCATGTGGAATGACTACATTGATAGATAAGTGCTACTTCAGCTTTCCCCACGAAAAACTGAACCAATGCCCAAATTTTTTTCACCAGCCGCCACTGTATTCTAGTAGTGTCCATTTGGTGTTATGATCGTGGAATAAGAAAACATCATGAACAGACAGTGTTTTCACTAGAGTATACCTGGTCTTGTAAAATTGTTCACATCTTGGCCATGGTATTACCATGCAGAGAAATCATTTGACTCAAGACTGCACACAAGATTAAAATGCTGATCTGACCAATGCAGTTTGTCAAAGCTAGGCATATGCAGTCATTACTTTAGAGACTCTACAAAATTATTTTGCATGGCAGAGGTTTTTCTGACTGAAACACCTGCAATTTAGGTCCTCTTTAGAACTGTTAGCTGCCTCACATTGCTTTGAAAGCCCAAACAAAAAAGTGCTAATTGTCATTTTTATAGCAGAAACATACTGTTAATTGGTAATCTACCTGCTATGACTCACCTTTGCAGTTACGTTTGTAACTGTAATTTAATTAACAAAATCCATTTTCACAAGGAGTTTCCATTATTTAGTGACCCCTATAATTTGCCTCACCTTGAACAACTTTAAGAAAACTAGAATTCAAAATATGGTGGTTATATAAAATGAAGGCTTACTATATTCCGCTTAAAACCCACTTTTACTAAACAAGGATGTGCAGTGTTTCTCATCAGTAACACTCAAATCAAGATCAGTAACACTCAAATCAAGATCATTCTTTGTCACTTTCAGAACGGAATCTAATTTTTTGGGTTGGGTCTGCTTGAACTGAAATTTGAGGCTTGAAGGCTTGTGTCGAAACATCATCTTGGTCCTTTATAGCAAAATTGAATCAAAGTACAACTACAGTGGAAAAAAAAAAAAAAATCCTTCTAACATACTCTGGTCAGGTCAGGTTGGGGAGCATGCACTGGTAGAGTGCATTGCTGCACCCACCACATGACAAAACGGCTCGGGATCCTGGTTGGCAACCCTCCAGGCAGACAAGTCCCACCCTCTGGGAAATGACCATCTACCTGCAGTATGAACAAAATCAAGATAAAGCCAACCTTAATTCAGTTTTCTACCATTACAAAGTGCAAGTGCTATCACTACACAGTGCACTCATTTTTAAATATCTTTTATGTAAAGTTACCATAAAAACTATATTTTACCATGAAAATTCTCAATTCAACAATTTACTTACAAGCTGAATTATTTTAGCATCTGTTTATGTTTCATGTTCTGTTGTAACAGTATCTCTACGTATTTATATTGATTTTGTCAATTGCTAATTTGTCTTTATAACCCCTTCACTTTTTCGCATTGTGTTATTCTGCAGCCTTATGCAAAAATCTTTTGAATTTATTTTTCCCTCCACATCAACCAACATTCAATACACCAGAATGACAAAGCAAAAACAGGATTTTATAATTTTTAGCTAATTTATTAAAAATAAAAAATGAAATGTCACACTGACACAACATACAGACTCCTTTGCTGTGATGTTTGAAATCTGGCTCAAGTGCATTCTTTTCTACTGATCATCATTTGTACACCTTATTTGGAGTCCATCTGTGATGAACTGAACTGATTGGACATGATTAGGAAAGGCACACAGCCGTCTATAGGAGGTCCCACAGCTGACAATGTATCAGAGCAAACACCAAACCATGATGTTGAAGGAATTGTCTAGCTTAAAGATGGAATTTTGTTGAGACTACCAAAAAAAAAAAAAATTTATGGCATTAAAGCCTGCTTGGAGTTTGCAAAAAGGCACCTAAATGACCCTCAGTTTGTGAGAAAGAAGATTCTCAATTCTGATGAAACCAAGATTAGCATCATGTTTGGAGGAAACCCGGCACCGCTCATCATATATGCAATACCATTCCGATGGTGAAGATTGGTGGCAGCAGCTTCATGCTGTGGGGTTGTGTTTCAGCAGCAGGGACCGGGAGACAAGAAAATGTTGTGGGAAAAATGAACAGAGCAAAGTACAGACATATCATTAAAGAAAGCCTACTGTCCAGAGTACTCTGGATTTTAAACTGGACCAAAGTTCCACTTCTCAGTGGGACAATGACCCTAAGCACAAAGAAAGACAAAATTGAAGTGGCTTAGTGACAACTCTTTGAATGTCTTTGAGTTACCCAGTCACAGCCCAGAGTTGAAGCCAATCGAACATTTCTATAGCAATCTGAAAACAGCTGTCCACCAATGATCTACACCCAACATGACAGAGCTTGAAAGAATCTGAAGGAAAGAAGGGAACAACATCCCCCAAATTCAGGTGTGTGAAGCTTATGTCAAATCCTAGATGACTCCAAGCTTTAATCACTGCCAAAGTGGCTTCAATTAAGCACCGAGTAAAGGGTCTCAATACTTGGGTGAATAGGAGATTTTTTTTTCCTCTCCCTCAATTTTCATTTTGCCATTTTGAGGTATTGAGTGCTGCTTGATGGGAGGAAAACATTAATTTAAATGATTTTAGACACAAGACTGCATAGCAAAATGTGAAAAAGAGGTATGAACATTTTCTTAATTCCACTACACATATTTATAAACTTTTTGGAAGAATTCAAAAACATCAAAAAGAAATTCAGGAATAGGAGGCTAGTGGAATTCAAATGTAAATAAAAATCCTAAATTATTTTTTTCCTTCATAGAAAAAGCATGCTAAGCAGTGATTAGCACTGCTCCTTCACAATCCCATCCTAATGCATGTAGAGGTTTTTTTTTTTTCTTCTTTCTTTAATTCTGCTTATGTCAGTGTGACTTCTCCAGATCCTCCAATTTTCCTCCAATCCCCCCGAAGACAACCACGAGACATTCACGTCTAAGGTTGATTTCAGTCTTGTACCCAATTCTGCTGGCCTAGGCTAAAACTCTCTGTGACACCTAACCAGATAAAGTGATTTTGAAATAGATGCACGAAAACAATGCTCACAGTGATAAATTTTTTTCTTTAGACATGTTGCATGAACATTAATATTTCTGAAAATACCAATTTGTATAAACGAATATGTCCCCTGGCAAATGTGTTTGAAAATTTCTGGTGATTTCTATTTTCATTATTAATATTTCTTCAGGCTCTAAGTCATGGTATATGTTGTGTTGCTGTAACATATTCACCAATCCATAACCACCTGTAACCCTGAATCATACTTGATATAAAAATACAATAAAAATGATTTAAAAAAATAACTGGAAACAGACAAATATTTAAAAGGGTCATAGATTCACATATATTAGGAATCTTTGAATTCATACATTGGATCAGCAAAGAAATCAACTTGAAATTCACAAGGTCACTGGTTAAAATCCGTAAAACCATCTGACTGCATACTGACGGTCTTAAGTTATTATTTGGCTGATACACTTGACCAATGCAACTTGCAACATTTTGAGAGATACAATTGGTTACATTTCTTTTCCTTTTCAAGTTGGAGCACAGGTAAGTTAAGTTACTTGCTCATGGTCACACTGATCTGGCCATCCAGATTCTTTCCTGAAAACACAGGCATTGGATTGAAGCAACTGAACCTGGACATTATAGGAGTTCATGGCAGGGAGAATACACTCACTCAAATAGGATAATTTTAGAGTCATTGATTAAGCTAATATGTGTATCTCTGGAGTAAAACTCTGTATAACTAATATTTAAAAGGAAAAAAATCCATGCAATGTTACAAAGAAGGGCAAAACTTGCAGAAGCAATATTTTGGTTACATTTGAGCCTTCATCATATACAAAACAAGGGGAACCAACATGAAGAATATGCACAGCATTAGTAGGTAAATAAAGGGGTGATGAATGAAGAGTACTTGGAGGCTACGTTCATAAACGGTGCTATTTCAATATTAACTAACCACCACTGCGTTAAACTGCCAAAGACAAAAAGCTCTTTAGAAAACTTCGATTCTGAACTTGAGTATTAAAAGAAACCGGATGTAGGCTGTTATTGGTTTATTTAACAACCAGTGAAATGCCACAACCCCAAAAACTCACCGTGACAGGAGTGTTAGTTTCTGTTCCAGCATCATCTCCAACTTCTGTGCTTGCTTGGAGAGCCAGTGGTCGACCCCGTGAAGGCGGTAGCAGTTCTCCAGCATTAGCCTGAAGTCCCCCACGAAGTCAGTGATGCTCACGTACTGTCTCCGCACGAACTTTTCTTCCATCTTCCGCAGCCACATCGGCTCCTTGATTCGGCTGGCAAACTCCTCGTAGTCGTCGGATGGATTCATGAAAGGAGCGGCAATGCTGCGGTGTTTTTCCAATAAAAATCCGGCCAGAATTCGATAGCCCTGTTGCAACTCGTAACTCAAGTCCTCTTTGCTAGTAGCTGAGGATGGAGGACTTTGGTCGTTATTACCGTCCGATGGTTCCCCCGATTCTGGGGATAATCCGTTGCTGAGTTCCAAATCAATCTTGGCAGTGCCACCGTTTTCACGCAGTGCTGCATCCCCTTTGTCGCCCGTTATCGAATCACACTCCAAGGACCCGGTGAACAAACAGGTTCTGGTCTTGTTGGCAGGAGCGAAACCCGGTGAGCAAGCAAGTTCCGACAGAGCAGCGCAAACTTTCTGGGGCTGGGCTCGAAGTGACGGAGAACCGTTTAAAGGACAGTCGCCGGCTGTCTGCCGGTCCGAATCGGAAAGTCTCCGCAGCTCCAGTAACTGTACCGCTGCTGCTGTTGTCTTTTCGCTGCTGCCCAGTACGTTCCCTTGCCCCTGCTCCGTCTCAGTCGGCTCTGTCGACAAGCCAGCGGGCTGCACACCTTCTGCTGAAAGAAGGCTAAGCTGTAGAAGAGCGTCGGGGCCTTCTCTTAGACCTCCGCAATCCGCGCTGTCAATTTGCTTCGCGCACCCGACAGGATCCCGTCTATCAGCGGTGCTCTGCCCTTCTTTGTCCGCCTCTCCGGGCGACTCATTGTTCGCTGGGCCTGTGCCTAGCATTTCCTCCATATCACCCGGAGACGAAGACCGCCAGCAGCAAGGGGCCAATTACCTAGCCCCTCGCCACCGCCTGCTCCTCCTCCTTCTCCTCTTCGTTCACTCGCCGCCAAACCTCACCTGCCTTTTGACGTTTCAGCCTCCGTCGCTTTCAAAGCACTTTGAAAGATGCCGGTACTCATTCCAAGTAGCAAGCCCATCGCCTGCACCACTGCCGATGGCCTCAAACCCTCAATCTCGGCTTGTCGGTGACGTTCAGACTGCGTCGCGGATGTACGCACAGCGCACTTTTCGAACGTGAACTGTACACAAACAAACTGCGTTATTTGATGGAGCAGCAGTCTCCTCGGCTCAGCTCCAGCCCCTGTAGATTGTACGCTGTTCGGCGCCGAGCAAACCCTCGAGCTCCTGTCGTGCTGACGTCACCTGCAGGACGCAGGTTCACCTCTAGCGCATACTGAGGGGGGCGCGTCGGGAGTTAGGTGAGCCATACTAATTTCATCCGCACGTGAGTGTGGACAGTCAGAGGCAAACTGCATGGCTGATTTAGACTTATGCAACGTCATTGATACGACACAAAAGATTAAGCAAACCATTAGCATCAGCAATAACTTACAAATATTGTGTCTTAACTGGCTAATCGAAAAAACAGATAAAAGGAGAATGTCATGGCGAGCCAGAGGAATGAGTTCAGCATCAATCTGCGCTTGAAACTTTACATTTTATAATGTAGGAGTACGACAATATTTTGACACAAAGTTTAGATGACTGCAGATCACAGACTGGATGGATAGTAACTACTGAGTATCAGTAAGAGCAATTAAATAGATCTGAGTTATATTAACTGTAGAAACTATTTGAAACGGAAGGTAAATGAAGACACATCACATGTTTGATGCAAGTGAACGGGCATAAATTATGAATGGAAGAAGGCTGGATTTCACTACACAAGAAACAACATCTACAAATGATTTTGGAGTTTGTGTTCATTTATCTTTTAATTTAAGCCAATTTAAAAGGTAAATAAAATATTAGATAAGCAACTTATCAGTAATTTTAGTAAGCTAAAGGAACCCTTTCAATCTGGTTTCAGAGCACAGCACAGCTGTGAAACTAACTTTGTTTTCAAGTAGTTGATGATTTGCTTATGGTAGCAGACTGGCCAAATCAGCTAAATAATTCTGTTAGATCATAGTGCTGTCAAGCATGGTATTCTACTATCCAGGCAGATGAACATTCAGGGTATCTCTGGCACTGCCCTCCAGTGGTTTAAATCCTATCTGACTAATAGGCAAGAGTTTGTTAGTTTTGGCAGCAGCAGGTCCAGCTCAGTACTAGTAACACAAGGAGTTTGTCACAGTTCTGTTCTCTGCTCTTTTCTGCTGTGTACATGCTTCCTCTTGGACTGGGTTATCATTTTTATGTGGATGATACATTTATTTCAGTTTTAAAAGTGAAAAGTCATCAGAGATCATCACAGCTTGACCCAGTGAAGTTAAAACCTGGGTGGAATATACATCTTTATAATTAAGCTGCAACAAAAGTCATGCTTATTGGCTCCAAAGCTCTGCTTTAGAAAATGAGATCCTTTTCAGTTACTGTTGATAATGATATCATCATACCTTCTGCTGCTAGGAATCTCGGTGCCATTTTTGATTTCTCTTTTTCTTATTCTACCCTCCTAAATCATATTATGAAACATTTTTACTTTCATCTCTGTAACATATGCTATGTTCACTCATTCCTCTCAATTTCTGATGCTGAAAAAATTGTCCATGCTTTTATTAAATCCTGCATTGACTACTGTAACTCCATACTGGCAGGTGCCACTTCTAATATTTTATAACAGCTCCAGTTGGCTCAAAACTCTGATGCAAGTGTCCTTACACAGACCCTCATGTGAGAGCACATAACACCTATTCTGCTCCACCTTCATTGGATCCCTGTGTCTTACAGGAATTAATGTAAAATTGTATCAATAACCTATAAAGCCTTAAATGGCCTTGCACTGGACTACATTACTAACCACATCCATCACTCTGCTCCTGTTCACCCACTAAGATCCACCAATTCTTGCAATCTTGTTGCACCCCAAACTAACGTGCACTCTATTTGTGACAGAGCCTTCAGCTCTATAGTGCCAAGACTTTGGAAAGACCTTCCTAAATTAATTAGATCAGCTGACTCAATTCATTCTTTTAAAAAACAATTTAAAACTCATTTGTTCAGGAAGGCACTTAATTTACCCTGGACTTTATAACAAACATACCCGATTCTCAGAGCAATACAACCATCTGAGCATTGATTGATTGTTTCTCTAGGTTTGTCAACTTTGCTCCACTGATGAAACTTCTCTCAGCAAGAGACAAATCACCACAAGGAATGGTGCTTCACCCTATTTAAGGGAGGGCCTCCCATAGTTCCTTGCAGTTCATTGAATGTGCTAGGGAGAGGAGAGTTCTTGTGAGTATGTGTGTTTATGCTACTGCCTACTGAATTCCTGGATTTCGAACCTATGCTTTGTTTGTCAACTATGATTTTTGATTTCTGTTTTGGGACTGCGTTACTGATTTTTTTAACCTCTGCTCTGCATTAACTATGACTTTTGGATACTGTATTGGGACTCTGTTTTATGTGTTTACCCTGGCCTTTCTGTCTTTGTGCCCTTCAGAGCTTTGTGCCTGCACAAGTTTTGTATAAATAAACCTTTCATTTTTATCATGCTTTGTCTTGGCCCTTTGGGTTTCTAGATGGGGTATTTTGACTGTTTTCCCACTCTAGTGGGCAATTTGGGAAGTTTTTTGACAGCTGTGCTTTTGAGATTCAGGCAGTTCACAACACCTTGGTTGAACCCTGTATAACTGGCATATTGGAAAAAAAATCAATAATGAAAGGAATTTTTTTTTTAGATGAAAGTCTCCATTTGACTGACTCCAAGATGGCATCAGACCCCGTTTTCACTCTGGAGGACAGGAAGAAGCGGACGGCTGGGGCTCATGCCCAGCCGGAATGCCCAGAGAGTGGAAGAACTGGGAGAGGAGCAGTATCTCCCCTGGAACATGAGAGGGCAGTTGCCCTGGTAGGTGTTAGGGTTACGGGAACAGAGCTTGGATGCTCAACCCTGTGGGGGCCCATGACCTCCGCCAGGGGGTGCTTGGACATTTGCTAAGCCCTGGACTGCAGCACTTCTGCCACACCAGGAAGTGCTGCCGGGACAGGAACTAGGTACACCCAGAGTGCTTCCGGGTACTCATGCAGGACTTCTGCCACACCAGGAAGTGCTGCATGAAGGTCATCAGGGAGCACATGGAGCACATATAAAAGGGGCCAAAGTTGGGAGGCAAAGGACGGAGCTTGCGAGTGGAGGAGTGAGGGCAGCAGAGAAGGAGAAGAAGTAGAAGAAGAAGGAGAGGAATAAAGAAAGAATGACTGAGCTGTATTGTGGCTGTTGGTGCACTGTGTCAGGTGCTGTAAAGAAGGAGAATAATAAAAGCGTGTGTTTGGACTTCTGTGTGTCCTGGTGTCTGTCTGTATTTGGGCTGAACTTCCACAATATATATATATCCTGTAGTTGAAATAGAGAAGGAGTGGGTTTTAGAGTAAAATAAGAGCTGCTATAAACTGCTTTCAAAAATGATATGTGAAAAGTAGATAGATAGATAGATACTTTATTAATCCCAAGGGGAAATTCACATACTCCAGCAGCAGCATACTGATACAAAAAACAATATTAAATTAAAGAGTAATAAAAATGCAGGTAAAAACACAAAAACTTTGAATAATGTTAACGTTTACCCCACCCCAGGCTTTGAATAATGTTAACGTTTTCCCCCCCGGGTGGAATTGAAGAGTCGCATAGTTTGGGGGAGGAACGATCTCCTCAGTCTGTCAGTGGAGCAGGACAGTGAGAGCAGTCTGTCGCTGAAGCTGCTCCTCTGTCTGGAGATGATACTGTTTAGTGGATGCAGTGGATTCTCCATAATTGATAGGAGCCTGCTGAGCGTCCATCGCTGTGCCACGGATGTCAAACTGTCCAGCTCCATGCCAACAACAGAGCCTGCCTTCCTCACCAGTTTGTCCAGGCGTGAGGCGTCCTTCTTCTTATTGCTGCCACCCCAGCACACCACCGCGTAGAAGAGGGCGCTCGCCACAACCGTCTGATAGAACATCCGCAGCATCTTATTGCAGATGTTGAAGGACGCCAGTCTTCAAAGGAAGTATAGCCGGCTCTGTCCTCTTTTGTACAGAGAATCAGTATTGGCTGTCCAGTCCAATTTATCATCCAGCTGCACTCCCAGGTATTTATAGGTCTGCACCCTCTGCACACAGTCAGTCAGATACAACAGTAGGTTGTATTTTAAAAATTGTACTGGAAAAGCTAAACAATATGACACTGCATATACCTTTTTCTGAGTCACATAAGGTGCTGTGTGCCTGGGAACTAATTGTTGGGATGGACCTCTCTGGTGGAATTACTGCATAGCGAGTCACACCTTTTGTTTGACCTAAACTCTGGGGCCACTTTATGTTAACGGTCTACAAACACCTTGGCAGGGGATTCCAAATACCTTAAGTTCTCTTGCACTTGCTCTCAAACTGACATAAGTCTTTGTAAGTGTCCTGAAACACTCAGAACTGAAGAAGGTGGAGATGGGAACCTGAGCAATCGTGGCTGGTATCCATAAAGAGATTCAAGGGAAGGCATTCTAATTGCTGAATAATAAAGCATATATTGGGCAAACTCTGCTATAGGCAAAAAGGCTGACCAGTCATCCATCCATCCATCCATTTTCCAACCCGCTGAATCCGAACACAGGGTCACGGGGGTCTGCTGGAGCCAATCCCAGCCAACACAGGGCACAAGGCAGGAAACAATCCTGGGCAGGGTGCCAACCCACCGCAGGACACACACAAACACACCCACACACCAAGCACACACTAGGGCCAATTTAGAATCGCCAATCCACCTAACCTGCATGTCTTTGGACTGTGGGAGGAAACCGGAGCGCCCGGAGGAAACCCACGCAGACACGGGGAGAACATGCAAACTCCACGCAGGGAGGGCCCGGGAACCCAGGTCCCCAGATCTCCCAACTGCGAGGCAGCAGCGCTACCCACTGCGCCACCGTGCTGCCCGCTGACCAGTCAGACTTGCATAATTCAATGGTACATAAAAGAAATTTCACCAAGTCCTGATTAACTCTTTCTGTTTTGTCATTGGCCTCCAAATAGTAACCAGGAGTCAAACTCACCTTGCAGTCAATCATTTTGGAACAGAAGCTCTGGAGACCGTAATCATAACTATTGTAGAGGAGAAACTATTTAGTCAGACTACTTCTCTAACCGATATATCTTTAACCTCTCTTGCTGACAGAAGTTTCATGAGTGGAACAAAGTAGACAAACCTAGAGAAACAATCAATCAGTGCTCAGATTGTTGTATTGCTCTTAGAATCAGGTAGTTCTGTTATAAAGTGCATAGATATTGCCTCCCAAGAGCGACTAGGAGATGTAATCAACTGAAGTAACATGAGAGGTATTCCCTGGCAGGACTTTGCCCTGTTACAAACTTTGCAAGCCAAAAAAATGTGTGCCTAATGCCTCATCCTTTCCAACCAGAGATGCCAGTTAAGTACCTCTAAAAAATAAGAGATGCCAAAATATAGTGGATAAATGTGCCCTCTCTAAAAAACATTTTTCTTAATTTGGGCATCATATAATATTTCACCTCAACTGGCTCAGTTGTTTTTGCCAGAACAGCCAAAATTTACTCTGCTAGGTTTCCGTATAGTTAACAATAATGGCACCTAAAATTTTTTCATGGGGTATAATGTTTTCTGGCTCCACGAAAGTATCATCCGCCTTTCTGTTTTAACATTCTGTGTGTTACTATAAAATTGAAACAGCTGGAAAATTGAGCCTATCCAGTTTGCCTGGCATTCAGTTTCTTAGCTGTCTTTATATCAACCAATTTTTTTATGATCATTAAAAATCTTACTAGGATGCTTGCTTCTCTCTAATCAATGTCTATACTATTCTGATTTACGTTTAATTGGCAACATTCCATGTTGCCAGTTCTGTTTGGGAGTGGTTCATTTTTTTCAGAAAAGAATATAAAAGGATGTGTTTTGTCAGTGTCAGTGAATTTCTCAGAGAGCACTGAGCCAACCCCTATACTTCATGCATTTGCTTTGCAAATAAATTGTAGTGATATATCCATATGTCTTAATAATAGGGTGGTTGTAAATAGTTTCTTTAATTAATCAAGTGCCACATGGGGTTCAGGTGTCCAAGAAAAATTTACATTTTCTTTGTTAATGAGTTATTTGAGACTGGAGGTTTCCATTTAAGTATTGCTGATACTTTGGTTGGGTACATGTCTTGTAGAAGTGATTTTTATATTCCAAGAATAAAATCTTGTCATTATGAAAGTCACACTTCTCAGGTCTGACAAATAAATGATTATCCATTTGTTGCTATTAGAACCTCAAGGACACGCTGCACATGCCTATGAATGTCTGTGGAAAATATAAGAATATCATCAATATTTACCAATACATTAACACCATGTCATGGAAAATGTCACTAACAAATGACTGAAAAACTGTTTGGGCATTAGACAGTCTATAAGACATTACCTGGTATTTGTATTGCCAACTAATGGTATTAAAGGTTTTTTCCATTTTTCCCCACTCTAATTTGAATGAAGTTGTAGACAGTATGGAAATCCAATTTTGTCAGTGCTGCAGATCCATTCCAGATCCAAGGAGAGATGAAAAGAATTGGGCAGTTTGTTTTTCACTGTAATTTTATTTAACTCCCTATAACCAATACAGAAATGAAAACCTTCATCTTTCTTCTCATCGAAGATAAATCCTGTGTCAATAGTACTTTTGGTTGGAATAATAAACCCATACTGGACAGTCATATTATCAGTTGTAAGAGGAAAATGGGCATCCCAGCTAGGAAGAAGGAGGAGGATTCATTAACCAGATAGGAAGCGAGAGTGTAATGGCAAATTGGCTGGTGGGAAGGAGAAATACCTTTGTACCCAGCTGGTATTTAACAGAAGGACTAACAGAAGCCAAGAATTGGGTGCTGTTCCATCCCCCATAAGCTAGGTGGCAGTGGTCCTCATATGGGGACCCAGTCGGGACACCTGAAGAGGTGCTTGGAATATGGAGTCTGGAAATGCACTCCTGTCAGGGTCTCTATGTACTGATAGAGGGCGCTGTTGAGGTAGGACTTCCCTACTTTCTTTTTCACCCAGAGGTGCTTTCAGGAAGACATGGCGTGGCACCGAAAGCATTCCCAGGTCCGGCATAAAGGGGAGCACACCTTCTAAAATTAAAGAGTCAGAGTCGGGAAGCAGTGGGCAACACTCAGCAGAGGTAGTCTAAGGAAGAATTGTGTATTTATTTTGTAAATGTGGCTATTTGGAGAGGTGTTTGTAAGAGAAGTGTTGTCTATGAATAAAAATGTTTTAGTTTATTGCAAAAACATATTCGAGGTTACTATGTCTTGGGATTGGGGCTCACTGGTGCCCCGTTATTGTCACACCATGTTGATTAAACACATCCTGGTAATCCTCATAGTTACTAGGTAGAATTTCTATATAGTTACAACAAAGAACTGCTGGAATGACTTGTTTTAAATAGTTCTGCTGACAACATAGGTGTTGTATATGATTGTTCAATAATGCTTTTGTTGATTATTTTATGTTCAGGTATTGATTACTATGGTCTGTATCTTTTGGGACATATGATGTCTTGAGGGAAGGGTGTGGTTTTTTTTAACACAGTATGAAGATTTAGTTGAACGGGATTAGAAAATAAACAGCATTAGAAATGTTATTCTGATTGTGTCTCTACTTCAGCCTAAAGAATACTAATATAGGCTCGACAATATGAGCTCTTTTATTACTCTAATATTTTGTAGTGTGGTATTGCTGAAACCAGGCAAACACTACAATTATCTGAGGAAAAAATACCACACTTTCTTCATGCAACAACCCAATTAAAACAGTAATTTGCAGAGTTATGTTTTCCAAAATCCATCTTTAAAGTTGGATTGCAGTCAATAAAAGATGGTTTAATTCTTAACTGAACCTGAAGAATATTTAATGTTTCTAGTAAAGCTGTACTAATAAAGCTTTTGGCAGCTGCTGAGTTAATTAATGCCAAAAACTCCTGAACATGATTTACTATAGGGTTAGTAAAAGACCTTTTAAAATAAGCCAGCATGGTAAAGCCCAGTTTCCCAAAATTTACAAAAGGCATCTGATTTTCTCTATTATTTCTAGTGTTTTTCTTTTTATTGTGAACTTCCTGTCCTTCCTTAAGAGCCAGAACTTTTATACCCAAAGACACAATTCACTGAACACACAGAAATACGTGTCCGCAGTATGCTGGTTAATTTGTCATCTTTGTATATCTCATTTAGTCTTTAAAACATTAATATAGGAGTGTATTCCAAGTCTTTGTACTAACTTTGCTGGGTGGAAGCAACATTTAAATTAGAATGGAATCAGGAGGTATGTTGTGTTTTAACTCAATACTGGGAAGACAATAATGTAATAAACAAGCCCACAATGTGAAACTAAAATCAAGGAACATAGTGTTGGAGTCAAAAACAAAAATAATTTCACATAACCAGAGCCAAAATGTAAAAAGAAAGTTGTAGTCAATTAACAACATTTTTTGCCAAGAATGAGATTGAAACAGTAATGACAATGCAAAGTCTCTTTTTTATTGTATCCACAAACTTGGACAACCTGGAAATGGACAACATTGATTTCCATATAATTTATCGAATGATGTTACACACCTGCGGTGGGTTGGCACCCTGCCCGGGATTGGTTCCTGCCTTGTGTCCTGTGTTGGCTGGGATTGGCTCCAGCAGACCCCCGTGACCCTGTGTTCGGATTCAGCGGGTTGGAAAATGGATGGATGGATGGATGTTACACACAGTACACTTCTGATTAACCTTACCTAGGAAAAACATTGTAAATGACAACAGTAAGGTCCCAAAATGGTGGTCCTAATAAGATATAAAACATGGTCCCAAGGAAACATACTTAATTTTAAACATCATTAAAAAATGTGTTGATACAGAAAATACATTTAAACACAGGATTCCTTGCCCTCCAAAACCCCTAGTTGATGTTTAAAAGATTTTAGGGTCCAAAGAATAGCTGCAAAAATGTAAAAACAAAAGCCAGGTCTGTGCTTCACCACAGGTCTACACCAACAGAGTAGGTCTCCCCACTTCAGAAATCAGGTCCCAAACTCAAGAGGCAGGTTTCAACCTCGCAGGCCCAAAATAGATCCGAAAGCTTTAAAGGAATATCTTCAAAAGGGCGAGAGGAAAAACTGTTAAAACATCTAGCTGAAGAAAACAAAAAAAGTTCCTTAGTAATATTTAAGTATTTATTAAAAGGATTCAGAAAACAGAGGAAGGACCAAACATCAAGGAAACAAAATAGGTTTGAAAGAAATGTAAAAGCAAACAAATCCAATAATTAATAACTTGAAACTGTACCTTAAGATGTGAGCATAGGCCAAAACCAGGAAATACAAGCTCAAAATGAAAATCATAAACCACCATACAGGAAAATACCTTAATGCCATAGCAGCCATAATAAAGACTGCTTTTTTTAAGTACTGCAGTTCTCCAGCTGCAGCATTAGGTGCTGTCGTTACTTTGAAGTACATAAGCACAAATAAGTTCCAAAAGCACTTCCACAATATGATAGATAGATAGATAGATAGATAGATAGATAGATACTTTATTAATCCCAATGGGAAATTCACATTCTTCAGCAGCAGCATACTGATACAATAAATAATATTAAATTAAAGAATGATAATAATACAGGTGAAAAAAACAGACAATAACTATGTATAATGTTAAATATTAACGTTTACCCCCCCTGGTGGAATTAAAGAGTCGCATAGTTTGGGGGAGGAACGATCTCCTCAATCTGTCTGTGGAGCAGGACAGTGACAGCAGTCTGTCGCTGAAGCTGCTCTTCTGTCTGGAGATGACATTATTTAATGGATGCAGTGGATTCTCCATAATTGATAGGAGCCTGCTGAGCGCCCTTCGCTGTGCCACAGATGTTAAACTGTCCAGCTCCATGCCAACAATAGAGCCTGCCTTCCTCACCAGTTTGTCCAGGCGTGAGGCGTCTTTCCTCTTAATGCTGCCTCCCCAGCACACCACTGCGTAGAAGAGGGCGCTCGCCACAACTGTTTGATAGAACATCTGCAGCATCTTATTGCAGATGTTGAAGGAAGCCAGCCTTCTAAGGAAGTATAACCGGCTTTGTCCTTTCTTGCACAGCGCATCAGTATTGGCAGTCCAGTCTAATTTATCATCCAGCTGCACTCCCAGATATTTATAGGTCTGCACCATCTGCACACAGTCACCTTTGATGATCACTGGGTCTATGAGGGGTCTGGGCCTCCTAAAATCCACCACCAGCTCCTTGGTTTTGCTGGTGTTCAGGTGTAGGTGGTTTGAGTCGGACCATTTAACAAAGTCATTGATTAGGTCCCTATACTCCTCCTCCAGCCCATTCCTGATACAGCCCACGATAGCAGTGTCATCAGCGAACTTCTGCACATGGCAGGACTCCGAGTTGGAATATGAATATGGAATATCACCATCAAACCATGGCTAGTAATAAGGGTAAGCATTGAATCTTTATAAAATAAAAAGTCTATTCTCTCACAATACTCTTCAATATCAATGAAGTTTCATGAAGCAAAGAAATTGCTCAAAAACATTAAGGCAATCTAACATAAACAAACCCCTCAATACAGTAATTAAGAAATGTAGTCAAGCACGGAGCTTGAAGGTCAAAATTTCAAAAATTCAGATTCACAATGAACCACTAAAAACTGTGATTTATAGGGCAGAGGGCAGTTCCTGGAGGTGATTAGCAGGTGGCCCTGCCTGTTGAGTCACCACGCACAAAACATGTGGGACATAACAAAAGCCACTTAAATACTGTAACAAAGGCGCTGTATTGCGCCTGCCCCGGCACAGACTCACACAGAGGCACGTGTAATAACACAAAAGACTTTTATTTTTCTTCACCTGTGGGGCACGTCTTCTCCGTAATCCCCACAAGCACAACACAATCCCAAACACAAACACACACAATACTGCACTCTTTCTCTTCCTCCACCACTCCTCCCTGGCAACCTCTTCCTCCTCCCGATTCTGGCCGTTGAGTGGTGGTTGCTGGCTCCTTTTATGGTCCACCCGGAAGTGCTCCAGGTGCTTGATCACCTGTTTCTGGTTGCACTCCTGGGTGGGGCTGAAGAGTTGTCCACTTGGGCTCAGAAGCCCATGCAGCGCCCCCTGGCGGCCACCCCAGATCCCAACAGGGTTGTGGAGAACTCCATCTCCCATGGAGCCCTGTGGGAGGCTGAGGCACCACTCCAACCCAGGGGGGTGGCCATCCAGCGTCCAGGGGGAGGTACTGCTCCCCCTGAATATATAGTGAAGGGGCATCCTGGCTGGGCATGGGACCCGGCCGTCCGCCATAATACATAGACTAAACCAAAAAATAGAAAATGATGCACATAAATAATATAAATCAGAGAATCAACAATGAGAAGAAAAATGTAAAACATGAGTTTAAACCCCAGCCAGGAGAGGAACCCTGGCTGAGACAACACATCAGGAACTGTACTGCTGCCCATTCTTTATCATACATCTCTCTTTTTGCTCTGGTTGTGAGCCAAGAGGAGTGAAGAAATAAAAGAGAAGATCATTTACATCATTTTTCTCAGAAACTTTTGTAAAAGCCAAATAGGTATTATAATACTGTATTCTGATAGTGCTTGGAGTCTGTTGCAATTGTGTTTTTTCCTTTTATTTTTTGGATATTGCATTTTGGTTTGCACATTTTGAATAAATTAGCTTCTTCTATAACAGCTTTGCCTTCTTATCACTGACAATGAGTCTGCCTTATGGGAATTAAAGACTTTTGTTTTTTCCCTGTTGCATCTGGCTCTTCACTACTTTTCATGTCATGCCTTCAGTCTGCGTTTATTATTTTGAAGAATCACCTGAATCAGTTCATAATATATGGAAGATCTTATACAGCTACTAACACTTTTCAAAGTGTGATCTTGTAATGTGGCATTAGAATTGATTTCCTGGAGGTAGGTCTCATTTGGTGAGACTTTAAGATTTAGATAGCCAGCATGTGTTGGTGTCATTAGTTTCATTTTCCTTTGTTGCTGATAACAATTTCAGAAGTTTAACTGACATATTTTGGGTCTTAGTTTGAATTCACACCGTGATACATTTTTGATTCACAAACATTCAGGTCTTTCTTATATAATCATAATGACATTTACATTTTTTGAAAATTAAAAGAAAAAATACTATATTTGTGTGTAATCTTGAGAGATGATCTGAAAAACATCCTTTAGAGCTCTTTGCAGTAGAAAGAAAAAGAAACAGTTTAAATGGCTGCCTTTCAACCATTCTATCATGTCTTTCCTAACAAATAAGTAAATGTTTAATCAAAAAAAACAGCAAGAAAAATGTCCATGATGGACATCCTCTAGTAGAAACATTAGTAATTTGTTGCACTTAAGTAGTAATTGCATACATTTATGCAAGGTGTAATCAAATACATCTCTCAGGGCATTGGGTTTATGTGAGTATAAATAAAGGGTTCACTTGAAAGAGGGTGTCCACTCGATGAGTGTACTCTCTAAAACAGACAAAAAATGAAAGACCACTAATGTAGGACATTCATGTTTATAAGTCAAACAAGACAGATTTTTATTTGCCTTTCTTAGTAGTCTATACCAATCACCACACTTGAAATTCCCTTCTTCAAGATCAAGATATTGCAACAATAAATTGCAAAATACTTTTTGGCATAATAAATGCCCTTGAAGCATCCACTAACTGTAAAATTGAAGTTGCCCTTTATTAGAGTATTCCCGGCTGGCAAGAGGATTTCCTTGGGTAATAGCATCATCATGATGGCACCAGACTGGGTTGCACCCTACTTCAGTAGACAGAGAAACACAGAAGAGACATACTGAGGACAGAAAAACTGCTTGAGGCACTAGGGTACTGTATGGTTTATGTGATTGCTGCATATCCTGGAAGAGCTTCAGAGGAGGGGCATACATATGAGTGTGAAAGAGAGAGAAAGATGGCCTTTGGAGAACCATGCAGCACACCCAGTGACTGTAGTGGGGGGAAGACTCAGTAGTTGCCAGGGTTCACTGACTATCTGCCAAGAGACAGAAGGGAATCACCAAAAGTGGTAACATCTCCTAGAAAGCACACTATCTCCGAAGGGAACATTTTGGACTGTGCCATGATGTCCAACGTTCAGAATTTTGAGAATTTTATATTTATGACCCCCATCACTCTCCACCATGGAGAAAGGGACATACTGTAGGTCAAGAGAATGGACTCATAAAAACCAGACGACAGACATTGAAGATGAAAAGTATCTTAAAATTAGCTGGTTAGGAAATTTTGTAAGCAATCAGCTCAATCTAATTTTTAATAGTAAACAAACCTGTATATTCACCAGATGTCTGTAAACTGAGTAAGATGTTCTGATAAGTTAGAAAGGGATGTGGACAAAAGAATGAGTTTATACCAGTACTGAAATTCAAGTGGTGACACCGTAGTAGTCAACGCCTAAAGTACGTTTCTCAAAAATATGGCCAAGGGCAGAACATTGGATCAGAAGGTGATTATAGTGCACTTCAGATATTTTTCCAGATCTTGACTTACTTGTTTAGTCTGGCTATTACTTTGAGGATGATGGAGCTGTGTTAAATTCATCCTAGTTCTAACCTTGGCACAAAACACCTCCAAAAACAGAAACAAGCTGCAACCGTCAATCAGATTAATTTTACTTTCAATTGATCTTATTTAATTAGCTGGTCTTTTTCTCTTTTCTTACTCTGTATTCAGAAAAGCACAGCAGTGTGATTTTTACATTTATACAACATTTAGGAATACGTGTATTTTTCAGTAGCTTTAAATGCTTAACTCTCTTTTGTTGTTTTTTTTATTAATTTGCCCCATGTAGTTTGTTCCCTTGATTATCTAATAATAAAGACATTAACAATGTGCAGAGCAGACCCCTGCACAAACAACAATGACTTGCTGAAAGACTGCAACTACTTCAGCATCAGACCCAATAATGTGCTCATAATTAAATAATGGATTAAATAACCAGAACACCTGGAAAAGCAGAAAGAAAACTGTGATGATGACGAAAACCTGAAAAAAATATAAAAAACTAAATTACCACCATATAATATACATAAATGTTTGGTACTGTCTAATAAATAAATGACCAAAATTAGTTTTGTAATTTCTACATAGACCCCAAAACCTAAAAACTAGCAAACAATAGTTTGCTTACTTTGGCTAAAAGTCCAATTAAAAACAGAGGTTGTTTAAAATAAAAAGATGCAGTCACATGGGGTTCCCAAGGATGAGTTTGAGAACTCTGCCCCTCCACCAAATCATCTGACTAGTATATTAACTTTTACAGCTACAAACCATTCCTAGAGAAGGTCTGGGGAATTAGGCCTCTGTATTTATGTTTGTTTTCCTTGTGCCTAAAGTACAGTCTACCACAGTGGTGTTAAAAGGATGTCATCCTAAGGTGGGCATTTGGATATGTAGGTAATGACAGAATATGCTTTTTGGTTTTGCAGTGCCCACTCCCTAGCAACCTGTAGCAACACCCTCTACAGTCCATTAATATCTTTGAGTAAAACCATATCATATCATATCATATCATATCATATCATATCATATCATGATATCATATCATATAATATATGAGCCATTTAGCAATGATGAAGATATGGGTAGCATCTCCAGACTCTACCAATTAATTTTAAAGAATGCACCACTAGATGATCTAAAACAAAATTGGGATCAGGATGATATAATTAGAATCTTAGATAATGAATTGAACCAAACAAGGAAATACAATCCTTATCTATTTGTGCAAATCATTATTTAATTGTGGAGGAAATTAAATTCGGAGATATATATTAAATAAAGAAATCTTATCTTCACTGAAACCTTTTTGAGATTGAAACCATGCAGAAGGAAATTTCTCCATTGCATCTTTTATTTACTCTACAGCAAATGCTGAAGAGGGAACATCCATTAGAGTAGTATGTTACAGAATGATCAAAAATAAGGGAAGAGGTCCATTTTATAAAAAAACTGAATTTACATAACAGTGCTGATTAATGTATACATTTACTCTGATTTGTTCGTTGGCTTACACCCAAATAACTTATCCAAATGAAAGTCAATTTCACTCTATTCTTGTTCTTCTCATATCTGTTAGGTTCAGCTATAACCCTTGAAATCTCTTTACAGTATATGTGACAACTGTCCAGTCTTCTTGTTTACAGGACATCTGCTGATCTCTTAATCATCTCCTTGTACATTTTGTGTATTACATCAACCATTCTCCTAGATACATTCTGGTCTTTTATTTACTTAACCATTTCAGTAGTTCTCTTCATGACATTTCTTAAATAAATGATTATATTTCCATGTGCACTGCAAACCCAAATGCTTAACTGTTGTTGCCTCCAAATTATTCTCTAACATAATTTACAAAGAACCTGTGAACTGCACACACCGATCCCAGCCAAAATTATCCAAAGCATATTTAAAAAAAGAGCCAAATTGTCAAATACAGTATGTTCAAGTACCTGCACAAGGTCATATGCTTTGGGAATGCCCTTCTCTAAATCATATTGGAAATATCTTTCCATATATACCAAACAATTTTGGTTTCATACTTGATCCAAATCCTGTAAAATATTACTTGGAATGACACCTGAAGTAACAAATTTTTTTCAAGAAAAATCTATTGCAATATTCTGCAATGTATTCTTTCTGTGTTGTTTTGTCTTACTCAATACAAAGTACTCTTACTTATCATTCAAAGCCCAGTGTAAAAAGGAGATGTCATTTTAACTTAAAATCTGAAAAAAAGAAGAAATTATCTATGAGGTATCAGGAAAAGCTTGTTCAAAAGAATATTCCAAAGAAAAAAGTTTGGCTGCTGTTAACCTTTCTGATGTCTCAGTGACTGAGATGTAGCACTGATTGCTTTCTTGACTGATCTGTGCCTCATTCAATGGAATTTAATTATTACATGTAATAAATTAAAATTAATTTGGTCAACTAAGGAAGGAAACTGAATAAATGAATGGCCATAATCCAAGATAGACATGAAAAGTGATAAGATTAAGCAGGGTGGGAATGAAAAGCCTTTTAAAGAGCACCAACAGCTCCTGAGTGTGGTAAACATAGGGACTGCCAGGAAGCACCACAATAGCCCTAAGGCTGTACCAACCCATATGATATGAAAGCATCTCCCCTCTTGTTACAGAATCAAGCACACATACTGTACATCACTCTAATGAGCCAAAGAGCCCAACAGTGCAGTTCAGATTGCATTTCAGATTGCCAGATCAATTTACCATCATCAGTCACTGCATACATATTCAAGAACACTAGAAAAGTGGGATTACATTTAATGTAAAATTTCTGCTGGAGCTTAGCAGCCAGTTTAGAAATCCTTCAGAATGAAGGGCCTTGCAGTAATTTAAGATGATGTCTAGGTGGTGCCAGTGTGCAGGACAAACCTTAAGATTTTTCATTGCGTAACTGTTTCCTGAGTTAATTTTACGAAGTATCCAGATGTTTTTCTTGCATTCTTTCAGTTGGAATGTTTTCTGAGAATCAGCAGCCAAAATGAGATAAAGTTGCTCAAGGACTTAACTACCGTGCTGCTAAACCTTTTATTTCTGTCTTAGCTTCTTTTTACCTTTTCTTTCTACAAATGTACAAAGAATGTCAACCTAATTCATATGCTTTTGTCACACACAAACATTTAGATTTTGTCAAGTGGCCCACAAAGTTGTCATGATGATTAAGGTTTCTGTCTCACATCTTCATTCTCCTGGTTTATTGATACGGAAAGCCAGAGTTGTATAAAGGAATTGTAATAGTAATAATAATAAAAAGGATCTGTATTTTTATAGACAATGCATATAGTATATAGTCCTAGCTCGGTTTTGTTTCTGTTGGTGAGAGAAAACAGAGATGAAATTAAAAGTATACTTCAATTGATGAAAAGACACCAACCTGCTTGAAGAAGCTGACTTCTTGTTTATAAAAGACAAACAAAAGAGGCAGTTACTGCAACCCTAAATAAAGACTCAAATTTAGAACAAACAAGCATTTATAGAACATGCTCTTTATTGGAGTACTGTTTTTTACTTGTTAACAACTTCAAATTATATACAACATATGTACATAATCCAAACCTATGTAATTCAAATCTATTAATTTCAACGTATTAATTTATTTAATTAAGTATGTGTTACTGGTTCCATACACATGCAACCATAACAGTGTATGACACAGCAGACTCAAATTACTAAGCAGGGCGATGACAATAAAAAATGTACAAGCTAATGTTTCCAAAAAACATAAATTAACAATAGATACATACATACAGGATGTATCTAACAGAACAAATGACAACATAGTAAACCTGAATGTTGATTGCAAACTAATTATTGTGTCATTTACTTGTATAATGGAGTCTTAGTCACATGTCTACAGTAGCAGATGATTGTAGGAGCATGAACAAGTTCAAGTTAAGAATCCAGGGGTAAAAACTATTGCCTAATTAACCATACATTTGCTAATGCAGCTTATATCCATTGTTGAACCCTTTGAGCTAATTGCAATGTAATGTAGGAAGATACTGTTTACCAAATCCTAAGGTGATTTGTTTGATTTTGGAAGCAAACCACTTATGATGTTGATGTAAGGCCTGAGAAGTCATTGTCATGACAATTCTTTGTCATCTGTCTTGTAATGCCTGAAAACAAACTATTAAATGTATTCAAATGTTTCAGAATGTTCCCTGCCAAAAGGATAACTCCTGCATTTATTGCACAGTATTGTATTTATTGCACAGTGTATATAACAAACCACTCCAAAATATAATTAATTTTGTTGCAAAAAATAAGTTAAGGGGTTTTCTTTGTGACAACTGACACGTGGTTACATGTTCTAATCAGTCCTGTACATGTTGGCCTTACAAACGTCACCAGGCTACAGTATACTAACATTTACTTCGTGCTAGAATTGCTGCTCAGCTTAAGCTTGTCGCAAAAAATATGTCATTTTAAGTACAAGAAAACATTTTCAAGAAAAACTGTTTGCACTGATCAGGGTCTCCTTTCTCTTTCAGATTGACATAATACAGTAAGTGTATTGTCTATTTCTTCATTTCATACTTCAAGAAATTTTGAGTCAAATTTGGAACAAACCAAGGGTTATTTCTCCTTCAAAAATTGGGAACACTCAAGCACATGCATCCATAGTCATTCATACTAGATCAATGTGCAGTTAAAATCTGATTTAAAGTCAATATCTTTGCGATATACAGTAGAAGAAAAATGGCATGGTTGGTGAAAACAGAAAGAGTATGCAAACTCCACATAACAAATGGACAGGATGGGATTAGATTTCAGCAGCAGTATTTTTGGGGACCTTTAAACCCTTTTGATATTTTGTGTGCACTTATTCACAACAAGTGAAACTTTACTGAAAAATGCTGAAATTTTACTGGACAATCTTTATTTACAAAATTCAAAAATTAACTCAGACTTTATTTATGGATTTTTATGGACTTAAAAAATTAACTGAGGCTTTAGTTATTGATTCTGTCAAGGGAAGAATAAGTGTTTAAGTCCAGTAAGTAAGGAAGCATCTATAGAAGTGCAGATGTTTTGTGAAACCTTTGGAGTTTTCTGGATTCCAGCATATAGTATATACAGTATATACAAATCTTTGTTTATATTTTGTGTTATTTGGGATTTTGCTGTGTGCAGAATATGATCCTGAAGTTTGTTCTGTGTTTGAATTTGAAATTCATTTTTTTTTATTACTGTCTTTATTTTGTCTGTTTATGCAACAGCTTAGTGTTGATCACATGACTGTGATTGTCATGCCGGTGATGTCACAGGATGTTTTCCTATAAATATGGAAGCATTTGCATACTCAAGTGTCCCTTGGGGAACAAAAGATACTCTTGTTTTCTTTAGTAACAGTTAGTTTCTACTTTAAGTGGGCCCTAGCACTAGGCTTTTTCCTTTGGTTTTGACCTCCTTTTTGAAAAAAACTGAATCTTTGTTTTTGCCTATTTGGTTTCTGGTTGCTTTTATATGCTAAACCTAAACACCACGATGACTACTATCCTTTTAAAATATCTCCACAACTTATGTGCAACACTTCATTGCTTAGTAATGTCCAAATACAGTGAACTTGAAAAGAAAAAGTATTTAGACAGCAATGTTCTTTTTCTGAAGGGATTCAGGCCTATTACATAAAAAATACAATGACAGTAGCTTGTAAAAATGTGCTACCATCACAATTCTTACTGTGTTTATTCACTTATATTATCATGGATACACTTCATGCTTTTACATATTTATACAGCAGAACTGTCAGGTTGTGTTTACATTATCTGTATCTTATAATAAAACCCCAATTCCAAAAAAGTTGGGATGCTGTGTAAAATATAAATAAAAACAGAATGCAATGATTTGCACATTTCATAAACACATTTTATTCACAACTGAACATAGAAAACACATCAAATGTTGAAAGTAAGATATTTTACTATTTCGTGAAAAATACTAGCTCATTTTGAATTCGATTGCAGCAACATGTCTGAAAAAGCTGAGACGGGGCAACAAAAGGCCGGAAAAGTAAGTGGTACTTAAAAGAAACAACTGGAGGAACATTTTGCAACTAGTGAGGTTAATTGGCAACAGGTCTTTAACATGATTGGGCATAAAAAGAGCATTTAAGAGCAGCAGAGTTTCTTAGAAGTAGAAATAGACAAAGGTTCACCAATCTATAAAAAAACTGCTTCTAGAAATTGTGGAACAAGTTCAGAATAATGTTCCTCAAAATAAAATTGCAAAGACTTTGAATATCATATCATCTGCAGTACATAATCTCAATCTCTGTGCACAAGGGACAAGGCCAAAAATCAGTATTGGATGACCATGATATCCAGTCCCTCAGGCAGCACTGAATTAAAATCATTCAGGATTCTGTCATGGAAATTCACTGCATGGGCTCAGGAACATTTCCAGAAATCAATGTCTGTAAACACAGTTTGCTGTGTCATCTACAAATGCAGGTTAAAGCTCTATCATACAAAGAAGCCACATGCGAACATAATCCAGAAGCACAGCTGTCTTCTCTGGGCCAAAGCTCATTTAAAATGGACTGAGGCAAAATAGAAAACTGTTCTGTGGTCAGATGAATCAAATCTGAAATTCTTTTTGGTAAACTTGGACGGTGAGTCCTCTGGACTAAAGAGGAGAGGGACCATCCCCCTTGTTAACAGTAGTCAGTTGAAAAGGCTGCATCTCTGATGGTATGGGGGTACTTTAGTGTCTATGGACTTGGCAGCTTGCACATCTGGAAAGGCACCATCAGTGCTGAAAGGTATATACAGGTTTTACAGCAACATATCCTCCAATCCAGATTATTTTTTTTTTTTCACGAAAGGCCTTGCATATTTCAGAAAGACAACACTAAATCACATACTGCATTTATTACAATAGCACGGCTTCATAGTAGAAGAGTCCGGATGCTGAACTAGCCTGCCTACAGTCCAGACATTTCACCAATTAAAAACATTTGGTGCATCATGAAACAAAAAATACGACAGAGAAGATTCAGGACTGTTGAGCAGTTAGAATTCTATATCAAACAAGAATGGGACAACATTCCTCTCCCAAAAGTCCAGCTGCTGGTATCTTCAGGTTCTCAGATGTTTATGGACGGTTGTTAAAAAAGAGGGGATGCTATACAGTGGTAAACATGGCCCTGTCCCAACTTTTTTGAGATGTGTTGCTGCCATCAAATTCAAAATGATCTTATTCTCTTCCTAAAATGGTACATTTTCTCAGTTTAAACATTTGATATGCTTTCTGTGTTCTATTGTAAATTCAATTTGGGTTTATGAGATTTGCAAATCATTGCATTCTGTTTTTATTTACATTTTACACAACATCTCAACTTTTTTGGAATTGGGGTTATACATTACATATTATTTGACATTTTTTCTGTGCTTTGATTTTACATAAACAAATCTATAACATGCAAACATTTTAAACTTATCTTGTATTTGATACTTTTCACACAATAAGAATATTTTATAGTCTCCTACAAAACTACTAAATGGAGGTTCAAATACACTGTGTTTTAACAGAATGCTAAGAAATATTCAAGCATTAATCACACACTGAGTATTTGTAAGAAAGTGTTTAGTTGCTTATCCTACAACTGGAGATGAAGGAGTGATCTCCATGAGGCCCAGAGAAAATGTAAGTTGCCTAAGCACAAGATTAAGACCGAATGCTCAACAAGGTGGGAATCAAAGCAAGCAGTGATAGACAGGGTGCTGGAACAGCAGAGTGCCATTACTCATGTCCTTTCATCTGAAGTAGAGGACAGACACCTCATCCCCACTTGGCAAGGTACAGAAGAATTTGAGGCAATCAACAACTCCCTCTGTGATATTGCTGAATTCAGCAACACAGTTTCAGAATAACAATATATTACAATTACATGCAATACAGCGTTTCATTCATGAAGCTTGTCCTCTACCTATTCAACAACACAATTTTGTCAGACAAAGAAGGAGAGATAGACTTTTCAAAATCCCTCAAAAAATTATCCTAGGCTACCTGAATGAAAACTATGATGACCTGCAAACACAAAATTTGTTCAACATGGCAGCTGTAATCGATCCTATAGGTTCAAGATTAGGCATTTAAGTTGTGACAAAGTTGGAGCTGTCAAAACCACATTGACGAATGAGACAGCAATGATAACTACAATGATGATGATTATAATTTTATAAAAGTGGTGATTTCATTATGGCAACTTCATTATGAGTGGATAGTTTCAAAACATTCTTCTTTTTCTTTCAGCTGCTCCCATTTGAGGTCGCCACAGTGGATCATCTGTTTCCATATTTTCCTGTCCTCTGCATCTTGCTCTACCACACCCACACACCACAGGACACGTATCCTGTTTCACCACATGCATAGACCTTAGGCCTTCCTCTTTTCCTCTTGCCTAGCAGCTCCATCCCTAGCATCCTACTCCCAATATACCCAGCATCTCTCCTCTGCACGTGTCCAAACCAATGCAATCTCGCTTCTCTGGCTTTGTCTCCAGGCCTTCCAACCTGAGCCAACTCTCTAATGTACTCATTTCTAATCCTGTCCATCCTAGTCACATCCAATGCAAATCTTAACATCTTTAACTCTGCCACCTCCAGCTCTGTCTCCTGTTTTTTGTCACTGCCTCCAATCCATACAACATAGCTGGTCTCACTACCATCTTGTAGACCTTTCCTTTCACTCTTGCTGGTACCTGTCTGTTGCAAATCACTCCAGACATTCTGATGTAATCCCACCTCTACCTTGAATGCACCAATCACTACCGCAGACCTCAGCACTTTCACACTTCCCTTGTACATATCCTGCACAACTCTTACATACTTCTCTGCCACTCCCGACTTCCACATACAATGCCACAACTTTTCTCTCTGCACTCTGTCATATGCTTTCTCTAGGTTCACAAAGACACAGTGCAACTCCTTTTGGCCTTCTCCATACTTCTCCATTAACACTCAGAGAGCAAATATTGCATCTGTACTGCTCTTTCCCGGCATGAAACCATACTGCTGCTGCTGCTCACTAATCATCAGCTCCTCAGTTAACCTAGATTCCACTACTCTTTCCCATAACTTCGTGCTGTGGATCGTCAATTTTATCCCTCTATAGTTACTACAGTTCTGCACATCACCGTTGTTCTTAAAAATCACTACCAGTATACTTCTTTCCACTCCTCAGGTATCCTTTCACCTTCCAGGATTGCATTAAAAAATCTGGTTGAAAACTCCACTGCCATCTCCTAAACGCCTCCATGCATTCCACAGGTATGTCATCTGGACCAACAGCCTTCCAATTCTTCATCCTCTTCATGTCTGTCCTTACTTGGTAATCCATTGCAGTTCTGATTCACTATCTCCACATCATCCAACTTTCTTACTCTCTCATAGTTTCAAAACATTAATTCTACTTAATTAGGCCTCAATGAGTTAGACTTAAATTTTAATTAAGATTTTCATTAGTGTAAACATGAAAGCAGAATACCAAGATGAGAATCTACCAGCACCAAAGAAGATCAAGAACACCTTGGGCATCTTCTTTAAGGTAGGAGAAGACCACAGAGTATCATCTGACCGTACAACTTTGCCCCAACACATGGCCGTTGCTGCTGAACTTCAGTACTGTCTGCTCTGTTCTTCTCTTGACAGCAAGGAGAATTCATTGGCCTGCTGGCAAAATCACAAAAGGCAATTTCTAAAACTAGCACAAAACAATGTCTCCATACTGGCAACAACTTCTCCCTCTGAAAGTGTCTTTAGAACTGGAGGGAACATTGTCATTTTGTTGCATTCATTCCAAAACCCTGATAATGTTGACAGGCTAGCCAAAAACCTTTAAAAAACAATGACAATTATTTTATTCTTAATAGATTGTTAAGCTGTTTTTTTATTTATATTCAGTGAAATGTTGTGGCATGTGTGTATATTTTCAGTTATGCTTGGAATTGGTCCATTTTAGGTTTATGTGATTTTTGAACAAGGACATTATTTTACAATTTTGATAAGACAACGACAAATATAAAGCTTTTATAAATTAAGAATTTATTTATATAAACAAAACAAGAATAAACAGGGGAAAAAATGCAAAAAATATGCAAACTGTATGCCTAAAGAGCAACCTAGAGCTAACTGCAATTTTAAGGCAGATCCAAAGACAAAGCAAAAAATAACCAGAAACTAGAAAAATCCAAACAGTACTTACTCCACAACAGTCAATAACACTCTGCTGGAACCATCTCCTCAATCTCAATATAAAGTTTGAAACTGGGCCCACAGAGTGACATCTTGATGGACCCCCTTTGTTGACCGTTGACCAGACAAACATGAAATATCTTGGGTCAATACTGTCTGCAATGAAACAAAAGTCAAAGTAAATTTAAGAATCACTGAGTTTTTTGGGTTTTTTTGTAATTTGCATTATCCATACCGTCCCAACTTTTTCTGATTTGAGGTTGTACTTTATATTGTATATTTTTGTATTTTCATTTATCGCAACACCATTTTTGAGGGCCCAGTTATCAAAATGCAGTTTCCAGTTGCTAAGAGATGTGATTCCAGCAGTCATTCCATGTGACATCACCTGGGTAATACCTGTATAAGCTGATGCCATTGATCTATGTTGACCCAAAATTGTGGATATTGATAGGAGAGTTTACAAGTGACTGTTTATTTCTGGCTGCAAAATAATTAGTGACTTCCTTTTTAACTTTGAACTTTGGTAATGTTCTGGTTTTGGCAACCGTTTATTTTGAATTCCCGGTTAATGACTTTACATCAACTTGCAAATCATCTCCTGGTCCACTTTTGCTACGGTTGTAGCAGGATTTGAATTTGAATTTTACATACTACAAGAAGTAATATTTTTCAAGATAAGTAATTACATTTAGCATATGATAGAAAACTGGAAAAGAAAATTAGTAAAGGAGATAAAGCTGAGGGTTGGTGCTAAGGGTGACAACTCTGGAGAATAATACGAAACACAGAGATTTTTTCTGAAGTGTCTACATCCACATTAAGTTTAGTAAAATTTGAATGCACTTTGTGAGGAAAGTACACAGAAAAGACAATTTGAAATCTAAAAATAGGAGAGTCCATAAAAATGTCTTGGGAGTTGAATATTGAAAAAATGTGTACAAAAGGAAAACTGAAAAAATAACACAAAAAGAGAATAAAGAAAAAGACTGGTTTGTGGCTGCCCAGAAACTTTGTGATTGAAAAGAAGGTGTTTTTGAAAAGGGTGATGCTGTTATCCATGATATTATATTTAGCCAAAATTTTACCCCAAAAATGCATAATAGAATAATAAGGATCATTATTCTATTTTTTCTGGGAATCAAAATGTGTATGTCAAATGAGTAGAACTAATGAGAAAGAAACAGAAAGGAGAAAAAAGCTTTCATAATCTTCATAGACTAATACAAGTGAAATATATAGCTGTAATCATGTATGCTATTAAATAAACCAAATATTCTTAAAGAGCTTCATAGAAAGAGTGCAAGAGTTTTAATATCGTATAAATGGGATAGTCAATATCTTGAAATCTTGAAAAGATGGAAAAAAACTGGCTAAATTCACAGAAAATAAAATGCCACACCTAATAGCAAATTATTTACATATGTAGAATCACAGATCGTGTGGAACAACTAACAAATAAGCAAAAAAAAATCTGTTGCAGACAGTGAGAGATGTGTTGCCAACTCAGATGGTCTGGTACAAGAAGAAGAAGAAGGAAAAAGGGTGTCCAAAGGTGGAGTACAGAGAAGAAGAAAACATATTACACATGTTTTGGCAGGGTGAAATGGCAATGAATGGAGGAGAATGGAAGGAAGTATTTAACAAAGAGTGACTAGAGACATGGTATTACATGGAATGGAAAAGGTGGACCTCTTTGAAAAATAAACAATGGGTAACGATTAATACAGGAAGAGATATTTGGAAGAAAAAGGTTTGTCTTCAGTTGTAGTGGGAAGCTGCATGTGCGTGAGAGCTGCCAACTGCCAATGAATGCTTATCCAGAAGTATAATTAATTTATTGCAGCAACAAGGAATAAGGAACGCAAGTGTTTTGGACCTCACAAACAAAAGAGAAGCTCATCTGTCTGAAGTCTCACGTTTCATGTACTACAACAGAAGGGAAAAACAAAAACGGGACAATACTGAAGCTGAACTCCTTGTACCTCATACACCACATGTTCTGTCAGGTAGCATGCTATTGGCATGCTTAAAAAGGGGCCAAGCACAACTATGCTGGAAATTCGTCACACAGTCACTAAATGTAAGATCACCAGTGATTTTCAGTTGTGTAAATTTACATGGTGCAATGTCAAGATCAGCAACCGCATTCGGCAAGTCTGACATACCCAGTGACCTGAAGTCTTGTAATGTGTCAAAACAATTTTGAGCAAGTGGAATAAAGATTGTGAATGCACTGGAAAGTATATTATGCGACAGTTGTGGTAAACACAATAACAGTGTGGTAATTAAATAAAAGATTGGATTGAGACTTTCATATAGAAGAAACAGAAGGATTTTAACATTATGATGATGAAAGGGTGAGATTAGAACAACAGATTCGAAATAATATTAGAAATTATTCCATTATTAACGGTAAAGTTGTATAGACTAATGTAAATTTAATGAAAAGAATCAGAAACTGTCAATGTTGGGTCTTCAGTAAGTTCAATTAGAACAGAGGGCAACAGGGCTCATTAAACTTAGCTCCGGACAAAACAGAACACAATAAAAAATAATGTGCATAGGGACTTAACAAATCAAGGGAAAAGCTAGAGCCAGCGACAGGACCTCAAAGATACCATGATAGCTAAATTATTACCTGTTGTTATCAAAAATCAGGAAAATCAAAACACTACTTATCAATATCCTTTTTCAGATACTTTTCAAATGAGCAACACCGAAAAAAATGAATCTGCACAAATGATAATGCTTTGTCATAGTATTTTATGAATGGTCAGCTCACATCAATGTCACAGTCTCTTAAATGTAGCTGATATGACGTTTTGAATCAGACATTTAACAGCTTTGTTCAGACTTATGCAAACATAGTTTTTTCCCATATCACAAAGAAATGTGTAAGTGTGCCTCTGATGGATAGCAGTCTTCCAGGGTTGACAACTGTCTTGTGATCAAATACTGCCCAGGATAGGCTCTGTCCCCCACATCCCTGGATTGGAAATAGCAGGTGCAGTTGACAGACAGATCGGCCCTTGTGAAAATGCCATTTTATGCAAGTTGATGTAGTTTATGGCTGGGTCTCTTCAACTTATTTATGTACAAAAGTGAAATTTAACTGTAAGGAAATGCATATGTTTTGGCAGGAGGAGTTCCCTGCTAATTTACACAAAATAAGAAGTGTTAAAGGAATATTACGCTCAAAAATTACATTCATATGTTTGCAATGGAAAAAATGCATGTAATATTTGCTAAAATATTTTTAAATGCATACTTCTGGAAAATTAAAGCAAAGCACACAGAGGAAATGCATTCACAGGGGAACAAGCTTTTAGAATTGAATACAGAAGTTGTGATCAATGAATCAGTGGACAGGTAGAAGCATACAACTGGACAACTTGACAAGTGTGACACATGAGGTTTTTTTCAGGGATGAATTCATATTGCCCAGCATTGACCTCCATAGACATCTATCCTATCAGAAAATGTGTTATCTTCATTGTTATTGACACATGAAATTTTTTTTTTTCTCTGACATCACTAACAACTGAATTGGGTAAGCAACATATAAATAAAATATCATTTTGAGTACAGTATTCACTTAATATAAATTCCTACACTTTGAAAAAGGGAATAACTTCAAGATATTTCACATATTTTGGGTCCTCTGTTCATCTGTTTATGAAAAGGATACCAGTGTAAGCAAATTCAAAACATATGGAAAAAGGTCTTTACTTTTACACATCAAATACCTCTGTTATGGGGGTTATTCGAGATTTTTAAAAAGGGAGTATTACTTATTGAAATTAAAACATTTTGAACAGGGGCATTGCTACAATGGATTCGGGACTCTTCACAATTTTTACATTTTGCTATGTTGAAGCCTTGTGCTAAAATTATTTAAATTAATTTTTCCCACATCAAGCAACACTAAATACATCAGAATGACAAAGCAAAACAGGATATTTTTTATATTTTTGCAAATTTATTAAAAATAAAAAACAGAAATATCACATTGACACAAGTATACAGAACCCTTGCTTTGACACTGTAAATCTGGCTCAGGTGCATCCCTTTCTATTGATCATCATTGAAATGTTTCTATACCTTATTTTAAATCTACCTGTGGTCAATTCAATTCAATTCATTGAACATGATTAGGAAAGGCAAACGCCTGTCTATTGAAGGTCCTGCAGCTGACCATGTGTATCTGAGCCAAAACCAAGCCATGAGACAAAAGGAATTGCCTGTACAGCTTAGACACAGGATTGTGTTGAGGCACAGACATTGGGAAGGCTGAAAAAAATTCCTGGAGCATTAAAGGTCCAGAAAATCTGTGTGGACATTGGGGAAACTTTCAGAAGGATAGCCATCTGTGCAATACTCCACTAATCTGAGCTTTATTACAGAGTGGACAGACTGAAGTCTCTCCTCAGTAAAAGACACATGGAAACCTGCTTGTTGCAAAAACGCACCTACAGGACAAACAAGATTTTCTGAGAAAAAAAAATTCTGATAAAAAAAAGATTAACATCAAGCCTAGTTAAAACCAGGCATTGCTCATCGCCTATACAACACTATTCCAAATGAGGTGCATGGCGGGGGAAGCATCATGCTGTAGGGTTGCCCTCCAGCTGCAGGAACTGGGAGACTAGACAGGGTTGAAGGAAAGATGAATAATATAAAGTACAGAAATATAACTAATTAAAACCTGTTCTGGACCTCAAACTGGACCATAGGTTCACCTTCCAACAGAACAATGACTCTAAGCATAAAGCAAAGACAACATAGTAGTGTCTTAGGGACAGCTCTGGTAGTGTCCTTGAGTTGCAGCCAGAGTCCGAACGTGACCCCAATCAGACATCTCTGGAGGGACTTGAAAATAGCTGTCCACCACAGTCTCAATCCAACCTGACAGAGCTTGAGAAGATCTGTAGAGAAGTATGACAGAAAATGCCCACATCCAGATGTACAAAGCTTAGTGTGTCATACCCAAGAAGTCCCCAGGTTACAACTGCTAACAAAAGGTGTTTCAATTAAGTTTTGAATAAAGGCTATGAATACTTTTGTCAATTTGATAGTTCAGCTTTTTATTTTTATTACATTTACAAAAAATTCTAAAATACCTTTTTGCTTTAGGATTCTGGGGTATTGAGTGTTGGTTAATCGGGGGGAAAAATGAATTTAAACGATTTTAGCACAATGCTACAACACAGCAAAATATGAAAAAGTGAAAGAGTCTGAATACTTTCTGAATCCACTGTATGTGCAAATTATCATGCATTGCTATATTTATTTATTTATTAGCAAAAGAGCTGGTGGTGGACTTGTGGCATATTAAGGAGTCCCTGAGACCAGACACCATCCAGGGTGAGAATGTGGAGGTGATGCAGAGCTACAAGTATTGGGGTCCATAAGAACAGTAAACTGGGCTGGTATGGTAACGCAGTGATGCTGTATAAGGAGGACCAGAGCAGACTGTACTTCTTAACGAGACTCACGTCTGTAGATGTGTGTAGCAAGCTGCTGGAAATGTTTTTCCAGTCCATTGTAACCAGTGTTTTTTACTTTGCTAAAGGCAAAATTGGATGCCATCAAGAACAATTCTGCCAACCTCTCCAGTACATGCTTTCTTGGAGTACTTGCAGCCTCAGGCTCATAACTCCATGGTGTAATAAGAAGCACCACTAGGGATCTTTTGCCTGCTGTCATTTTTAAAAAAGTCAAACTTTTAATATTATATCAGTATTAAAACACATTACCAGTACAATTTGTCCATTAACATAGTATGCAAACATTACAAAATAAAGAATAATTTACTTGCAAGAGTCACAACAGCTAAATCATTAACCAAAAGAGAGATTCAGAGATTAACATTACAAGCTGCCAAGAAAAGAGTTGAGGACCTTCCACATTTTTATTGTGTTTTTCCTACTTTTTCCTAATGCTGTTTCTAACATGCCCTGTGATGGACTGGTGTCCTGTCCAGGGTTTGTTCTTGCCTTGTGGTCTATACCAGCTGGGATAGGCTCCATCATCCCTTGCAACCCTGTTCAGGACTAAGCAGGTTAGAAAATAACTATTCCTAACATTTCAAGGTCCATACAGAAAAGTGTGATTGAATGTCTAACTTACTGAAATTTGAAGTTACAGTATGTGTATGATATTTAAAAAGTAAGGAAAGCACATTTACTATATTTTCTATCACTTTATGTTCAGATTTAAGAACATAAAAAGAAACTACATTTAAGTAGACTGAGATAAATTTTGGTTAATCTATAATTCCAAAATATTTTAGAATACATGCAGAAATAAAAAAGGTGTGAATGAGATTTGTCTTATGCATAGAATCTACAAACTACACTTTAGGGATAGATAGATAGATAGATAGATAGATAGATAGATAGATAGATAGATAGATAGATAGATAGATAGATAGATAGATACCTTATTAATCCCAAAAGAAATTGCAGGGTTACAGCAGCAGACAAAATGAAGTACAAATATACATATAACAAGAATGATCACAACCTTAAGTATGCTAACATTGTACAAATACACTATATGGAAACTAACAAACTTTAGGTATTTACATTTTTAGAGATTACAATTTAACATACTTCTAAGTTACAATTTTACACTAAATGTCAGACCATGATGCCCGAGCATATTTCACCTAATTTGGCATCATTGACAGTTGAGATGTCTGCTAGACCAATTCAGTACCATACAGCACACAGGGACCAATTCTTAATATTATACTTTATTATATGAATTAAAAGATTAATTGTGTAAAATGTAATTAAGACTCTGAAGTGGAATTCTTTAACCTTGTTTACTAAAAAAAAAATGTATATGGTACTGATCAGGCCATTTTCCAATTCATGCACCGTATCATGGAACTCCATTTGATGGAAGATGGGTATGGCTGCAGATACCCTCTCAGTTGATGTCAGAAGCCAGATTTTACTGTTTAATGGGGTATTAGAGATGTTGTTATCCAATATGAGAATGGCATTCCTGATGTGAAAGTTGTTACATTTGCAGTCTAAAAATTGAAACCAAATATTGAAAAAGTTGGAACCTTTTCCTCAATCTGAGGATATTAGTAATCAGATATATAAAGAATAAAAAATACTGAGAATTGCATAAATAACCTTAAAGAAATCCTTAAGCTGAACTACAAAGTTATGTTGGTCTACAAATTCTTAGTTGCCTGCTGCTATTACGCACTTTAAGGTTTCCTCCTGACGTCCCTTCCTTCACTACAGCCTGAAGCCATAGGAAGACAGTACAGACGCCAGTTTATTAGTTATTTTCAGCATAATATTTATTGTATATGTTTGTATTCCATTGTCTTATATTGTATTTTGAGTCGATAAGTTTTTTTTTCACTGCGTTATGTATGTGAATTTATCCATGGGAAGTACTAAAGGATATCTAATCCAATTTTATCTAATTTCAATTTTATGCAAATCTGTTTTCTCAAACATGGCTTTACTTTAGCCTTTTTCTATTTCCAAATTTTGTGAAGGGAAACTTTGGATAAATATCATTATATTAAATGTTACTTGGGCGGCACGGTGGCGCAGTGGGTAGCGCTGCTGCCTCGCAGTTGGGAGACCTGGGTTCGCTTCCCAGGTCCTCACTGCGTGGAGTTTGCATGTTCTCCCCGTGTCTGCGTAGGTTTCCTCCGAGCGCTCCGGTTTCCTCCCACAGTCCAAAGACATGCAGGTTAGGTGGATTGGCGATTCTAAATTGGCCCTAGTGTGTGCTTGGTGTGTGGGTGTGTTTGTGTGTGTCCTGTGGTGGGTTGGCACCCTGCCCGGGATTGGTTCCTGCCTTGTGCCCTGTGTTGGCTGGGATTGGCTCCAGCAGACCCCCGTGACCCTGTGTTCGGATTCAGCGGGTTGGACAATGGATGGATGGATGAATGTTACTTCATGGTTTTATTTTCTTTTTCATAAAATGCATTACTCGCACATATAAAGATGTAGTTGCCACATGCAAATTAATTCATTTTAAAGGTGTGTAACAGGTGTCTGGTCACACTTACAAGTAATCTAACTTAGACACCATTTAAATATCCGACTACGCCACCCAGTTTTATTAAGAGACTGGGAACTCCTGAAATTTACTGAAAATAGCACACAGGTTTCTTTAAATTGGGCGATGAGTAAACACACAATGAAAGACACAACAGTAATTTCAGAAAAAAAAAACACAGTAAGTTCTATTACACAAGACAATATAAAGTACATTAAAAAGATAAACGAACATAACAAAAT
Source organism: Erpetoichthys calabaricus (assembly GCF_900747795.2). Classification (NCBI taxonomy): domain Eukaryota; kingdom Metazoa; phylum Chordata; class Cladistia; order Polypteriformes; family Polypteridae; genus Erpetoichthys; species Erpetoichthys calabaricus. The sequence continues at coordinate 24,349,025 of NC_041400.2, read as the reverse complement.
CTAAACATATCAGGAACGAATTTCCTTTTTTAAAAAGGAAAACACACAGTCCACACTCTAAAAGTCCGTTAAGAACAAGAATTGGAGGATACAACCTTTAGTGGTGCAGAGTCCAAGTTGCTCACTGTGTTACCCCAACTCTTAATCGTTCAACTGTCCACGGATGCACTCTGTTCACCAGACTCTCGCTTCCCAACAGAGGTTTTGTCAAAACATTGAATCCCTGTCAGCGTCTCTTCGCCGTTCCTTTTTTTTCCAACTCTGGGCTCCTTGTGTTGTTGTGACCTACGCACGCCTCATTTCTTGTCTGCCAGCTTTGCTTGGTCCTTTCATGCGGCTTCCCTCTCTCGCTGGACCCACAACCGGCGTCTCCTTGTGGAGCTGTCTCTTCCTCACTGGAAGTGTTGCCGTTCTTGTGCCTCACGTCGTGCCAACCACGTACCCTTGTCTGCCTGCGAGCCTCTGTGCTCTGTCGAAATGTCTTGGCAGCGTTTTCTGTGGACTGTCCCCTCTGCTGCCCAGGAGTTTAAATCTCCTTCAGTCCCTGCTGTTGTCAGTCCTGGACAATCAGTTTAATCAAATGCACATCTAAATTTCCTGGGTTTAACAATTAATGAAAACACAAGTTAACAAAATGTATTGTAACCAACCATTAATGAGTACAGATCTGCTGATTAGAAACCAATATTGTCAAACATGCTAATTTCAGGTAAATACAGACATCCTCCAAGGAAGGAGCAGTTCTTTTATCACAACTGGGTATTGTTTGTATACTCAACCAGCCAGACTTCAAAGCGGTGACTCCTTTGCAAGACAGCAAATACCTACAGTACATCCTGCAGACAACCCTTGCACAATCAGTAACTGGATTATCCAGGAAATCCAAAAACAAGGTCCCCTTCTGACAGGTGTGCTAAGTTATCCAAACGTATATACATTTTAAAAAATAATTGATTGGAGTAGTTGTCTTCTTGTCATTTGCGTATGACAAAAAAAACCGTCACGTTACGCTAACTCAAACACGTTCTTGGAGCTGTGTTATCAAGTTCCTTATACTGCATCGCTTAGGAAATATAAAATTCATACAATATGTCTAAAATAGACCATCACTATAGGAAAATTTAATTACTTACTTATTTCAAAGACAGTGCCAAAAACGTAAACACCGCTCGCTTTTTCCGTGTTGGAAAACTTGTCCACTTGGGCGGGAAAAAAAAGTACCTGACATCACAGGCACGCGCGTGGCAAGTCTAAGAAAAAGCGGCCTGTGCCTTTAAAAAGCGAAAGTGTGCGCAGCGTCTCTTCGCGAGATTTAGCTTGGCGCCGTGACCCCCATGTGAGAGCACTTCGCGGCAGTAAACACACTCCCCTGCAGATCCGCTCTGGCATGGATCTCTGAACATTTTTCCGATTTTTTTTTTTTTTTTTACTTTTTCATTGTCCCCCTCCTCCTTTTAGTTTTCAGTGTTCATTTTCGGAGGGGGTTGTTTTGGTTTCCGCATTGGTAACAGTTTGCACGACAACGGGAAGCCAGCCATGTGGATTCAGGTTCGGACCATAGACGGCAAGGAGACCCGAACCATAGACGATCTTTCCAGGCTAACCAAAATCGAGAGCTTACGACTGAAAATCCAGGAGAATTTCAATGTCAGGCCAGAACAGCAGCGCTTGTTTTATAGGGGGAAGCAGGTAAGCGATGCGATTTTTTTTTTTTTTTTTTTTTTTTGCGGGAGGGGCGGTGCGTCTGCGGAATGAACTCTATGGAAGTAGCCGTGCAAGGGTCTCGTCTTCCTGCTTTCATTTCATACAGAATTGCTGAGCCTCTCCCCCCCAAGTGCAAGGCGGCGCTGCCCGCGAAATGTGTCCAGCGTCAGGGACAGGGTGGCACGGCACCAACCATAATGGAGACTGGGCTCATGTCTGCCTCGTTAGTTTGTTGGGGGCGGAGGGGGGCGGGTGCCACCGAATTGTTTACCGATCGTGAACTGCTCACTATTTCCAGTGATACTGACTACGCAGCGCTGAGGGTCTCTGGCAGATACATTCGAAGTGCTTACTTTAATGCAGAAGCCGTCTGTCACTTGTTTAAAAAAAGGGCCCCAATTCGGAGGAACTGGCAACATTTTGTGATGTGGAAGGGCACATGGAATATACAGAGATTAGAGGTGGTATTGTAATGTTACTTCTCCTAGGCCTAGATGTTGTGTTGGGTAAAGTTCTTGACAGCGGCGGCCCGCGCGCGGAGGGGGCGTCACTATTGACTGTCAAACTGTCAGGCTGGCAGACCCCCATTTGTGACAGTGGATGCGCGAACACTCCTTTTCCGGCCCCAGTCTGGCTTCTCATTGCGCCCTCTGATCCGGAAGGATGTATGGCTGCACGTGTGTCGCTTGTCGTCTGAAGAGTTGGGGCGGGGGAATCATTGTTTACAAAACAAAAGTGACGCAGCGGGCACCGGGAGTCTCATCTACAGGGTGGTAGACCAATTCCACCTCGGCCAGGAAGCATCCTTCAAATAACAGCACATTAGCATCTATGCCTTTAAGGCAGGGGGTTTTAAACTTTTTAATCTGAGGATCCAAATAAGAAAATCGATGTCACATTGATGCAATAATTTATTACCATAAAGACATCTGAGCCATACAGATAGACAAGTTAACAGTGACCATAGTATAAAAGACAGTAAACGTTTTTGTTTCTGTTCAAGAATTTATCTCGCATGAATATTACTAAAAGAGAAAAGTAGACAACAAACAGATTGTTAATAAAAACAATAACTATCAAGATGCCAGTGGTATAGCCATTCCAATCCAAAAGCTTAGTTCAAGCTTTTGTAAATTTAAATAAATTCTTGGAGTGCAGCATGAGGAAGTGATGATTTTTGAAAGGGCAGTATGAACGGTCTCTTGACTTCCAGAGTAAGGAATAAAGTGGTGGAAAAAACTGAGTTTATTTACCTAGTTTTAAATAATAATTTTTGTTGGTCATCAGTCAGTCATCTTCCAACCCACTATATCCAAATACAGGGTCATGGGGGTGTGCTGGAGCCAATCCCAGCTAGCACAGGGTGCAAGACGGGAACAAATCCCCTGGCAGGGCACACACTAGGGACCAATCGCCAGTGCACCTAAACTGCATGTCTTTGGACTGTGAGATGAAACTGGAGCACCTGGAGGAAACCCACACAGATACGGGGAGAATATGCAAACTCCATGCAGGGAGGACCTGGGAAGCAAACCCAGTTCTCCTAACTGCGAGGCAGCAGCGCCACCGTGCCACCCTAATATTTTTTGTGTTGATAAGAATTACTTATGAATGCATTGAAATCACTTCAGGTTTTTTTTTTTTTTTTTTTTGTCCAGCACCTCCTGACTTACCGGTATGGGAAGGCCCTAGCTTATAATACCCTGTTTGACTCCTCTTGTTGTCTAGTTATGCAAGACTTCAAGCTTTCTGGGGTTTCTATCATACACCCAAAACACCCTTATTTTTGGACCATGTTTTGTGCAGGAAATCGCTTCCTTTTGATGAAGAGTAAACCAATAGGACCTGAAATTGTTCATGCCACATCAGCTGATCCCAGGGTTTACTCCGTAATGGGATACAAGAGGTCAAAGTTGCATATTTTCACAAAATTAAAAAAAAAATGGGAATTTGTAATATACGCATGTGCAGTGTTGTTTTGTGCTATTTCAAGGTTGCTGATCACAATATTTTATTTATAATATAATACAAATTTATTATTTATTATATGTTTTTAATATATTTTTTTTTAAACCGGTAGTCCAAGCTCTCCAAGAACTTCAATAAGAATGTTAAAAAGACAAGTTTCAAACATAAACATGTGGGATATGATTTTAGACTATTTCGAGGTCATCAAGTACAATGTTATTTTCAACCCTTTTTTAAGGATCTAGCCCTCTATGGACCCCTATAATAGGGTAAAAAATGTAAAATTTAAATTACAAGCAAGAACGTTTAGAATTTAAACTGAGGCACAAATCACATTTTTATATTTCATGTGTCTGACACATCTGTTCTTGCTTATTATGTATTTCAACCTCATGAAGTAAATCATTGTATTTCTTATGATCACCTCGAGTTAGGGTACCCTACAATAATTCACTTTTTTAAGTCAAAATTTTTAAATGAGCTCCTTTTATTTTTTGAATGTGTTTACAAGTACTCCAACAATCTAATAAGATTAGTAAAAAGTAGTTTATATATTTTCAGGCACATTCACCTATCTGTTTATGCAGGCAATAGAATAAATCGCACTCCTGTCTATGAAAGAGAAAGGAAGTTTAAGAAGTATGTAGTGATCAATGACAGGGCCGGGGGAACACAGAGAATACAAAGCATTTAATGTGCTACTTTAGTTACTAGAGTTTCTCAAAACCGATCATAAGTTAAACATTGATTTTAAGATGACGTTTACGACCTTCTACCTTAATGACAAAATAAACTACAAGATTAAAGTGGAAATTTCATGATTAAAGTCTACATTTCAACCATTTTATTACTTCACTGTTTCCCTAATTGTTTTTTCTTTTCTGTGTGCCATAATACGCTTCCGTATGGCACTCTGACGGCAGGCTATGACTTGCCTTTTCACCTCAACTTTGACATCTGACCACTTTTTTTTTTTTTATTTATTTATTTCGGGCACAATGTGACTTCCAGAACTTGAACTTTCAAGTGTCTCCACAACACTGTATCACTTCATCACTTTCCTTTTGTTCCTTATACCACTGCTTAAGCCAACAAATAGTAAATTTTTCCTTGCCTCCACTTTGCATTCGCTGATGTTTTTTTTTTCTCCTGTGCTTTTGCCATTGTCTTTTCACAAAACGCTGAATGTAAAGAGCTATTTATATTGATTTTCATATTCAAGGGGGCGTATATCTGGGAGGATTAGAGGTGGGGTGGCAGACGCATGTTTGTGGATTACATTTTATGTTGACCGGGATTTATGGAGCGGAAGTGTGGGGAAGTTGGCTTACACATGTTTTTGTGTAATTTTTTGATTTTTTTTCTGCATACGCACATTTCCACTTTCGTCCATATCCCATGTTTTAGTGTGAATTCTATGGTTGGCGTTGTACATGAAGCCACTGGTGTCCACGGCACTAAAACTGTTTTTAGTATATAACCGCTTTTTTCTAAATTTTAACCAGTCACATCTGTATTTGTTAATGATCTGCTCTGTAAGATGAGGCGCACTACTTGTGTACTGGACCCCATCCCCACCACACTTCTTAAGTTCTGCCTTCATGCCACAATTCTTACTGTTGCGACAATAATAAATACATGCCTTGACCCTGGCTTTGTGCAAATCACTTTTAAAATCGCTTCTGTAATCCCAGTGTTAAAAAAAGTTAGGTCTTGATGCTGACAATCTTAAAAATTTTCGGTCTATTTCTCACTTACGTTTTCTGTCAAAAGTTGTTGAGCGTGTTGTAGTCTTCCAACTCACCAATTTCTTAACTTCTAATAATTTGATGGAACTCTTTCAGTCTGGCTTGAGGGCACAACACAGCTGTGAAACTACTCTGCTTCAGGTAACCAATTATTTGCTTATAGCAGCAGACTCTGGACAAACCAGCATATTAATTGTGTTAGATCTTAGTGCAGCATTTGACATTGTCAGACATGACATTTTATTGTCCAAAATGGAGAACATTCTGGGTATATCTGGCACTGCCCTCCAGTAGTTTAAGTCTTATCTGACTGACAGGCAAGAAGAGTTTGCTAGTCTTCGCAACAGCAGATCCAGCTCAGCGCCAGTCACACAAGGGGTTAATCAGGGTTCTGTCCTTGGCCCTTTGCTCGTCTATATGCTTCCCCTTGGCCATATCATTCGTAGCTTTGGACTTAGTTATTATTTTTATGCAGATGATGCTCAACTCTATTTCAGTGTTAAAAGTGAAACTTCATCAGAGCTTTCATGAAGTCACAACTTGCCTCAGTGAAATTAAAACCTGGATGGAGCAGAACTCTTTAAAATTAAATTACTACAAAATTGAACTCCTGCAAGTTGGCACTAGAGCACAACTTAAGAAAATGAGCTCCTTCTCAGTAACTCTTGACGGTGATCTCATCAGACCTTCTTCTAATGCAAGGAATCTTCTTGTCATTTTTGATTCCTCCCTTTCTTATTCTGCCCCCATAAAACACATTAAGAAACTTTACTACTTTCACCTCTGTAACATATCCCTTCTTTGTGCATTACCCTCATTTTCAAATGCTGAGAAACCTGTACATTCTTTTATCACATCCCGATGCGATTGTTGTAACTCCTTACTGGCAGGTGCCACTTCTAATCTTGTATTATTTCCAGTTGATTCAAAACTCTGATGCAAGAGTCGTAACATGGACCAGCAACAGCGAGCACATAATACAACAACAACAACAACAACATTTATTTATATAGCACATTTTCATACAAAAAGTAGCTCAAAGTGCTTTACATAATGAAGAAAAGAAGAATAAAAGACAAATAAGAAATTAAAATAAGACAACCTTAGTTAACATAAAAAGGAGTAAGGTCCGATGGCCAGGGTGGACAGAAAAAACAAAAAAAAAACTCCAGAAGGCTGGAGAAAAAAATAAAATCTGTAGGGGTTCCAGGCCACGAGACCGCCCAGTCCCCTTTGGGCATTCTACCTAACATAAATGAAATAGTCCTCTTTGTAGTTATTGTTCGCACGGAGTCACTTGATGCTGATGGTTATACAGACTTCTGGCTTTTAATCCATCCATCATTGTTGGAACATCATGGTGCTTTGGGTAGATGGTGGTGGCACAAGCCACCACCAATAGGACACCGGAAAAGGAAACAGAAGAGAGAGTAGGGGTTAGTACAAATTTTGAATGAATAGTTATTATAATGAATTGGATATACAGAGTGTCAGGATTAAATTACAGTGAAGTTATGAGAAGGCCATGTTAAAGTAATGTGTTTTCAGTAGTTTTTTAAAGTGCTCCACTGTATTAGCCTGGCGAATTCCTACTGGCAGGCTATTCCAGATTTTAGGTGCATAACAGCAGAAGGCCGCCTCACCACTTCTTTTAAGTTTTGCTCTTGGAATTTGGAATACCCATCCTGCTTTGCCTCCACAGGCTCCCTGTGTCTTATAGGATTGAATATAAAATTCTATTATTAACCTACACAGCTTTAAATGGCCTTGCACCGGACTGTATCAATGATTTTCTCCATCACTATGCTCCTGTTCACTCACTAAGGTCCTCTGATTCTGGCAATCTTGTTGTGCCCCACGCTTACCTGCACTCTGTGGGTGACAGGGCCTTTAGTTGTATGGAGCCCAGACTTTGGAATGACCACTCTAAATTAATTAGATCAGCCGATTCTATTCATTCTTTTAATCCATCCTCTTCCGCTTATCCGAGGTCGGGTCGCGGGGGCAGCAGCTTGAGCAGAGATGCCCAGACTTCCCTCTCCCCGGCCACTTCTTCTAGCTCTTCCGGGAGAAACCCAAGGCGTTCCCAGGCCAGCCGAGAGACATAGTCCCTCCAGCGTGTCCTGGGTCTTCCCCGGGGCCTCCTTCCAGTTAGACGTGCCCGGAACACCTCACCAGGGAGGCATCCTGATCAGATGCCCGAGCCACCTCATCTGACTCCTCTCGATGCAGAGGAGCAGTGGCTCTACTCTGAGCCCCTCCCGGATGACTGAGCTTCTCACCATATCTTTCATTCTTTTAAAAACAACTTAAAACGCATCTGTTTAGGAAGGCTTTTAACTTAACCTGACATTCTGCCTCCTCTTTCAGTCTTCCTCTCTGTCCAGATGCTCAGAATAATTAGTGTTTATGTTATATCACAAATAATGTTATTTGCTAGGCTTTTAGTATTTAATTTAGTATTTTACTCTGGTTTATTGTCTTATTGTATTTAAAGCTTTTGTACATTCTGTATCTCTGTTTTAGTGTTCTATTCAGGAAACATTTGAATCCAATATTACATACACCTGCTGTTTCTTTAGGAGGCGTTGTGAAGCTTCTTGAGTATGTGAAAGGTGTCAGGTCAGGTTGGAGAGCATGCACTGGTACAGCGTGTTGCCGGACCCACCACATGACAAAACAGCTCGGGATCCTGGTTAGCAACCCCCCAGGCAGACATGTGGTCCACTCCCACCCTCCAGAAATGACCTTTTATGTGCCATAGCCAGATGTTTGTGGGCGTCCCCTTGGCCTGGTCGAGCCGCTTGGGTCCTCAACAATGAGGGCCCTACGAGCCAGATCATCCTTGGGGAATCGTGCCACATGGCCATAGTGTGGTAACTGATGCTCCCTCACAATGCAGGTAATGTGTCTCATTCGGGAGTCCATGAGCAACCGCTTGTTCAACACAAAGTCAATTCTGTGGTACCCAAGGATTCTCAGAAGAGACACGATACCAAAGAGGTACCTGGAGAAAGCATAAGATAGGGTGCCCCGAGAGGAGTTGTGGTGTTGTATAAGGAAGTTGGGAGTGACAGAGAAGTACGTAAGAGTTGTACAGGATATGTACGAGGGAAGTGTGACAGTGGTGAGGTCTGCAGTAGGAGTGACAGAGGTGGAATTACATCTGGGATCGGCTCTGAGCCCTTTCTTATTTGCAGTGGTGATGGACAGGTTGATGGATGAGTTTAGACAAACGTCCCCTTGGACTGTGATGTTTGCTGATGACATTGAGATCTGTAGCGAGAGCAAGGAGCAGGTTGAGGAGACCCTGGAGAGGTGGAGATATGCTCTAAAGAGGAAAGGAATGACTGTCAGTAGGAACAAGACAGAATACATGTGTGTAAATGAGAGGGAGGTTTGTGGAATGGTGAGGATGCAGGGAGTAGAGTTGGCTAAGGTGGATGAGTGTCAGGAGTAATTTGTGACAGACGGTTATCAGCAAGAGTGAAAAAGGGAAGGTGTACATGACGGTAGTGAGACCAGCTTTGTTACATATGTGAGTTGGAGACAGTGGCACTGACCATAAAAAAGGAGACAGAGCTGGAGGTGGCAGAGTTAGGCCGGGTTTATACTTCATGCGACGCGATGCTCCTGCTACGCAAGCGTTTTACTGTTTATCCTTGCAAGCGTAGTTTCCGGATATCTGGAGGAATCCACCAGGTGGCAGTGCGAGATGATATCACGGTGAGAACAGGTTTGGCTTCGCTGCATTATATTCTGATAACACCTTACTGCAATATCTCTGAAAAGGATGTTTAATGATTAAATTCATCAATCCAGGGATTTGCCCATTCCAGCAAGCATTGGGCACGAGGCAGAAACAATCCCTGGATGTGGCCTCTGCTCATTGCAAGATGAATAAAAGCACTTGTATACACTGGTGTAATTTTATTGTCACCAAATCTGCATATCTTTGGAAGGAAACCAGAGCACACTGTGGAAACCTATTAGGAAAACATGCAAACTCCAGGCAGAGAATACCAGCGACATGACTCCCTGCGAGACAGCAATGCTTCTGCTCTGCCACCGTGTCACCCCCATGTGTGTAATCATTAACAGCATCCATCCATCCATTATCCAACCCGCTGAATCCGAATACAGGGTCACGGGGGTCTGCTGGAGCCAATCCCAGCCAACACAGGGCACAAGGCAGGGAACCAATCCTGGGCAGGGTGCCAACCCACCGCAGGACACACACAAACACACCCACACACCAAGCACACACTAGGGCCAATTTAGAATCGCCAATCCACCTAACCTGCATGTCTTTGGACTGTGGGAGGAAACCAGAGCGCCCGGAGGAAACCCACGCAGACACGGGGAGAACATGCAAACTCCACGCAGGGAGGACCCGGGAAGCGAACCCAGGTCCCCAGGTCTCCCAACTGCGAGGCAGCAGCGCTACCCACTGCGCCACCGTGCCGCCCCCATTAACAGCATTCATTATTTAAATTAAATTAACAATGTATCTGTAAAATGTAACATACATACTTTAATGCATTTCATCATGAAAGTGATATCAAGTATAAATCTTAGGATTCTAAATGTGCAGAGTTGGAATATCATACATTTAATGTGTTGTGTGTGGCAATCTATTGCTGTTTGCCACTGCTGTCAGGTCTGGAGAAAGCCCTAGAAAAAAAAAGACGGCACATAAGACGGTATGTGAGACTTTAAAATGTACCGTGCCATTACGATCTGGAATATGCAACGCTTGAATATAAAAGCGCCATGAATGCATTTGTATGTCGGCATTTTGCTTCACCACATCGAACTATTCATCAAACATCGAAGCGCGCACATCGATCTTGTAGTATCCGCAAAGTGGCTTTCTGTCACATGTAGATAGTAAGCAGAGAGTCTGACGTCACATTCCAACTTTTAGCACACTGTGCCAACCCCCCCCCCAACTTTTTGCTGGTACTGCAACTCGCACACATGTCGCGTTAATTTCTGAGGACCTGCTCAGAGGACACGTCAAACGAACGCTGGGAACGCGTGGCAGCCATGATGCAGGCGTGTACGCGTTCTGAGCGTGAAGTATAAACAAGCCCTTAAAGATGCTGTGATTTGCATTGGGTGTGACGAGGATGGACAGGATTAGAAATGAGTACATTAGAGGGTTGGGTCAGGTTGGACGGTTGGGAGACAAAGTCAGAGAGGCGAGATTGCGTTTGTTTGGACATGTGCAGAGGAGAGATGCTGAGTATATTGAGAGAAGGATGTTAAGGATAGAGCTGCCAGGAAAGAGGAAGAGAGGAAGGCCTAAGAGGAGGTTTATGGATGTGGTGAGAGAGGACATGAAGGTGGTGGGTGTGACAGAGCAAGATGTAGAGAATAGGAAGATACGGAACAAGATGATCCGCTGTGGCGACCCCTAACGGGAGCAGCCGAAAAAAGAAGTAGAAGAGAAGAGATGGGATGAACAAAAATGTATCTCTCCAAGTACAGTTTGGTCTTTGATATGTATATGTGTCTCCTACAAGAAAGCAATGTCAATCTTAACAGTACATGGATGAGGAAGCACTGGCGGGAAAAAGAGCAAAAGGCCATTTTGTCTCATTTCTGTGCCATTTAACTGAATTGAAAAGTTTAAATTGTATAGCCCTAAGTATTATGGAAATTTTACATGATGAAAGTTTTGAAAACCCTGACAATATGTTTTCCTCATTGTGCTCCTCAGTAATATGGTCAATAATGGTGAGGGTTATTCATATCAAAATTTGTCCTGTTGGTAGTGAACATAATATATATGCAAGCCTAAACAGTATCCTATCTTTACCGCCTAATTTCCTATGTTGATTTTTACTACTGCTTATAGGTGTAATTATTGTTTTTTTATAGAATTTTTAAAATTTTGTGAATCTTGGCCTGTTCACTAGCTGTTTGGATTTTGTATTATTTTCTTCTCCCAGTGCTGCTTTGGTTTTGTCAGAGAGGTTCATACTAAGTTAATTTGCCCTGTGTGAGTGGTCTGGAGGTCTTTTTATGGGGTTGGAATAATTAACAAAAATTACAGATTGTAGATAGTTGTACAGGTGTTGTCTGGTGGAGCAGGGGTGGTGGCAAAGAGGGAGGGCATATGATACTTATGTTATTTTTTTTTTGTTAAATTTAAACAAATAATTTAAATATATCTATTATAAAAGAAAATCTTGAGACAAGACTATTGCCAAGAGATTTTTTTCAAGTCCCGCCCTCCTCTCAACCATTTTTCAACCACGCTCACAGTCCTCTCATTCGTGTAATTGCATTTGTCATACACAGTTCCTGCGCTTACAGCTCTTAATAGTTTTTTACATTTTACTCACTTTAAGTTCCCAGTAAAAGAAGACTTATTATGTCCAAATCTTATTGAAGAATTTTATCCCGAAGGGTTATCAACAGAAGAAATGAGTACATGGGTAATCCTAGCACTGAGAAATGATGAAGTCAAATGAATTAACGTGAAAATTGTTGATTGGTTACATGGCAAATTGGTTAAATGCATATCAACAGACTATGCTGAAAAAGTTGGTGGTGATGGTTCAGAAGATGAAAACATCAACTTAAAATATCCCGTAGAATATCTACAACCGTTAACACTGTCCGGTCTGCTACTGTCCAAATTACTGTTGAAAGAAGAATGTATCATAATGTTATTGTGTAATTTATATATGAATGATGGGCTATGCAATAGGACAAGATTAGTTGTATTCAGAATTGGTCGAACAAGAAAGGTAATGTAGGACATCTTCCACTGATAACATTAGACACCAAAGGAGATCTTGATATGCCATTCGTATTAAAACATTTTCAGTTTCCCATTAGAATAGGTTTTGCTATGACAATTAACAAGTCACAGGAACAAACATTCGATAAAGTCGGTTTATTTATTAGAGAGAGAACAATATTCATTCACGGGCAGGTATACATTGCGTTGTCACGATGTAAGTCCAAACACGGAATCAAAATTCAATGCGATATTGATGAAAAGTTAATAAAAAATTATTTTTACTGAAGTTTTACAGGAAAAGTGTAAGTTTAAGAAGTATTTACGTGTTAATTTCAAAGCCAAACAGAAAACATATAGTGCAGCAAATTCCTCTAACGCAACATGAAACAATTTTCTTTCAATTTATTATGTTTTACTATGGTTAATTACTTGCTGTAATGTATAATAGTTTGTTATTTTTATGTGAATTGTAACATATGCATAATAAAACTATTTGTTTAAATTGTACATCAGCTTCCCCAAACATGAGTGGCAGGTCCGTGAAGTGGCACGTTTGTAGCGCCTGCCTGGGAGTTGGCGAGCGAAGAGTGCAGGGGCAGAGACCACTAGTTTTCCTTAAAAAGTCTTTTTTTTTTCTCCACATCTGTAAAATAAACTCTGGTATTTATTTTTCTTCTTGGCTTGGCAACTTTTTTGTGCAGATGTACCCATTTCTAAGAAACATTAAGACAATATGTTTTTGTATAATAAAAATAAATAATAATACTGAAATCTAGGGTCATATTGTAAACAAACACAGATATTTTGAAAAATATAGAAAATAACATTTCACCTTATCAGAATGGTGAAAAGGACTTTAGTCTTGTCAGTACTCTCAATTCATTTTCTTTTTCTAATTAAAATTACATTGTCAAAACATAATAAGCAATGCATGTACACATTAAAACTGCATTTCATAGATGTCCATGGTAGTTAGTGTTTCTGACCAAGAACCACTTTGCCTAATAAAAAGTGAACCATTTACCAGTCATTTGTTAGAGTAATTCTATGTTATGTTTACTAAATTTATTTTACTAAAAGTAGCTAGTTGAAAGATTTTAAAATTCTACTACAATTTTATTGGATTTGTGTTCCATGGCCTTGATTTTTCAGCCAGTTTTCCCAGTAACCCGCTCAACAATCAAGATCTCATCACAGGAGACATCTGACTGCACAGATGCAGCAGAAGTGCCAAACATCACTGGCAGTCAGGAATTAAGAGACTGCCACTGACAAAGGTGGGCAGTCTAAGCACGTCAATGTAAATTTGAAAGAGAGGCTTGCACAGTGACTGATACTGGTTGAACTGGATTGGGACCAAGTATGAAGATTTATGAAGTGAAAGACGGAAGGGCAGTTGCAGCATGAGAACAGGTGTGGAGCAGTTGGAAATGGCATTTAATGTTTTGATCAGGTGTCCTGGACATGGAAGAAGGGTGAGAGGTCTCCAAATACTCCACAAAAAGCTTCACTGGCAAGGCCAGGCCAGGCCAGGCCTTCCTTTGCCTACTTAAGGAAGTCCTCCACCCAGTGGGCTTAATCCCAGCTCCAGTGGCCTTCCTCAGGCTTTGCAGGCCCAGAAGGGATTTTGGCCTCAATAAAACATACTGTAAATGTCTCAAAATCAGGTCACAAGCCCCACAGTGACAAAGTGCCTGTAAACCTTCAACTTGAATGAACAGGGCAAACAAATAATTTATTTATAAACATTCTTTATTTTACAGAAATAAACTAAAAGGCAAAGCTCCTCAGAGCAAAAAACTGCACATAAAGAATTGCCTAAAAGACATCCTAACCAAACAAGTTCCAATACAAAAGCCAAAGGAGAAATTTAGTTTGAGCTTAAAATAAAACAAAAAATGCAGATAACCCAGAGGAAAAAACAATACTTGTAATAAGACTACAGACATCTATTATACTCAACTGCTGGGTCTCACTGCTGCTGGACTCTCATATCCAGAGGGATGACCCAGCAGTTGTGACAATCAGGAAATGGTAACACAATTAAGGGGCAGAATACAAATAACAAACAATAAGCGAAACTCACAAAATAACAAAAAGCAGTAATAGAGAGTCTATAAATGGGTAGCAGTTAAGTGCACTTATCCTCCATTTAAAATATGCAAAAATGAGTCCTGTGAACAGTACAAATGGCATATACATTAATTTCTCTCTCTCTCTTTGTAATATTCCAGAAAATTATGTTCTTGACCTTTTGCTGTATCAAGCTTTAGGATTTCTAGTTTGTCTCTAAATGCTTAAATTTAAAAGGACTTTGTTCTGCAACTTATATATCATCTAATATTCCAACTACAGCAGTGTTCTCCCAAGCGCTCCGCCCGGCTAATTTAGTTGAGCACCCGGCTGTCATCTTGCATGACATTGTGAGATGACAGCCACAGATCTACAGGCACAGGCAGATCTAATGATCTGCAGAGATGGCAAGGGACGAGTGGGCGGGTGGGCAAATACTTTAGAAGCAGGATCACAAGTGGCGAGGGGAGAGGTGCGGAGCGAGATATTGCCGACCACTCGATGCTGAGCAAGCTAATAGTGGGGACGAGGTGCAGCGGAGTTAACAAACAAAGAGGATGTGGAGGTGGGTGGGCGAGAGGAGGACTGATAAAATAAAAAAAAAAAGACACGTGGAACCAGCTTGCCAGATATCAGAAAAAGGGTGTCAGGAAGTGATGTCTCTGATCTCAGTGTCAGTGCAGTATGTGTAGCGTACAGCTGCTCTCTTCTTGTTCAGTACATAGCAAACCAATATATATATCTATATTACTAAACGACAGTTGTATAATTATATGCACGGATGCCAGACGCCGGATGCACCGAAGCGCATGCGCACTGCGCCTCAGTGCCCCAGAGTCAAACCCAGCGGCTTCTCAGAGTCAGTAGGTGGCGCCCAAACAACACAACCCGTAAACTAAACTTCAGGTCACAATACAACCGCCGCCCGAACGCGCACACCCCCGCATATAAAACCTTCGTTTAGTAATGTTTACCAAGGTTGTATAGATGCATGGATGCCAGACGCAACCCGTGCCAAAAGCACTCGCAGTCAAAACCCAGCGGCTTCCCAAAGTCAGTAAGTGGCGCCCAAACAACACAACACAACCTGTAAACTAAACTTGACATAAAGCGTGTACGCCAACAAGTTGCCATAGTGACATCTTTAAACATTGACATAGAATAACTAGACGCCTCATGACTAGCAGAATCGTACGTCAACGTCATATTGTGAGTGGCACTGCTGTGGAGTGAAGTAATGAATAATGTGCTGCTTGGGATTGTACAAACCGCTGTGCGCTCCAAACCAAATCCCGGGGGATTACATTTCATAGGTAAGGCTGAACAATTGTTTTGGTTATATTTGGCCATTAGAAAATCCCATTTTATAATCTTTACTTTAGCTAAGCCAGGCTAAGCTAGCAAAGCTATGCATTTATGTGCTCAAGTGAGCCTTAGTTTAAATAGCACTTTTGCCACTCACAATAAGGCTGACGTATCGTGTCTACTGGGAAACACAGTGAATGTGGCGTCTATCTATATATGTGTATGTATTTAAACCTGAGGTAGTGGTGACTACTGATAGTGCCAGCAGTCAGCTACTCCAAAGTGCCTGCGGTCAGGGGATCAATTATGATTCCTAACAGCAAACGACTTCTAGCTAACAACACACCCATAGAAAAACAAAAACGAGACTGCATGGATAAAAACAATGAACAAAGGCGCCTACAACGCGCTTCTGAAACACCAGAACCAAACGAGTCATGGCTCCAAAAAGAAACAGCTTTACTACAAATGTTTTTATTTCATTAAATGAAAACCTTCCCAGGACGCGCCATGATATTACATCCCTTCAAAGATTGGAGGGAATAGAAAGTAATTGCCATTCTTGCATTTGCGATTCTTTAGAGAATCGGGGGTTTACTGTTATTTACAGTGGGTACGGAAAGTATTCAGACCCCCTTCAATTTTTCACTCTTTGTTATATTGCAGCCATTTGCTAAAATCACTTAAATTAATTTTTTTCCTCATTAATGTACACACAGCACCCCATATTGACAGACAAAAAAAGAAATTTTGAAATTGTTGACCCTACATGCTGAAAATTTTTTCAGTATTCTGTGTGATGAAACTACAGACATCTCAGTTAAATATGTTTGCCAGGTCACTAAAGAGGTCAGAATTAGGTTTGTATCAACTCGCAATATGATTGATGGCAAAGCGGAGACTATAACCAACACACTGAGTGAGACTATGGACACTCTAGGCTTGAAAACTGCTAATCTGGTTGGACTAGGTTCAGAGGGAGCAGCTGTTATGATTGGGAAACAGAAAGGTGTGGCAAAACTGCTTAAAGATAAAATGTCTGGACTCTTGGTGGTTTACACAATGGTAGTTGACCAATTGGCCCTTGCAAGTGCCCAAGCAGCAGCTGCTGTACCTTATTTAACAAAACTGAACAACATCTTAAAGCAGCTGTTCTATTCCAAAATTTTTCAGTTAGGATGGCTGGTTTAACAGAAATCCAAAATATTCTGAACATTCACCAGATTAAGCTGAAAATGGCACTAGATGGCTGTCTCATGACTCTGCAGTACAGTCACTACGACAGTGTATGAAGAGTGTCATAGCTGTGCTGGAAAGAGAGGCCACTGAACGAAATGACATCACAGCTGAAGGATTAAGCAGATATATTAAAACATACAATTTTATTTCCTCTATGATGATGCTTTCAGATGTATTACCTTTTGTAGATGCCAGCCCCGGACACAGACAGAGAAACACCTCCATGTCTTCAAAAACACACATTTATTTACAAAGTTCACAGCACACAGTGCCCCTGCACCAATCACCCTCTTGAGTCCTTCAACAAGTCCTTTACCGCCTCCACTCCTCTCTGCCGAGCTCTGTCCTCTTCCTCCCAATTGCAGCCCGAAGTGGTTACTGTCGGCCTCTTTTATAGCTCACCCGGAAGTGCTGCAGGTGCTCATTGACCTACTTCCGGCTGCACCTCCGGGTGCGGCTGCATTCCCGTCCAGACGGGGCTCATTAGGCCATGCAGCTCCCCTGGCGGGCCCTTACAGGGTTGAGCTTCCATGCTTAGACCCTGTGGCCTCCAAACCAGGCAGGGCAGCTGCCCTCTCGTGTTGCTGGGGAGGCACAGTCCCTCTCCTGGTCCATCCAGGTGTCGCGACTGGGCACAGCCCCCAGCCAACCACCACACTTTGTTGTCCAACTTGGCGAAGGCATGGCAAGGCAAGATGTCAATTTTCCCGAAATTGAGCCAATTTTGCCTGCCACAAAATTGTCCATCATGGAGCTGAAAGACACTCCTGGGAGATATTTTTAAAGCCTTCATCATTGTTTGGCAGAAGAATGGTCAGATCTCCGCATTGTTTATACACAGAGTGATGTAATGTCATTCAAAACTCCAATATATGATAAATACCTAGAGACAGTTGTCAAGCACCTAGATGCAAGATTACCTGACATGTCAATTATTTCCAGCTTTTCAAAAGTTTTCAATGCAGAAACTCACGATTCAAGTGAGTCGTCTGAAATTCTTTTCGATCATTACTCCAAAAATGGCAGCCCTCCAATTTTAAAATTTGAAAGTAGCAGGCAAGAATGGACAGTTGCGTCAAAAATGATCAGAAGTCAATCATACAAAGACTTCAGTCCAAAACAGATTTTACTAAATATGGCAACGACATCAGAGGTCAAAGAGTCGTTTCCAAATTTAGCCAAACTAAATATTGGGCTAGTGATCCCAGTGAGCACAGCTGAATGTGAAAGGGGATTTTCTGCCCTTAAAAGGATCAAGACATGTTTGAGAAATCGTATGAATCAAAGCACACTAAATAATCTCATGCTGATCTCCTTGGAGGGCCCAGATCCTGGGGACTTTGATTATGGGAAAGCTGCAGACAACTGGGCCTCTAGGAAGAAAAGAAGAATAAATATTTAACTGAAGACACCTTCTGCATGTGTAAGTTGGCTTTGAAGAATTTTTAAAAAAATTTTTCATTAGGTTTCCCATACTTTTTTTTTCCATCGTTTTCACTTTTCTTCCCGACAGTGACAATACTTGTGCCTCTTGATTTATGTCATAACAATTTTTATTAAAAATTTTTGTTAGGGTTGCAGGATCCTGAATTGGATACTTCTTAAATTTAATAAAAATATTCTGGCACAAGTGTCAAACCTTAAAAAAGGAAGTCATATTAAGCATTGGAAAATAATGAATAATAATCTATATAATAAAAGCCCAGCGCGGCGTCCGTGTCCAGGTCCGGGTTCCTTTTGGCTGTATAGCCGCCCCCGTAGAAAAGCCCCAGTCCTTCCCCTCTCAGAATTCCTGCTTACCCCCCTCCGTTCTTTCCCCTTTGTGCACGTGAGAATTTCGAACCCCGCGTCTGAGTCGGATGGTTCCCCTGGTCACCAATTCGTGTGTTTCAAGCCGCGATTTTCTATTTTCTCCCTTCTGGCCCACTATGCCTTTCCGTCTTCAGATACCCATGTGCACTTGTACGGAGGAGACCTTACGGAACAATGCCGAAACGAAAGGCAACTGAACCTGATGCTGCGAGAGAGGATACATTACAGCGTGATCACGAAGCAAAGAGGCAAAGGTATGCCAGTCGCTCGCAAGAAACGGACACTCAGCATTCACACAGATTAGCTCAACGACGCGTCTCTGCCGCACAACGAAAGGCAACTAAAACCCCTACAGAGAGAGAAGACAGATTACGCTGTGATCGCGAAAGAAAGAGGCAAAAGCGTGCCAATGAGACACCCGACGACAGGTCCTTACGATTGCAAAACAACCGTAATAGACAAACTCCTACAGAGGGACACATTACGCATGAGCACTTACTTGAAGCAAACATAATCACTGGTAAACACTGTGATCAACACGTCTTCATCCCCAGGATAGGTCTCAATATTATGGATGACTCTGACCTGCCTTTTGACATGCACAGAAGGCAATTCCCACTCCGATTGGCATACGCTATTACAATAAATAAGGCGCAGGGTCAAACACTAGATCTTGTAGGTATATTCCTACCTGAGCCTGTCTTCACACATGGCCAGCTCTATGTCGCCTTCTCCAGAGGAAAACGTTTTCCAAAAGTGAAAGTCAAAATATTGCCTTACAAAAGTCAAGGGAAATTACTACAAGATACTAATAAATACTTCACACAGAACGTTGTTTACCAAGAAGTACTCGACTCTGTCCACTCGAATGCCACGGGATTGTGTGACTCCACAGACATTACTATGTGCAATGAAGGTGACGGACGCCATGACACAGTGCTGCATGTCACTGACGAAGTTAATGAAGACCACTCAAATGACCTACATCACTTTGCTCTTCAGAATGAAGTACCACTACATGCCCCCTTGACAAGCACAGGACGTCCTCAACGGTATGATCCTCCTCTTCCTTACAACCATTTACACAACGTATACGATTCTGATTAGTCTGCGTCCCACACTTCGTGAATCATGGGTTTTGTTTTGAAATTTTGTTTACCATGCAAAAATCAAATGCGGTGTGATGAAGGACCCAGTTCACGACTAGCAGCCGCGTTTAAACAGGGAGTCCTTCAACTGTGGTCATCCAACGCGCAGCGTAGCGCGTGCCAAGTCGCTAGTTAACTAATAAAAATGGTGCACATTTAATTTTCCCCACCTCTAAATTTCCCCGTCCTGCCCCACCTGGCTACTTTTTCATGCCACCTGGTTGGAAAAAATTTCTGGGGAGAACACTGAGCATGTGTATTTGTGAGTGCGCATCAGAGATTGTCTCATAAGTAAGTCCTGTAAGTTGCCCAGAGGAGATTGCAAACTTTTGTACTGTTATCCATGCAGAGAACTTACAACAACCAGCTTAGCTGAAGTTGCCAAAGGGATTTCCTTTCGCTGTATTAATATTCAGGCAATGTGGTCATCTTAGAAAGTCTCACTTCACTTGAGCACTGTTGTATAGTGATCCCTCGCTATATCGCGCTTCGCCTTTCGCGGCTTCACTCTATCGCGGATTTTATATGTAAGCATATTTAAATATATATCGCGGATTTTTTGCTGGTTCGCGGATTTCTGAGGACAATGGGTCTTTTAATTTCTGGTACATGCTTCCTCAGTTGGTTTGCCCAGTTGATTTCATACAAGGGACGCTATTGGCAGATGGCTGAGAAGCTACCCAACTTACTTTTCTCTGTGTCTCTTGCGCTTTCTCTGATCCTGATGTAGGGGGTGTGAGCAGGGGGGCTGTTCGCACACCTAGACGATACGGACGCTCGTCTAAAAATGCTGAAAGATTATCTTCACGTTGCTACCTTCTGTTCAGCTGCTTAGTGAAGCGACATGCTGCTTCGCATACTTAAAAGCTCGAAGGGCACGTATTGATTTTTGCATGTTTGTTTTTCTCTGTCTCTCTCTCTATCTCTCTCTCTCTCTCTCTCCCCCTGCTCCTGACGGAGGGGGTGTAAGCTGCCGTCTTCAACAGCTTTGTGCCGTGGTGCTTCGCATACTTAAAAGACAAACAGCCCTATTGATTTGTTTTCTTTCTCTGTCTTTATGACAGTCTCTGCTCCTGATGCACACTCCTTTGAAGAGGAAGATATGTTTGCATTCTTTTAATTGTGAGACAGAACTGTCATCTCTGTCTTGTCATGGAGCATAGTTTAAACTTTTGAAAAAGAGACGAATGTTTGTTTTCAGTGTTTGAATAACGTTCCTGTCTCTCTACAACCTCCTGTGTTTCTGCGCAAATCTGTGACCCAAGCATGACAATATAAAAATAACCATATAAACATATGGTTTCTACTTCGCGGATTTTCTTATTTCGCGGTTGGCTCTGGAACGCAACCCCCGCGATGGAGGAGGGATTACTGTACGAGTGTATGACATTGACTTTGTCAGGTTAGTGTAGGAATACTCTGATCAGGTTTTTTAAGGCTGGTACTGATCTCTGATTTCATGTTACTTGATTGGCCAATTCTGATACTGTTCCCCCCCCCCATCCCTTTAAAAACTTTTTACACTAAGCTCCTGTATAAACAGGCGCATACAAGCCTCATGTACTGTATTAAAGTGTATTTTTATAGTTAAATTCTGCAGGCTTATTTTTCAGTGACCATAAAAATACAAAAAATTTCCTTAAAATATATACTTCAACTAATAAAAAATGTATAAAAATATTTATCCATAAGACATATGACACAAAATGCTTCTCATAATATAAACTGTCATATTGTTTACTTTTTTCAGTAATGTACCTCTCTGAAATAAGGCTTACTTAAAAAACTAGTTTTCACCATTTCTCTAACAACAAAAAAAAATATATATATTCTCATACAATCAAGTAATTGATAATGGCAAGTAAACACTGCTTAAATGTAAATATACATAATTAATAATTTTCAATCATTAATTGCACTACATCTGTTTTGCTGTTAAAATATACATTTACTGTATATGATATGAAAAGGTGATTTTTTTCTTCACTGTATCAGCTAGACTTTTGTAATTCTTTGTGTAATTATAAATATGAATTATCATTTAATTATGTAGTACTTGTTTCTTACAAAAACTTTTGTTCTTTTGTTGTATGATACACACCAACAAATAATAAACACAGTACAAATCGTTAAAAAAGCTGCAAATGTATCAAATGTTCATAAGTGATTTATCAAGAAGACACAAGACTAACATGCTTAACAGGATTTTATAAGTAAAAGATGCATTTTGCTGTTAAGTTAACAAGCCTATTGTTTACTAACCAGCAATTTCAAATTCATCTTTATCTTTTCTTTTTCAAATAAAATGTAAGCTGCCTCACTTACAAAAAAGCTTGCTGTCCAAACTTAAACGGTATCTGTTTTAATTTAAAGGACAAAATAAAAAGGTCTGAATTCATGTGCATTTTAATTCTTGAATGCTTGCTGTTTGTCTAATTCCACAGGATAACTGACCCCTCCAATTCATTTTTTCTCAGTTTATTGTGCCACTTTCTTTAACATAAAGGCTGATATTCCAATTGCCTCTCGCTCTCTGCTAAAACGAGCAAGCCTCGATTTGTTTGTTCTTTATACAGTAGAACCGCTGGTCACGAACGTTTACGAACACATACAAATTGGGTTACGATCAAAAAGTTTGCCAAAATTTTGAATCTGTTCATGACCACACGCTCTGGTGGCAAACAAAAACCCTGGCGGTCAGTTTCTCCATGCGCGTTCATACGCGCCAATGATTTTCCATTCTCCGTTTCCCATTTTCTTTTATTTGCGTATACAGGGCCTAACAAAGCAGCTGATGTTGCAAAAGGAGTTGCAATGTTAACCAAGCAGAGGCCTCAAGTGCTGGAAGAGGTGGAAAAACTGTTGCGTTTGGTTGAACGAGAAGCAACTTGCAGGGGATAGCGTAAGCGAGGCAATCATATGCAAGAAAGCCAGGAAGATTCATGGCGGTTTGCTGAAAAAAAACCTTCTTTAAGTGGCGAAGGTGAGGAATTTAAAGCCAGTAGAGGATGGTTTGAAAAGTTTTTAAAGAGAAGTGGCATTTAATTTTTTCCCCTGTGCTTAAGTGTTTACAGCGAGCAGTTAGTAAGGGTCTAGCACGAACTCTTACAATGTTAATTTTCTCTGTTGTTCAAGGTTTTCTCAGTGTTATTCAATGTTTTTACATTTAGTTTACTATTACACTATGCATTCTATGGTGTAATTAACTATTTTTGTACTTAAAAAAATATATTTACATACAGTTTGTACGGTCTGCAACAGATTAATTGTATTTACATACAATCTTATGGGGAAATTACAATCGGGTCGCGTCCAGAGTTTTGGAACGAATTATGGTCGTGCCCAGAGATACCACTGTATATGGTGCCAGAAGTTGCTGCAAAAAAAAGAAAAATAGGACAGTGCTGGCTCAACTAACATAATACCTTGTGTAAATGAGCACTGAAAGTAAATTATCGTACAGTTTAGAAAAGCAGAGGCTGAAAAGATTGATTTTTGCGATCGGCCAATTTACAGATCACCGATCCAGTCTTTTGTAGTAAAAATCGTCCGGCGGCTGATTGATCACAGCAAAATCGTCCAGCAGCTGATTGATCAGAGCATCCATAGGTTTGTGATATTTACTATTTTGAGATTTATTTATTACTGCTTATATTTTGGGGGACATTAGTATGTTAATACCACTTGAGTAATATTTTATGGAAAAGTCAAAATATTAATTCAGATTTCAATTGTCATCCCTGATGCATACATTTTGTAAATCTTTTTAGGTTTCTCCAAATCTGAAGACTACCTTTGTAAAATCAAACTTATCAATTTATGATTATTATTTCACAATTTCTATGAAGCAGTCATTATTCTGATAGTTTAAGCAGTCATTATTCTGATAGTTTAAGCTACCACACATAAGAGATCAGCTTATGCCAATTTGATAATGCAGAAATTTTCATTAGTCATTACAGTAGCTGACTGTAAGTACAAAAATTAATCATAACTGGAGATGGAATCTCATTAGTTTGGGTACCATTCAGATATGTGTTGTATGTGCTTTACTCAAATTTTAGTTCTAATACTAATAAACAAAGTCAATAACATGACTTTGCTTTCAAAAGCCCAATGAATGAGCTTCATGTTTTAAGGAATTACATTGTAGGAACGTAAGCGTTCAGTAGCCCAGCTAATTGCGCTTTTCTGAGATTATGCACTTCTGTTAGCACACCGTATGTTGTAGGATTAGGGAGATTTGCCTTGTGCTTCAAAATATTAATAAATATTAATGAATGTCAACACTCATATAATTGTTATTTTGGAATAATGTGTAGGTGAATGTGTTGACGTGTGTGAGGTTGATGTCCCATCACAGGTTGGATCCTGTTTTGAACCCAGTGTAGCCAGTATAGGCACTGATACCCAGTAATCCTAAAATGGATGCACCGGTAGAGAAAATGGATTGTCGGATAGACAGTTGTAGCCATTAATGGTAAATGTGCAGAGGTGTGTGGTGCTGCATTAAAAATCTAATAATTTTGCCACTTTTTCAACTGAGAGTTGATTGGTCACATCATCATGCCCTCAAAATGCAGCATGATTTTCCTTCTTTATTTAATTAATCCAAGATGTTAGTCCCATTTTTCTCTGCATCTAATAAATATGTGTGTCAGTATCAGCAGATGTTAGTTGCATAGATATTGTCAGATGTCGACTGTGAAATACAAGGAAAAAGGTTTGGGAATCCACCCCGTATATTGAAAAAGGGTTGTGCGAATGTTAGGTCTTTACAGACATGATCTCCAAATAGAACTATATATGTGACAGGCAGGAAATGTCAGAGATGGATGTCATCTTGGAAGTGGAAGTGATATCGTGATGAGGTGAGATCTGGTGCAACGGAAGAGGGAGTGGTAGGTGGAGACTTCTGGGGAATGGAAGAGGGCTTAGGAAGCTGGTTCTTCTGGAGGTCTGCAGGGAAATGAGAAAGAGTTAGTGGGCAGCGCCAACCCCGGTCCAGCGTGGGAATACAAGAATTTGAGCCTGTAACTTGTCTCCCATGCGCAGCTGTGTGACATAACCTTGGTCCAGATATACCATATTGATGCTGTCCTCATTTTTGCCTGTGCGAGCACAACTAGGAATAAGTCCCACTATTTTCTTCCTCTTTTACAATAAAGTCACTGATCAGGATAAGCAGTGTGGAGCATATAATTTATTTAATTATTCCTCTCATTTGAGTCACAACACTTGTGCAGGGTTATATATATTTTTTTCATTCTTGAAATGTTTGCAAAGCAAAACCATTCTCTGTGTAGGAAAGAAAGTGGCCTTTATTGTGATGACATGTATATACAGTATGATATCTCCAGGAAAATGTTGAATGTACACTATATTAGACACGGTATCTTGTTTCAGTTATTGTTTAATTACAAATTAAAATAAGTCATAAAATATAAACCCATCAAAATGTTAACAAATGATATCATGCATTATTTTTAAGTTTGCCACAGTGTTCACACCAAAATATTGACATTTTAAAATGTACACATTGTCTCAATACTTTTGTTTTGAAGCAGAAGCACAAGGACAGTAATGCCATTATATAATGTTGCAGTGCTGTTTCACAGAGATGTGTACTTTTCAGGGCTGCTAAAAACAAATTAGCATGAACTTTGTGGCCCATGCTTTAGAAGATGACGTTTATTTCGTGTACATGTTTTTTTGATCATGTTAACTAAATTTCTGAGTCATTGTCTTGAGTTGAAGTTTTGTATTTTTTTCATGGGTGCTGCCATTTTGTATTCCCACGCACCCCCTCCCCCATGGCCCCAACTATATTGTTTACAATTGCCATGCCTGTTGCTGGTCATCTTAAAAAGGGATTATGTCACATTTTGCCATTATTCCCTACCTACATGAGATGGTGGTTTCCTGCTGTTTGTGTACATTTCTTGATTCTAACATTTGTTTTTCATATTGAGGTTTGGTGTTTTGGTTTAATGATTATTTCTGACCATTGACCCTGGTCCATATCAGGCAATGATTATTCCTTATTCTTGAACAAATATTTTTGCTCCTGCCATTTTTCAGTCAAGGCAGAGCAAATGGAGTGTCTTTTAGTACAATGTATTCTTTAATGTGCAAGTGCAAACTGATCATACCTGACAAATTGACTTTTGGACAAATTTGCTCTAAGGAGTCTTGATGTAAAACAGTTTTAATGAATTATATTACCAATGAACAAATTCTGAGTAATTGTATCATTTACTGGGTTATGGTGTAGTTTTTTTAGATTCTGATTCTGATTTTATTTATGTAAACGGGTGCAGTGTGAGTTGGGTGGTGGCCGAAGGTGGGGACCTTGGCGGACCGATCCTCGGCTACAGAAGCTGGCTCTTGGGACGTGGAATGTCACCTCTCTGAAGGGGAAGGAGCCTGAGCTTGTGCGTGAAGTTGAGAGGTTCCGGCTAGATATAGTCGGACTCACCTCGACGCACAGCTTGGACTCTGGAACCAATCTCCTTGAGAGGGGCTGGACTCTGTACCACTCTGGAGTTGCCCCCGGTGAGAGGCGCCGAGCAGGTGTGGGTATACTTATTGCCCCCCGACTTACAGCCTGCACATTGGGGTTTACCCCGGTGGACGAGAGGGTAGCCTCCCTTCGCCTTCGGGTGGGGGGACGGGTCCTAACTGTTGTTTGTTCGTATGCACCGAACAGCAGTTCGGAGTACCCACCCTTTTTGGAGTCCCTGGAGGGGGTGCTAGAGGGCATACCTTCTGGGGACTCCCTTGTTCTGCTGGGAGACTTCAATGCTCACGTGGGCAATGACAGTGAGACCTGGAAGGGCGTGATTGGGAGGAATGGCCCCCCCCCGATCTGAACCCGAGTGGTGTTTTGTTATTGGACTTCTGTGCTCGTCACGGATTGTCCATAACGAACACCATGTTCAAGCATAGGGGTGTTCATATGTGCACTTGGCACCAGGACACCCTAGGCCTCAGTTCGATGATCGACTTTGTGGTCGTGTCGTCGGACTTGCGGCCACATGTCTTGGACACTCGGGTGAAGAGAGGGGCGGAGCTGTCAACTGATCACCACCTGGTGGTGAGTTGGCTTTGATGGTGGGGGAGGATGCCGGTCAGGCGTGGTAGGCCCAAACGTGTTGTGAGGGTCTGCTGGGAACGTCTGGCAGAGCCCCCTGTCAGAAGTAGCTTCAACTCCCACCTCCGGCAGAACTTCGACCACATCCCGAGGGAGGTGGGGGACATTGAGTCCGAATGGGCCATGTTCCGTGCCTATATTGTTGAGGCAGTTGACCGGAGCTGTGGCCGTAAGGTGGTCGGTGCCTGTCATGGCGGCAGTCCCCGAACCCGTTGGTGGACACCGGCGGTGAAGGATGCCGTCAAGCTGAAGAAGGAGTCCTACAGGACCCTTTTGTCCTGTGGGACCCTGGAGGCAGCTGATAGGTACCGGCAGGCCAAGCGGAATGCGGCTTTGGTGGTTGCTGAGGCAAAAACTCGGGCGTGGGAGGAGTTTGGGGAGGCCATGGAGAACGACTTTTGGACGGCTTCGAGGAGATTCTGGTCCACCATCCGGCGTCTCAGGAAGGGGAAGCAGTGCAGTGTCAACACTGTATATGGTGGGGATGGTGCACTGCTGACCTCGACTCGGGATGTTGTGGGTCGGTGGGGGGAGTACTTCGAAGACCTCCTCAATCCCATTAACATGCCTTCCAATGAGGAAGCAGAGCCTGGGGACTCGGAGGTGGGCTCCCCCATCTCTGGGACTGAGGTCACCGAGGTGGTCAAAAAAACTCCTTGGTGGCAGGGCCCCGGGGGTGGATGAGATACGCCCGGAGTTCCTCAAGGCTCTGGATGTTGTAGGACTGTCTTGGTTGACACGCCTCTACAACATCGCATGGACATCAGGGACAGTGCCTCTGGATTGGCAGACCGGGGTGGTGGTCCCCCTCTTTAAGAAGGGAGATCGGAGGGTGTGTTCCAACTACAGAGGGATCACACTCCTCAGCCTCCCTGGAAAAGTCTATTCAGGGGTCCTGGAGAGGAGGGTCCGTCGGATAGTCGAGTCTCGGATTCAGGAGGAACAGTGTGGTTTTCGTCCTGGTCGCAGAACAGTGGACCAGCTCTATACCCTTAGCAGGGTCCTGGAGGGTGCATGGGAGTTTGCCCAACCAGTCTACATGTGTTTTGTGGACTTGGAAAAGGCATTCGACCGTGTCCCTCGGGGAATCCTGTGGGGGGTACTCCGAGAGTATGGGGTACCGGCCCCCCTGATAAGGGCTGTTCAGTCCCTGTACAAACAGTGTCAGAGCTTGGTCCGCATTGCCGGCAGTAAGTCGAACCCGTTTCCAGTGAGAGTTGGACTCCACCAGGGCTGCCCTTTGTCACCGATTCTGTTCATAACTTTTATGGACAGAATTTCTAGGCGCAGCCAGGGCGTTGAGGGGGTCCGGTTTGGTGGGCTCAGGATTGGGTCACTGCTTTTTGCAGATGATGTTGTCCTGTTTGCTTCATCAGGCCGTGATCTTCAGCTCTCTCTGGATCGGTTCGCAACCGAGTGTGAAGCGGCTGGGATGAGAATCAGCACCTCCAAATCCGAGACCATGGTCCTTAGCCGGAAAAGGGTGGAGTTCCCTCTCAGGGTTGGTAGCGAGATCCTGCCCCAAGTGGAGGAGTTCAAGTATCTCGGGGTCTTGTTCACGAGTGAGGGAAGAATGGAGCGTGAGATCGACAGGCGGATTGGTGCGGCATCTGCAGTAATGCGGGCGCTGCATCGGTCTGTCGTGGTGAAAAAGGAGCTGAGCCGCAAGGCGAAGCTCTCAATTTACCAGTCGATCTATGTTCCTACCCTCACCTATGGTCATGAACTATGGGTAGTGACCGAAAGAACAAGATCGCGAATACAAGCGGCTGAAATGAGTTTCCTCCGCAGGGTGTCTTGGCTTTCCCTTAAAGATAGGGTGAGAAGCTCAGTCATCCGGGAGGGGCTCAGAGTAGAGCCGCTGCTCCTCCGCATTGAGAGGAGTCAGATGAGGTGGCTCGGGCATCTGATCAGGATGCCTCCTGGACGCCTCCCTGGTGAGGTGTTCCGGGCACGTCTAACCGGGAGGAGGCCCTGGGGAAGACCCAGGACACGCTGGAGGGACAATGTCTCTCGACTGGCCTGGGAACGCCTTGGGATTCCCCCGGAAGAGCTAGAAGAAGTGGCCGGGGAGAGGGAAGTCTGGGCATCTCTGCTCAAGCTGCTGCCCCCGCGACCCGACCTCGGATAAGCGGGAGACAATGGATGGATGGATGGATGGATAAACATTTATTTTAATTAATATATGTAAATATAAGGCTGTATGTGCATGTTAAGGAAACTGAAATAATTTTCAAAGATAATGTATCATACTTTCCTCAGATCACGTCCCGAAAGTGTATAACATTTGTTGTTACATGAGATGGGGTAATCCTCTCCATTGTCAAAAATGGAATTTAGGTCTGGTAACTGATTTTTTTTTTTTTCTCCCCAATATTATATCTTTAATTAGCAATCCTACAGATTTTAGTTTCCTGACTATTCAGTACTTTTCATAGACAGAACTCAGTTTTGTGCTTGCTGTGCTGAATTTGCTGAATGAGTTTACCATTGGTAGAGTGGTTGCTCTGAGACTAGGGCTTTGCACTGGCAATCAGAAGTTTGCCAGTTCGAGTCCTGTAAATGCCAAAAGTGACTCTACTTCATTGGGCCCATGAGGAAGGCCCTTAACCTGCAATTGTTCCATCCTGGATATGACATTAATCTGCGTCCAGCCCTGCATGTAGACCCTCCAACCTGCAGGGAAAACTTGGGGGTTGGTGGCAGAATTGGCACTCCAGCCACCATAAAAAAAAACCAAAAAACTCACATTGGTTCCATTCCAACTGAACTAGTGTGGTGCTGAGGTGTCACCCGTTGCATGTCTGCACTCGGGTCCTAATCTGGAATCCCGAGTTGGTTTGTCATGTGGTGGGTGTGGCAATGCCAATGGCAATTTTCATGACTTGTAGTTGCAAATTAACCTTTTCTATTTTGAGACTAGAATTATTTAACAGAAGGCTGTAACTGTCAGTAGGTATGAAGCAATGTATATTCTAATTCCAAAAAACAAATGGTGTCACTTGCTTGTCCACACCCATCTCCCCTGTCTCAGAGGTAGAGACTATGAAATGATTTATTTGCACATGAAGCATAGTCAAGAAGATTTACAACATGACAGGCCATAGTTTGTGAATGACTCTTGCATAAAAATGTCCTGCACCAGTCCACATGGCTTTTCCCGGTTTTTCCACAAAGAACACAAAATAATTTTGGTGCAAAATCTTTGTTGCTACTAATGTTTTTATCTTTATTGTGATTGCTGGTGCTAGTAACTGAAGACAATCAAAGATTCAAGTTTTGTAATTTAAATAAAAAATCTCATCTGTTTTATTGTTGCCACTTGTCTTCTATTGAAATTGCTGTATCTTTGTGTCATGGCAATCAGTGTTTAAGAGAGAGAAATTGATGCATGAGAGAGTGAAGCTGCAATAATAAAGGGAAAACCTACACTACAGAAAAAGAGGTTGGCAGTAAGATGTTAATAGCAAGGGAGTCTTTTTGCTCACTCTTAAATTTTCAAATTACGTTGCTTTCCCTGGCATATTTTTGCAAGCCAATTGATAACTTTACTCTGCATGTTTTATATTTGGCTAAATCAGTATTTGCTCTTACTTAAAAATAGCAGGACTTAAATACAGTATCATAATATGATTTTGTTCTTGATTGAGTGAATTTCTTAAACAGTAAGTCTTTTTTAAATGTTTTTAAGTGTGTTTTTTTATTATTATTAATAATTCACATTTACTGTGAGAGACAAGTATTCGTAAAATGGTGACTGGTTACCTTGGGAACGGGTTTCTTGTGTGCCAATGCACAGGCTTCTGTTCTGTTATTTGTATGTATTTGGTCATGTACGTCAGATCTGCAGTTATAGATCTGATTTTCTTTTGTAATGAGTGCTGCAATTTTTAATTTTAACTTTTTTTTGTATGAGTGGCTGTAAATGTGTTTTTATTAGGTGTTTTGCAAAGTATGTAATTTTATGCGTTATTGAGACTTGCTTAATTTTCCTACAAGAATGCTTTGATTTAGCAAAAACCTTCAGAGGCCTTAAACCTATCTGGGGTGGTCTGTATTTGCATATAAAACTGACATCAAAGCAGTGTTAAAGGTAGAGGAATGCCTTTAACATTTGGGGCATCTAAATTGGCTTATGTGATCTTTTAATTAATAATTGACTTTCAGATCTTTTGATTGTTGTTTAATACAGATCTAGAATATATACTTTGCTGCTGTAATACACATTAGCACTAGAACCAGAACATTCTTCTCCACTCCAGCCTATGCATCTTCTAATTCAGTTTGTGAATGTCAAATTTGTCTTCCCACCACACTTCTCCCTTAGACTGCTTTGTTGTGCTGCCTTTGATGAACTTTTGTGCAGTAAAGACATAAAATACTTCATGCACTTTTCTTCTTCAATTTCAGTATGTTTTATATTCACGCACACTGCATGATTCTGGAGGCTGGAGGATAATTTGAATATTTGCTTGTTTTTGTTTTCTTAGGTTGTTAAGGGTCAGGGTCTCAAACTCCAACCAATTTCCCTCCAACCAGTTGCTTAATTGGAAGCCAAATCTTGTTAATTAAGCCTGTTCTTTAATTCTGTGGCTTATTGCTGCTTATTGTGCAATGGCATACATTTCCAAAATTATTTTCTCCTTTCTAAGAGCACTGGTAGAGAAAAGCCAAGCAAAACGACACCTTTTATTGGCTAACTAAAAAGATTACAATATGCAAGCTTTCGATGCAAGGGGCCTGAGTTGCCTCGAAAGCTTGCATATTGTAATCTTTTTAGTTAGCCAATAAAAGGTGTCATTTTGCTTGGCTTTTCTCTACATTCACAATGGCTAACACGGTACAACACCCTAGTACTAAGAGCACTGGTAAAATGTTTTGTGGACCTGAGCAGATCAACATTCCTGAGATCATCATCTTTCTTTGAGATATGTGATGGACACAGTTTGCTGGTCATGTTTTGCATCTCATTGTTGTTTGACTGCTAATCAAGGAAAAAGAAACATTTGAGGCGTCTGAATCTTCAAGAACAAGTCCATTAAAATTAATTCAAAAGAAGATAATTGGCAGCATAAACAGGTCACTAATTAAGAAAAGGGTTAGAATGAAAATCTGCAGCCACTGCGGCCCTCCAGGACCAGGGTTTGAGACCACTGGCCTAAAATTTGCCTGGGGAGTCAACATGTGTATTGTATAAAATGTATGCTATAGTGGTAAAAATAAAGTGCCACAAATCAATGACAATTAATATATTAACAATACAAAGTGTTACTAACATTGAATAAATATGTGACATAATTTAATGTATGCAGCAGATACTTCCTTCAGTCAGAGATGATGATGATGATAACAATGATAATATAATAAGTTAAAGTGTAAGTTTAACCCAAAATTCTGAAAATAATGATTATTGCACTTGATTTTGTTATTGCAGTCTATTAATTTTGGTTAACAGAACTACAATGAAATATGTTTTGTGGGACATCTGTTGTTGAAGAGAGATTCATTGATCTTGACTTTGACGATGATGCTGTGATCTTCGCAGAATCAGTGGAGGCTCTGATCGGGGCTCTTGAGAGACTAAAGTCTGAGTGTCTGGGCCTGTGAGTGTCCTGGAGAAAACCCAAGATCCAGGCCTTTAATGACCTCTTGAGCACAGCCATCAGCAGTGTGTCAGTCAGAGGAGAGAGCATCGACCTTATCGAGAGGTTTACTTACATCCTATGAAGTCGGTACACGTATTGGGAGAGCATGGAGGGGGGGTCACGAGGTCATGAAAGGGGTGTGTGGCACCTCTTGATATCTATGCAAAAGGTCGAATGGGGCCTCATGTATAACTCCGTGTGTAGAACTCGCACTATAACATGGCGTAAGCACAAAAGCGGGAATGTGCGTACGCACAGAAAAATCCAGATGCAGGAATCTGTATGTACGCAAACTTTCACGTTCTTCCACTACATAAATCCCGATCAGCGTGAAAAGTAAAGTACGTGCACGCGCCTTCTGTCCCGCCCCAACTTCTCCCAGAATTATGCCTCTTTGAATATGCAAATCAATATAAATAGCCTTCTGTGAAAAGACAATGGAAAAAGCACGGGGGGAATATAAGAATTTCAGCGAATACCAAGTGGAGGCAAAGGAAAAACGTACTATTTGTTGTTTAAACAGTGGTATAATCAACAAAAGGAAGTTGATCGAGTGACAGAGTGTCGGAGAAACTCGAAGGCTCAAGTTCACAAAGTCGCACAGTGACCGAAATTAAAAAGAAATCGCATATCAAAGTCGCTGTGAAAAGGCGACTCGTAGCCCACCGTCTGAGTATCATATGAAAGCTTATTAGGGTACAGACAAAAAAAATAGGCACACAGTGGGGAAAAAAGCACAAAATGTCAACTTTAATCTCGAAATTTCCACTTTAATCACGTAGTTTATTTTGTCATTAAAGTAGAACATCATAAACTTCATCTTAAAATCGTTTAATTTACTAGTTTCTAAAATCCCATTGTAACTAAAGTGGCACATTAAATGCTTTGTTCTGTATTTGATCTTCTATGTACTCTACATGTGTGAATCACTACCTGCTTCTTAAATGGGCCTTCTCTTTCTCCGACAGGACACATAATCCATTACATTCGTGGTATTACAGCTCTCTGAATAATTAAAATACTGAGATGTATACATGATATCTTTTTCATGATGATAGGAATGAAAGCATGTTATTAAACATGGGAACACGGTGGCACAGTGCTTGTTCATGTCTCACGCAAGAGGCTTGAGGCGCCATGCGCGACCTTCGATGAAATAATTTATTACAGAAGTACTGTGTCTTTCAAATGTACTAACCTCCAATTCCTGTCCTTACTTTTCTTTCTCCCAAAACCCAATCGCCACACAATCAGCTATATAGACGTGAAGCCATCTGTAAGCTTAAAATGCCGATTCTTCAAAACTTTTAAGGAATATTGAAATATCTTCATAGTACATGTTTAATTATTATATCCGTCTATCCTTCCAGTGTCGCGTCAGCACCAGCAAGAATACAACGCAATGCAGGAACAATCCCTGAACTAGCTAGCGCTGCTGCACCGTGTCCTCACGTTTAATTATTAACAATAAAGATTATTTAAATGAAGTTAAAGTTTAATCTGTATAATATAATCAACATGTTTTGCTGCATTTCATCTTAAAAATGATATCGTCATCATATGTAAATACACGCTTCATAAAGTGGTGCAGGTTGTGCAATATTATAACTGTAGTGCAAGTTTACAGTGAGGTGATTGTACTTATAAGTACAAACAGTTCTACAAGGAGTGCTTGATGGACTGATTGAGTGCGTTTATAGTTCTTGGGATGAAACTTTTTCTAAACCGCGAAGTCCGTACAGGGAAGTCTCTGAAGCGTTTTGCCTTGGCTCAGGCAGCGTACCGATAATTCTCTTTCCGATCAGCTGCTGCTGTGATTTCTCCACTCAGATACAGTGATATAAATACTCCGAGTGGTGCAGTGAGAGTAATATGGAAAAAGATGATCTGCTGTGGCAACCCTTAACGGGAGCAGCTGGAAGAAGAAGATGCAGTGAGAGTTACAACGCTAAAGCAGTTATGGTATTTGGAATACTATGACTATTCCCTGGACCATTATATTGCTGCAGGTTAATTACAATCAGATGCATTACACTAATAAACAATATGCAGTTAGTTTTAGTGTATTTATAAAGCCGCGTCAGGAATGTGGAGCTAAGAAAGAAAGGGTGACCACACAGGAACAGTAGCACTGCTTTGACGCTGGGTGCTGCCAGTCTGCAAAACCGAGCGGAGAAATTGCATACGCCAAGGTATGAGTTACCGTGGAAATGTGCATGGCTTTACGCCAAGTTTAGGTTTTATACATCGCGATTTGAGCGTGGAAACGTTCGTACGCAACATTTCTGTGCGTACGCACAGTTTATACATGAGGCCCCTGGTGTTTCCTGTTTTACTGTATGGTTGCAAGACATGGACGCTATCCAGTGACCTGAGACGAAGACTGATCTCCTTTGGTACTCTGTCTCTTCAGAGAATCCTTGGGTACCACTGGTTTGACTTTATGTCAAATGAGCTGTTGCTTATGGAGTCCTGAATGAGGCATTACCTGCATTGTG
Source organism: Erpetoichthys calabaricus (assembly GCF_900747795.2). Classification (NCBI taxonomy): domain Eukaryota; kingdom Metazoa; phylum Chordata; class Cladistia; order Polypteriformes; family Polypteridae; genus Erpetoichthys; species Erpetoichthys calabaricus. Next base: position 24,313,975 of record NC_041400.2, on the reverse strand, counting down.
AGGGAGCATCATTTACGGCACTACGGACATGTGGCCCAATTCCCTGAGGTTGATCCAGCTTGCAGGATTCTCACTGTTGAGGACATGAGCGGATGGACCAGGCCAGAGGGACGCCCACGTAACACTTGGCTGCGGCAGATAGACAATTTCTGAAGGGTGGGACTGAACTGCGTGTCTGCCTGGGAGGGTTGCCCACCAGAATCCCAAGCTGTTTTGTTGTGTGGCAGTGCATGCTCTCCGACCTGACCTGACCTGACCTGTGTTACACTGTATACTGCATTCTGTATGCACATAGTACAATTGAACCTTCATTTAGTAGACTTACTGTAGTTTTCTAGTAAATCAACTAAAGATTGTTAATGTGAATTTGTTAAATGCTGGATTAGGTGAAAATTTTAAATTTAGAGTTTAAAGCAATATTGTTTTTTGTTTACAATAAAGATTCAGGGCACTTAAAATATTTGTGGCACTGTTTTTATAGTACAGCAGATTAAATTTTTGATTTTCAAATAGGTAAATGTTCTAATCTAATAATGTATGGTAAGTATAACACACACATCTTATTTTTTTTTCAAAACAAATGCTACTTCTGAAAAACCAGCCAACTTAACCATTGAAAAATGTAAAATATGAGAACTTGAAACTTTGGAATATTAAATGGGGGTTCTGCTTCCTTAGTAAAACATGTTGAAAGATGATTGACGCAAAATCAAAGCACAGAATAAAATCTTAAATGTTTTTAATGGAACATTAAGATTTTAATGTAAACACAGCCTGATAATTATGTTGTAATGGGATGTTAAAGCATTAAATCTAACAATATTAATATATTTAGCAACATCTAGATAATAATACATGATTATGTGCTGCTGCCATTGTGCCATTTACAGTATATAATGTGTAGAATACAAATGCATCACCATTGAATCCAAAAAGCACATTACTGTCTACTACATATTTACAAAGTATTTGCACTTTATCAGACAATTGGTGTATTTACATGCACTTTATTAACTCATTATTCACAGAGACCTGGTTTCTAAGATGCCTTGTAAACCCTTATTCTGGTTAGAGTAGGGGTGTCAAACTCAGTTTTATTGATGGCCAAAAATAACACTTTATATACAGTACCTGAAGTGGTCCAGGAAATATCAACAAACAAAAAGAAACACATTTCTTTACAAAGAAAATACATGGGTACCTTTCTGTTAATTAGAACTGTATAGCTGCCTCATGTCTGTCTTTTCCCTTTATCATATATTCTTTTCTTGAACATTGCAACAGGTTATGAATGATACCTACCATGGGATCAAAATTAGCACTGAGTGCAAAAAATGACGTCCACTCCAGGGCCAGCTCTAGAATTTTTGCTGCACTAGTCAAAGCTGTAAATTCCTTCTGCTACCTAAAATTTTCAATAAATGATGCTGAAAAAACTTTTGGTTTACTACACATATTAAGTAAACAAATGTGTATTTGACTAAGCATTTTAAAAGCAATCTTATTTTATTAAAAAAAATTCTAAACATAATATATATATTTAACAGTATAATAAGTACAGTATATTGATTGCTTTGATGGTAGTTCCATTTTACAAACAGAGTTCCAGCTTTAAAAAGTAAATAATATAATATGTTTAATTACAGAGGACATGCATTATGACAGTGTTATATGATTGTGGGTTTTCTGTAATTTTCACTAACCTGGTAATTTGGCCATCTAAACCAGTTAAGGACTTTGTAGTCTGCGCATGTCTGTTGCACTCTGTTTGCCTGCTTAGCTTCACACACACTTGCAGTAGCCACAGGTGGAAGCATCCATAAGGTAAATGCTTGGAAGATCTTATTCTTTCTCCTGGTTGAATAATCTGTCTCAATATTTCAGAAATCACTAAATTTAAGTTGATGAGCTGAACATGCAGTGCTAAGCTCTGTAGCACAACCTCTGGAGGTGTAGGAAATGCATAAAAGTTATATGCATTAAGTAGTCTGATTAAAGTAATGAGTAACCTAACACAATACTTAATGAAGTAAAAACACCCATGTTATTATAGTAGAAGCACTGGGTGTGCCGATCCTTTGGAGAATTCTATTGTACAGCCAATTAGAAAAGTGTACTCTGTGCTTAATCTAGCTGTTTGCTATAGATCTGTTGAAACAGTATGATTGAGCGACAGAGCAGCCTGTGTTCATACGTTGAATCTTCAGGGGCTCAGGCCGAGGATGTAAAAAGAGGATTAATGCAGAGCACATGAAGCATTAAACATATTTAGAAAACCTAAAAGAAAAAATCACAAGCTTCATGCTTGTTTTTAGATTCATGGTGGCTGAAAAAGACAATTAACTCTTTTTTTGCACAGTTTAATTAAATTAGAGTGTTTTAATAAGTTACTTGCCTTATCCTGATTGTGTGTTGCCATGTAAATGCACTTATTGAACTGTTACCTGTATAAGATATGGTAATATTGCAACAGTGTAGATATACTGATTGTGTGTTGCCATGTAAATGCACTCATTGAACTTTTACCTGTATAAGATATGGTAATATTGCAACAGTGTAGATATACTGCTGTGCAGTGTTTAGGTTTACAATAAATATCACTGGATACTTGGACAATTGGTAAACACAGCCTATGACCAAAGCTCAGGAGTCTGGTCCAGTCATGGACAGCTGCATGCACTAAGTTTGCTCCATTATCTGTAATCATGGAAATTTGCTCCAAGTCCCTGGTGACCAGTGTGACTCTCAGTCCTTGAGCTCTTGCATTCCTGTATTTGTGGAGAGTATACCGTTTTTAAGCATCTGATTTTCAGTACTGTAAATCCCTAATCATTATAATAAGCCGTTATACTTAGGCATGCTTCCATAGTTCTACTCTACACTAATTTACAGTTTGACTATTTAAACTGAATGTGTTTTACCGTTCTGTTTTTATGTATTCATTTTTATTCTGTGTAATGGATTTTTTAAATGGACAAAGATTAAAATCAGAAAAGATCAATGAAAACAGAAATCAATGACAATGTTCACTTATCTAATTTTTTTTGACTAGTATGTAGTCACAATTCCATTTTTCATGTTTATATAGAGCATTAATGATGCACAAAAGTGTTTGAAGTTTGAAATAAGCGAAAGCAGACATTACAAATTACTTGAAGATTTGTAATATTAGAATTCCAAATGAAAGAAAATCGGTTACATTAATTTTTAAACTGAATGAAACAAAAAAATGAGACAAAATTACTTAAGTAGTATGTTTCAATCCATGTTTTTAGTTTTGGTAAAAGTGCACCAGTCAACTGTTGAGAGATTAGGATTGGCCAGATTTTTGCTCTTCAAACTCTATTTACAGTACAGACATTTGCACTATCTGCAATAGCTTATGCTAAACATAGTGTACCATCACATTTTAATAAGTCAAATTTCACATATCCAGCTTTTGAGATTGTTTTATATTAAGAAAGTCTGTGGGAGACTGAATTTTCTTGTTACCGTAGTAGTGTTTGGTTGCAGTGAACATGTATAGTTATTCTGCAGTTGTGATCAAATTAGTACAATATTATCTTGATCTACAGCTCTGAGTTAAGTTTACAGTGAAGAAACATGTGTAAGAAAGCTAAACCTTAACTGCACTTGTGCATAGTTTAATTCCAGGGGTTGGACTTTGTTGTTTTACTAAGTAGTACGAAGTGTACATGAGACATTTTGTTGTCATTTTCCCAAATAAAAATTATATGATTGCCCTTGTTGGTTATCTATATGTAAAACCATAAAACTGAAAGAAGGTGTCTGTTGTTTTTTGCATCTCTACAAATGTGGTGGATTATATCCAATGAATTTCACTAGTGTGCGCTCATTTGACTACAAATAGTCTGTTCACATATAAAGGCATCTGAATAAGACTTCGAACTACTTAGCCCCTTAAAGTTTAACATTTTAACCTAATGAAAAGAGTCATTCACTATCACTGAGTACATTCATATTTCTTTTCTTTCATTTCCATGAAACATTTCACAGTATCTCCGAGTGCATAACTTCTTGGCATCACGTTGACCCACCTAACTATAGAAAACCAAACCTCCATAGTACATTTCAAAGGCTTTCAATATTTTTCTTAGTTATCCAAGTCCTTTTGAAATACAGTAAAATGACAGTTGTCACTGTATCATTCAGACAGTGATTGCGAACAATGGTTTTCCTGCTGAAATGTATGACACATAACTAAATTCTTCTGATCTCAGTTATCAGTTTCTCAAAAATGTTCCCACCCGTTGCTGTGTCATTCATAGTGACCAATAAAAGCAATTCTTGTTGCATCTCAAGACCCATGGGAATTCTACACACAAAAAAACATTAGCTGGCTAGTTCTCATTTTACTGCCCCAGTCCTCACAGGTTTTGGGGAAAAAATCACTAGCTAGTGCTCATTTTGTCTGTTGTCTCAATCAAAGCAAGTGAGTAATCCTCGAAATTTATAGTAGAATCTTGCAGATTCCTTTGTGTTCTGCACCATGTCTCCTTTTCAGTTGGACACCGTATGATAAGCCATGTTAATAGAAACTGTTTCCGTTGTGCTTCTGCAGTAACAACTATGCATTCCTTCGCAAACTCACCTTCAAAATAAGGCCTCAGTCGTTTACCAGTTAAGTCCAATCACAACATAGCTGGTCTTTGTGACCTTATTCATCTTCTGTTTATGCCAGAGAAAGGAGCTTATTTGGCCGTCAGATTATTCCTAAGCCACCTATATTTTCTCCACTTGCACTGATCCTTGAAAATTGCCATAATTTGCATGCTTACTGGTATAATGATGCACAATATTGCTCTTTTGGAAAATAGCGAGAGCTTTGCCAGGAATTGGATTGCTTTTCACTTCCACAAAGAGAGTGTTCTCTGTTCTCTTGTTTTGAAAGTTATGACCTTGTCTTTTCTTTACTTTGCCATTTTTCACATTAAGTTATACTCTCAAGATAGACTAGTTAAATTGCTTGTAAGTAGAACTGGATGATGAAAATGCAACTGATCTTATGGTGGTCAACTGGGTCATTCAAAAGATGAAACATCACAGCATTTGGATATGTTTTTTCCAATGTCCCAAGTTATGTTCAAGGAAATTATTGTTAAAGAAGCTATAATGTGAAACCAGCCAAAACCCAAAGGTCATGTGGAAAGACTAATACAGCGTACCAAGTACCAAAAAAAATTTAAAAATGCATATTGTGAAGGACAGCCAGGTTCCATGCCCGGCAGGGACGCCCCTGCTGCATCTGTTCCGGGGGAGCCACCATGGGCAGCTCAGTACCTCCCCCGAGACGCTTGGTGGCAGCCTCCCTGGTGGACGATGATTCCCCAACCTGGCGCAAAGCTCCATGGGAGATGGAGTCCTCTACAGCCCGGTTGGGGGCTTGGATGGCCTCCAGGGGGAACTGCATGGACTTTCCAGCCCAGCTGGTCGACTCGTCAGCCCCACCCGGAAGGTCAATTAGGACCAGGTAATCAAGCACCTGGAACGCTTCCGGGTGGGGTATAAAAAAGGCCAGCCACCACCATTCAAGAGAGCCAGAGTCGGGAGGAGGAGGACTAAGCCTGAGGAGGAGTGGTGGTGCTGAGGTGGAGAGAAGAAGTGAGGGTTGTTGTGTTTGAAGTGCTTTTGGGACTGTGTTGGGCCTGTGGGACACGGGGAAGGCGTGTCCCACGGCTGAAGAAGAAATAAAGTGCATTTTATTTAAGTACGTGCCTCTGCCTGAGTCTGTGCCGGGTCGGGCGCTATATAGCGCCTTTTACAATATACATCAAGTCTATTAAAAATCTGTCAGGTCTTTTCACATTGGCTAGAGGTACATCGGCATCTCACCCCTCAATTAGACAAAACGGATTCAAACAATGTTACTGGTGGTACTTGTGCAGTAAAGCAAATTTAATGAAGCAAAGAAGGCATCCTGAACCAGCTTCATGTTAGTGTTTTACAATTGACCCAGACTTGAACCAAATGCTGCCAAGATCTGTTGCAGTGTGTTGTGACCCTAAATTGGGCTAAGTAGGCAAGAAAATTAATAAATGAATGTAAAATGGCTATTTATACTTGGTTACGGTAGGAATGTGCCTAATTTTCCATATTTATCATACCAGAATTATCATTAAGCATTTATTTTAAGATAATAAGTAATGCATGAATTTTAAAGCACTTGTATAAACAGATTTCAGAAATAATTGCAAAGTAATAATTCTTTGCCTGTCTCCATAACAACACACTGTTTTTACAGAAACCTGCACTAAGAAATACTGTGCATTACTCAGACATTAGCATTTGAAACAATGTTTTTTCTTTCTTTCGGTCTGATTTATCTTCATATTTTAATGGTTTATGGCAATGACTTCAAACTGGATAATTAACGTACTTTTATTGATATTTATTGATATTAAAATCTAAAGAAGCATGTTTGTCACTAGTCTTGTCTCTATGGGATGAACAGCCTTCAAGGTGATGACCGAGAAAGTTGATAGTCATTGTATTACATATTATGATTTATTATTTGTAATTTTTTTATAATCCTATTACTTCTTAATTCTAACAGAAAAAAGCTGCAGAATTGGGCTACTCTAGTTCTAAGATCAAGTAAAGTGGTAGCTGAATTCCTTCTTCTGTTCTTATGGAGTATATACTTTTTATGTGTAGACCTTATGTTGATTTGTATCAGGAGTGAGCAAATTGAGATGTTTTTGTGTGGACCTAATTAATACTTAGAAATTTATTGTTTGCTTAATGATATTAAATTACACTGTGTTTAAAAATTCCTTGTAGCATAACTAACTTTTCAAGAAAATATTTATACAGTTGGATATTTGTAATGGCATTCTGATTATATTGCTCCATTAGGTTTCTTTAGTATATATTGAGCAATTGAGTAGTCAGTTTTACATGATGACTGGCAGGTTAGAATGATAGCATGATTACTGCTATTAACAGTGCTTCACAATTCATAGTAGTGTCTTTTCTGCATCATACTTTTAAAATGAAAAAGTCAACACCGTGAATATAGGCCCATGATGCTGTTGGCATGGAGTTTGCATTTAGCTAGTCTTACACATCTCAAACATGTGCAGGGTAGGACAACTACCAGTTTTAAATTGACCCAGAGTGAATATGGATGGGTGTTAGAAGGCCCTGAGATTGATTAGCACTCTGTTCAGAGTTGTGTTCTGCTTTGTTCTCCGTATTGCTGTTAAAAGACTTTCTGCCATGACCCAGAAATGAACCAAGCAGGTTTGGGAAGGTTATGTTAGTTAAATGTTGATACTGTATATTTTCTGCACATTTCAGTTTAATTAGGTAATATGAATAGGAAATTACTAATGTACTAGTTTTTATTTGAATAACCAGAGGGTGGGGTATAAAAATATCTTTCAGGTGGAAAATGTTAAACACGTTGTTTTCTGTATGGCATTTTTCTGTAAAGATATCAAATGGAACATTTTTTTTTGTTTAAAAATTATTATGTCATGAAATGTTGGATATAGCTGGAGAAGCAACTGTCCTTTGTTATAGTGTAGAATAGCTCTATAGTTTCCATTTGAACAAATGCTGCCATGTCATTTTTAATGATACATGTGGTTTCCCCCAACATTTTATACCTTGGCAGAATACATGCTTACTTTTTTGCTTTGCTTCTTCCTGTATGCCATGTATTTAGTTTGCATGTCTACTATTAGTGTATATGTTTATAGAGTCATTATTGTCATTGAGTAGACAAGGTTTAGTAATGGGAAAAGGTGTTTGACTGTAAATAACCATTATGTTGCCCATTCTTTGACTACCACTGACTTAATAGGTTTATTAACCTGTTAGTGTGCCAAGTGTAGAAATATGAAGTTAATGTTTTACCCTATAAGTCTAAAGTGTATTTTGTTTGTTTTTGTATTAAAAAGGCATCATATCAAAAAATCTTACAAAACTAAGATAGTTTCCTGGATAGAATCATATATACTGCTCATTGTGTCCAGAACTGGCTATAACCCTACTATGCCCTAGATAAAACTTTGCAAATAAACAGAAACTCTCTGACTTAAGTTTTTTTTTTCTTTGTCTAATGACAGTGTTTTTATGGCCATGTAGCTGACTGTATTATTTTTTGCTAGCATTACAATTTTAAACTTTTCTTTTGCTTTTACCAATTGCAGTGCTCCATCATTCCCTGATAACGTCTTTCTTACCTTTAAATTAAGTATTTATCCTTATCAACTACATATTTCTTTTTGTCAAGGGAATCTCTGTCAGGAAAGCATTTTTCATCTTCCTACTTTAACAGGCTGCATAAAATGCTGGTATTTTGCCATAGTCCAGAACAAATTACTATTTTTTAATAGATTCTGATTTTAGACATTTTTTGGATTTATGCAGGATAAAGCCTTGAAATGTTTTTTTTAATAAAAAATATAAAATTGCAGTTGAGTTACATTCAGTAGTAACATCATCTCATATCAATTATGACTAATGTAGAATCATACCAGGATGTACGAAGCTTTTGATTGTAGGGAGTTTGTTGCTTGAGGTTGCATTCAAATTTTAACATTTTCTTTAGGGGAAAACAGTGCCTGGAATATTCCTGGAATCTCTTTTTGATGGCAGAGCCAACAAGCCAGCTACAACCCCAGGCTTTTTACTGCCTGTGTCTCCAGTCTGGACATTTTTTGTTTGGCTGTAAATTCAGCTACACCACAAAATAAGATTTGCAATATAACAGTACAGCCCAAACAGAGACACAGATTCTTTGTTAGATTATTAAATAGGATTCTGTTACATTGGATTTCTGGGAAACTATTTTACAAAGTGATACCAGCCAGTTAAACATTCTGCCTAAGATTAATGATAACGCAAGCTAACAGGCTAATTATCATCTACATATTATTTGGGATTGAATTTTATATTTTGATTATAATGGCTCAAATTATTATTGTTATTGTTAATCAATAAGGCTTGTGTGGAGTGCGCATGCAATATTACTCTGAAGAAAAAAAATACAGAGTAACAAAAATAACGTAGTGACCTAGTAATCTTTATTTATTAAAGAAGATGAGGCAGCACATGCCTGTGACCATTTTTAAGATGTTACCAAGATGGTGTGCTTTTGACAAAAGGGAAATTCATAATGTAAGAATCTTGGATCCCTTCACTTCCTAGTTGATGGGTAAAAATGGCACATTCATCCATCAAAATTAAATCTACAGCATAATAATGTGTACAGAAAGTAAAAAGGTCTGAATACTTTCTGAATCACACAAACTTGTCAGAAATAGAATTCAGTAAAAAGGTCACGTGAATTGAAAACCCCACATTAAGATCAATAGTGAATTAAAACTTCTAAAAAAAAAATAAAAAAAAAAAAAAACCAGATACAGTAGGTAATGTCAAAACATCCAAAACACATAAAAATGAGAGTCCCTTGCATTTTATTTACATGCATAGAGCTTTCAGAAATGCATGTGTGCAACAAGACTCTGAAAGCTGCATGTTCAAAAAATCTAAATATTTAAAGACACTGCAGCCTGTTTCCTACTAGCAGTGTGCATTGTTGTCGGCAAATGTTCTGTTACAGCTTTAAACTCAATTCATTGCCTGGCATTATAAGCTTTACAAATGGAGTAAATGAATGAAGATTGGCTTTTGGAGCTGGAAAATGAGTGCACATGGTGTTGCCTCTGAATCCAAATTAAGCATTAGGCAGAGCCACTGAAAAAAATGTAAAAGGGAATGGGTATGAGGTAGGTGAGATTACATGGAACATCTCCACGGAGGAGCCGTGAAAGGCCAGGGCAGTAACCATGTTGTGGAGACGACAATATCAGCTGTGGACTCAAATGAATGCCTGAATTTGCTTAGATTACTAAATTGTTATGTGCATTACAATTGAAAAATTTAGATTTAACTCTGAATAAAGAAAATTAAACAGTTACGTTTCTTCATTAATGGTGAATAGACAAAATATATATAAAATCCTAAAAACCGAAGAGTTCTAGTACATGTCTTCTGTAAGTACCACAAATTCTATGTTGGTTATCCCAGAAGTATACTAATAAATTCCTGAATCAATTCTGACTTTATTCAAACATCTATCAGGTATCCCAGGAACATGACCAAACAAATTCTATGGTCAAGACCATGTGAAAATCTCAATTATTTACTGGTTCAGATTAGACATGAAACAAAGCCAGAACATTGTTGGGTTTTGAAGGCAAAATGTCTCCTAGACCAAACCAGATAGCTGATCTTGGTACCAATGACATAGAATGTTTTATGGATCACCTAATCATTTTCTGAAAGTGTATTTGCTTTTTTAGGTTTAGGTGTTATAAAAGATCCTGAATGTTGGACAGATTGTAAAATAAAGTAGTTACTCTTCATCAGAGCTGATGAGATTGCTGAGCATATGCACTTTAGGCACACCTGGGCACTCATCACTTTGGTTTTACTACTTTTGCCAAAGGAATTGTGTAGTTACTGGCAATAGTAGTGATATAATGATATTACATAAGTCTTCAGACCCTTGATGTTTTAAATTGGATTCTTCCCCTTTACAATTTTTCCATACAAAGTATTATTTATGTTTCAAATACATTTTTGTGTTTAGATAATTTTATAAATGAATCAATGTAGTAAATAGAACCTATGTGGAATGTTAATGGATTTATCCACTAACGTTTTGTTTTAAGAAAGTGACACAGGTGAACTTACATCATGTGTACACTTCAGGATACCCACCCTTTTACAGTTTAAATGCAGAAGGTACTCGGAGCCCCTTATCTACCTAAAGCCCTGTATAATATTTATCTTTTGGCCAGGTTGTAGAAAAAAAAAAGAGAAAAAATAGATATGTATTTACCTGAGGAAATTGGATGACCTTTATCTGCTGATGTTATTTCTCATTTACCACTGCAGAATACTCTTTATACAGTATATACATACCCACACATACACTCACCAGCCACTTTATGAGGTACACCTGTTCAACTGCTCGTTAACACAAATATCTAATCCGCCAAGTACATGGCACCAACTCAGTGCATTTAGGCATGTAGCCATTGTCAAGCTGAACTACTGAAAATTCAAGAATCAGAATGGGGGAGAAAGGTGATATAAGTGAATTTGAACATGGCATGGTTTTTGGTGCCAGATGGGCTGGTCTGAGTATTTCAGAAACTGCTGATCTACTGGGATTTTCACACACATCCATCCCTAGGGTTTACTGAGAATGGTCCAATAAAGGGAAAATATCCAGTTAGTGGCAGTTGTCCAGGTGAAAATGTCTTGTTGATAGATAGATAGATACTTTATTAATCCCAGCAGCAGCATACTGATAAAAAATGCCAGAGGAGAATGGCCAGACTGGTTCAAGCAAATAGAAAGGCAACAGCAACTGAAATAACCACTCGTTACAACAGAGGTATGCAGAGAGCATCTCCGAATGCATGGCAAATTAAACCTTGGAGCAGATGGAGACCACACTGGGTGCCACTCCTGTCAGTTAAGAACAGGCACTAAGGTAACAGTTTGCATGGGTTCACCAAAACTGGACAACAGAAGATTGGAAAAAACTGGCTGGTCTTGATTTCTAATGTGACACTCTGATGGTAGGGTCAAAATTTGACACCAGCAACATAAAGGCACGGATCCATCCTGCCTTGTATCAATGGTTCAGGCTGGTGCTGGTGGTGGTGGTGGTGGTGGTGGTGTAATGGTGTGGGGGATATTTTCTGGGCACACTTTGGGCCCCTTAGTATCAACTGAGTATTGTTTAAATGCCACAGCCTATCTGAGTTTTGTTGCTGACCATGTACAACAACCCTTTATGTCTGCAGTGTACCCATCTTTGGATGGCTATTTCCAGCAGGATAATGCGCCATGTCACAAATCTCCTGCTTCATTTTCAGCCTTTTCCTCCTTTCAAACATTCTACATCCCTTTTCTCTTCCAATTCGTAATGTTTTTTGCAGTAACATGTCTTTAGCATGAGATTCCAGAACCTCCTGCACATCATCAGCATAAATGTCCTTAAACCTGACTTCACAATTTGCCCTTTTTAAGTTTAGAAACCTTGTAAATTGTGCTCAGTATCTAGCAGGACCTTTTTCCAAATTAGTTTCTCCTATTCCGGTGCAATCATTTTTCTCCACAACTCCTTCACTGTTACTTTATTACTTTTATAAAAATCCTTCCACAAAGATATTTAATGACTAACTGCATATTCAGTAGTATGCCTGAGTATGCCTGAGTTGCCTCAAAAGCTTGCATATTGTAATCTTTTTAGATAGCCAATAAAAGGTGTAATTTTGCTTGAATGTAATCTGGAAACACTTGTTTAGTTACACAAGATTTGCTTGTATATGCTTTTAATTCTCTGGGGTTTTCAGTGTGGTACATAAATAAAGACAGCATATTACTATGACATACCTCTTCATTGTTATGACAGTCCAAAATTATTTACAAGTGTAAAATTATGCTTTGTTTCATGCTTTGGGGCTCTTGGGGAAATACAACTATCTGAGTATGTGAACATCTTTTCGAAGGGGTTGTTCCTGGTGGAATATTTTGGAGAAAGCAGTAACACCTGAATCAGCCATACATTGACCTTTTGCTTCATTCAGTAATATTTAAAAAAATGAAGCAATACAAATCATACTTTTAGTTTGCTGTATTAGTATAGCATAATACTGTACAAACAAGACTATTAAAAAAAAAAAAAAAAAAAAATGTTGGCAAGGGAAAATATATAAAATATTACCACTCTTGTGCCATGATGGTTCAATACATTCAGTTAATGTATTGAATGAATTAATTCCTTAACTAATTATTTACTTGAACTATTGCATTCTGAAGGTACTAATGCAAAGGAAATATCATAAGCCTGACAAACCTGATTTGAAACGTATGTTCCTACTATCAAAGCTTAGAAGCATTTATTTCTTTTCATTAAAAGCATATTAGAACTGAATATGTCCTGTTTAAATATGGAATTTTGTAATTCATGTGTCACTTGTATAATAATGTATATGTTTGATTTTGATGGTGTTTAATTTTGGGCAGTGTTTATTTTTAATGTACTGAACAGGAACAATATAAAATAAATTTGGTATGTACACATGGTGAGAATAGTTCAAGTAGGTTATGATCAGGTTTTTTTTTTTTTTTTATATATACATACCTTTGCTGAAATTTTCCCAGGCCTATAAATATCCCCTTTATTTGTTATTATGTGGGTGGGGGACATCACCTTGGTCAAAAGCAATAATTAGTTACTGATGATTATTTCTGTATTTTAGTTTGCACCATTGATTTTGCCTTATGTGTTTTTGTTCCATGTAATTTACTCTGTTGCTTGCATAGAATGCTAAATTTAACTGAACTGAGATCTGAAATGAATCATTTAGGTATAACTGAAAAATAGCGTAATAGTATTTATTTTTTTCTTTTTTAGATGGAAGATGGCCAGACCCTCTTTGACTACAATGTTGGGTTGAATGACATTGTTCAGCTGTTAATCCGCTCACAGACTGATGGCCCAGGTTCGCAAGGTAAAAAGAAAGACAAGGAAAGTGGGAGTGCTTCTTCAATTTCTGGAATGATGATTAACAACACCAAGAAATCAAACCGTCAATTGGAAAATCAGCCCTCCACGTCAGCCCGCACATTTCTCATTGATCCTGGCATTGGTGTATTTAAGGTAAGTGTATCTGTAGTTTTTGTATCTACTTGGATATTTAAGCATAGTTCTAAATATGATTATGAGGTTTTTGAAGGACCTGAGGCAAAAACAAGAAGTCAATGTAATTCTTTTCAAAGACAAATGGTTTGTAGCAAACATTAATGGTCTGAACTCTTTATTTGCATTTGGTAACAAAATAAATTCATGGAGAAAAAACTGTTTCTTCAAAACAAACACATATTTAATATGTATTAGTACAGTAATCCCTCGCTACTTCGTGGTTCACTTTTCGCGGATTCACGACTTCGCGGATTTTATATGTAAGCATATCTAAATACATAATGCGGATTTTTCGCTGCTTCGCGGGTTTCTGCGGACAATGGGTCTTTTTACTTGCTTCCTCAGTTGGTTTGCCCAGTTGATTTCATACAAGAGATGCTATTGGCGGATGGCTGAGAAGCTACCCAATCAGAGCACGCAGTTAAGTTCCTGTGTGCTGCTGATTGGCTCAGCGACGGAGTGTTGCATTAACCAGGAAGTCTCATCTCACTCATTCATCATTAACGTGCTAATGCTTCAGGGGCCGTGTCCAAGCACCAACAGAAGATGCAAATGATTGCAGAAAAGGTAAAAGTTTTGGATATGTTGAAGGAAGGGAACAGCTACACCGCTGCAGGACATCGATTCTTTTTATTTAAAAAGGAGGAAAAGCATATAAGATCTACGGCCGCAGTGTCCTTTAACCAGGGTGCAAAACGAGTTGCAAGTGGACGTGATAAGGCAGTAGTCTGGATGGAATCTGCTTTAGGAATCTTTGCAAAAAGGTCGACGACGTCATGACCGCCTACAAGCTGCTACGTGTACTTCGCTATACAGTAAGTGTAAGCTTATCTACCGATTTCATATTGCTTAGCAGTTGTCCCTGTTTTTAATAGAGTAAATGGAGGGTTGTAAACAATACAGGGAGGGTTTAAAAACGTCCAAATACACGTTAAATAATTAAATAAATATAGTGTCCCTACTTCGCGGAAATTCAGTTATCGCGGTCGGCCTTGGAACCTATCTCCCGCGATAAGTGAGGGATTACTGTACTGTGCAAAAGTTTTCAACTACACTCCCAAAAAAATTATTTCTAAAGCTAGTTTTCTTGGAAGTGTGTGTTTACTCAGAAACACTTTATATAACGTTAGAATACACGTAAGTAAACTCTGATGAAGTAAAACACAACAAGAATGGGTTGTGATTTTATGATAATCCAATTATTTAACCTCCTTTAGAATGTAGCTGATTTGATTTGCACACTGCTGTGTATATTTTTCAAGTAGTTCTGTGGTAAATTCTTTCAATCTTTTTACAGGTGTTTCTATTACTTTTGTTTGACTTTGGCTGAATTTTGTTCTTTTCCTTGTTGAAGTGATCTCATGCAGCTCTAGTTATGTTGAGGACAAGGTTGTGAGGTGGCCAGAATAATATTGTTAGTGTTCATGAATTACTGTCCAAGTAGATCTTAATTGTATTTCCGATGTATTTGGGAAAGATGGTGTTTTAGCCAGTATGTTGAATTTCAGTAGGTACAGTATGATGCATAAAAAATATTTAATTGCAGTAATCATTTCATTGATTTTTTTTTTTTTTTTGTTTGTTTTGTTACCAGAGGCAGAGTGGTGGCTCTGAGATAGGGATCTGCACTGGTAATTGGAAGGTTGCCGGTTCAAATCCTGTAAGTGCCTGAAGTGACTCTACTCCGTAGGGCCCCTGAACAAGGCCCTTAACCTACAATTGCTTCGTCCTGGGTATGACGTTAATCTGCATCCAGCCCTGCAGGTAGGCCCTCCAACCTGCAGGGAAAAACCTGGGGGTTGGTGGCAGAATTAGCACTCCAGCCACCATAAAAACCTCACATTGGTTCCATTTCATCTGAACTAGTGTGATGCTGAGGTGTCACCCATTGCATGGCTGCACTTGGATCCTATCTGGGGATCCTGAGTTGATTTGTCATGTGGTGGGTGCCGGCAATGCACTGTATCAGTGCGTGCTCCTAACCTCTCTTTGTTACCAGGATTCCCTAATCCTGTGGCCAAAATAAATTCCCAGATAATAATAGAGCTACCACTGTACTTCACAAAAGGCTTCAGACTAACATCAAAATGTCTCTAGCCAACTTATCTTTTGACACAATGGTGTCCTGTTGAACCAAACAAATTATAATTTTGATTCCCTAAGTTCACTAGTACTTGTTTTCCCTATAGAAACAGCACCACAGATAATGGAGCACTAGAATCATTGGGTAGAAGGGTCCTTTCATCAGCTGGCTGACCCAGCACAGCACTGATTCAGCTGAAGAATGGCCAGTAGGATGGAGGCGACTATTTGGCCGAGGTCTCCAGGAGTTTGACTTGTCTCTAACCCATTTTTTGCACTCTCACCATGAATTTGCAATTAACTGATGGACAGATATTGTTTTTGTTCCATTTATGGATTACATGTTTTCTGTTTTTTGCGTTCTATTTACCCCATTTCTGATAACCATTGCATGCCCAACCTACTTAAAAGAGGCTCTCTCTTTGCATTGCCCCTCCCAAGATTTCCTTCGTTTTTTTTTTCTCCCTACAAGGTTTTTTAGGAGTTTTTTTTTTCTTGTCTTCTAGGGAGAGTCAGTGCTGGTGGTTTGTCAAAAACAGGGCCTGTTAATTCTCATAGACGCATTCCTTGTGTGATTTTTTGGGCTATACAAGAAATAAATTGTTGCTTAATGCAGTCTCTTCTGTTTGTTTCCTTCTCAGAGTTATTTTTCTTTTTTTTTTCACCACGGATACCACATTTTGAAAATCCCATTTTTTGTGCTTGTACTATTGTTTGTTGGCTTTAGCCTTGCTGATTTTTATATATACAATTGGCTTATTATAAAATAATAATAATAATTCATTAAAATCACAACACATTATTATGTTTTTATTATATAGTTTTATACTAATAATACATTTTATTTATATAGTGTGTTTATGTCTGTTATAGTGTCTTAGCTTTGCCATTTTTAAAGACACTCCAGTATTTGTGATTTACACCAAATCCTCCCATCCGTTTGTTAACCTGCCTCATTAGAATGCCTGGTTTGGTTAATCACTACCTCATTAAATGTGAATTTACTATGCTGTTGGTGAAATTTTTCAAATACATGGAATGGCTAGGGCACCATGCGAAGAGGAAAGGGAACCAAATCTGTGGTACTCTAGCCATCTCACAAGATATCAGCTTTTTTGGAAATGTTAGAAATGTTTGCTTTTTAATTGTATCAGT
This sequence comes from Erpetoichthys calabaricus, assembly GCF_900747795.2. Lineage (NCBI taxonomy): Eukaryota > Metazoa > Chordata > Cladistia > Polypteriformes > Polypteridae > Erpetoichthys > Erpetoichthys calabaricus. The sequence continues at coordinate 24,296,982 of NC_041400.2, read as the reverse complement.
TTTTGTTTGTATTTATTCTTATGTTATATAGATTTTTGCATGAGTAAATAAATGCTTCCTGTCCGGATTACTAGTTTAAATTTTGTTTCTTATGTGTGCCAAGACCTTTGTACAGTATAATAAATAAAATATAGTAGGCAGACATGATTGAGGTTTATAGGCAAGAAGCATGATTTAAGTGACTTTGACCATAATGTGATTGCTAAGGCCAGAAGTTACGGTTCCAGTATTTTAAAAATGGCTGCCCTCCTGGAATTTACGTACACTATAGTTTCTAGAATTTACAGAGAATGATGCAGGAAATAAAAAAAGCACACAATGAGTGGCAGTTCTGTGGGTAAGAATGCTTTATTTAGAAGACTGGTCACAAAGAACTGGTCTCACTCTTTCAAAGTAACAGAAAGGCCATAAATACCCAAATAATACCACTTTACATTACAGTGCTAAGCAAAACAATCTCTCTCAATTCGTATTGTCTCAAGCCTTGAAGTGGCTAAGCTGCTATGGCAGAAGTCCATGTGGGATTCCACTTCTGCTAACTAAGGACTGGAAGATGAGATGTGTCATCACCAAAATAGGATGGTTATAGATTAGAAAAATGTCACCTGCTCTGACCAGTCTTGATTTCTGCTACAGGGTACAAATTGTAGGGTAGGAATTTGCTGTTAACATCATGACTACGTCCCTTGTCTGTGATATAGGCTGGTGGTGGCGGTAAATGGTGGTACAAATGTTTTTTTTCTGGAGGCAAAATGTTGTCCTAGACAGCAATAGAAATGTTTACCAGTAACTTTATGTGTGTATGTATGAATGACATAAATTCTTAAGTGGTAAAAAACAATTATAAGGTTTACTTTTAAGTGATCAATTAATCTAATAAAAAATATGGAGCTAATTTACAAGTTTTTACAATACAAGTTACAAATTGTGAGTATGATGGAAATGACAGCAAAGGAAGAAAATTATATGATAATTTCATTCATAAAAATGTGTTAAATCATTAAGATGTTAATTTTCATAGCCTAATATACTATATACAGTACATATAAAATTACTGTACTCTTATATGGATTACTGCTGCTACTACTACTTCAGAGAATGCTATGTTTTTGTGGATACTGCTAAAGTGAAGCACAGTATATTTTTGGGGGTTAGCACCTGATAGTATAGTCATTCATTTGTATTTTGGCAATATAAAGCCATTCTTTTCTTTTCAGGGAGGACATGTGTGATCACACAGGTCAGCTGCAATCTAGATGCTCCATATTAGGTGATTAAAGCTTGGTTCTTTACAGAGCACTAGGTGGTGGGTTTGTTTGTGGTGTAGTAGTTTAGTGTGACAACGAAATGGAAATAGTAGGATTTTTCTAAGATAAGAGAAGTTTCCAATCCTACATTCAAAATGAAAGGTTCAACTACAGTATAGGTAAACAGTATAATCTTCTTTCTTTCCATGTTTTGTTATATTAGGCTTGACAAAACAGCCATTATTGCTGTATAACTGCTACTTATTGGTATTTAGAAAGAATTAACTCCACTTTCTTAGGTATGTGGGTTAAATAGACAGTATTCTGTTAGAAAGATAGATGGTGGTGAATATAACTCACTACATATTTGTATATTTTTTCAAGTTGAATCAGGCCAAGACAGTGGTAATAATAGGGTGCAATAGGCCAAGGAGAGTTTTTACTGTGTGATTTAAAAAAAAAAAAAAAAAATGTTTCAGTTCATGTATCAAGTTAGAAATACTTGTTGTTTTTAAATTCAGATTTTGCCTTTCTTTGCCTATGAAATACTGCTTAATCCAGGTTTTTTATCCATGGATGTTTTATTGCTTTTATTTATTTAGTTTATTTATTTACCAAATCAAGAATCAAATATTCTATTTTACCTTAATGATGTAAGGTATTTTGTAGTGGCTTTTTGGCTGAAAAATTAAATAAATTTAAACAGAATTGACAGACAGCAAACATCATTCTTGGTTTAAAAACCTTCAGCCTTAGAATTAGAAAGGATTGACTGCATTTTTTAGGTGACAATTTCTTCATTTTGTAAGTACACAATATAGTTGTTTAAATACTTCCAGTTTGGGAACACTACCACAGTGCTGTGCACACAATGTAACTAAGGAAAGAACTGAAACTTTAAAAGAGGGCACATTAGAAAAAAAGGGTTAATCTGAAATAGCATATGATAATTATAATTTGTAAATGCCAATCTTATTATGGTCAACCTTAGCATTATCTTAGAAGTACGATAGTTGCAGATAAGTCAAGTCAAGTTAGGGAGCATGCACTGGTACACTGTGTTGCTGCACCCACTACACAGCGAAACAACTCGGGATCCCGGTTTGCAACCCCCCCAGGCAGAGACGCGGTACAGTCCCACCCTCTGGAAATGACCCTCTATCTGCCGCAGCCAGGTGTTACGTGGGCGACCCCTTGCCCTGGTCCATAATCAGTCCTGTCAATGGTTTTAATGTTGTGGCTGATTGGTATCTATTTACGTATATACATATAGATATAGTAGATACTGATATATAGATATAGCTCGGAGATAATTTCAGCTCCCACGAGACATTTTGACAAGTCCCGCTTTCAAACATTTACAACCACACCCACGATCCTCTCACATCTCATTTATGTGAATGCTATTGTCTGATACAGTTCCTGCGCTCTCGGGGTTGGTAATAAAAGACAAAGAGTAGAAGACAAAGTAGAACATCATGAAGAGGTTCAAAAATGTTGCCGTGATAAACATGCAGAGCAGGTTAGAGATTATTAAAGTACTAAAATTCGAAAGTCTCAAACAACTGATAGTCTTTGTAAAAGTGACAATGACAATAAAGATCTATCTATCTATCTATCTATTAGCATTAACAAACGGAAATTATTACTCTGTGAAATAACGGAACATCGAATATATGGACATAGGTGATATGACAGAAGTATGTAGATATTGTAGGGCTTTAAACTTTAAGTTGGAGACTTGTAGATTGTCTAATTTGTGTTGCCATCAGGGAAAAGTAGTGTTTCTTCCAGATGAAAAGGCCTATCCGTGAGAATGAAAAGATTTGTTGTTTGGTGAAAGTGAAATCCACATACGCGAGCGGCAGAGACATAAAGTGGCTGGCTCATAGCACAGGCCGGGGGATTAGCGAGCAAAGTGAGCAGGGGGCAAAGCCCCCTAGCTTTAACTAAAAGAAGACAAAAAATAGAAATGAAGTAACACAGAAAACTAACACAGGTAAATAATATGAGCACCAATATTATAAGTAAACATGCAAACTCCAAATATGTTTTTACCAAGAAAAAAACTCCTTGAATGTTACTTTTCTTGTCAAAAAGTTTTCTTTCCAAAACCATCAAAGATAGGACAGAATGCATGCCCAGATTGCTGGGAACAACTGAAAAAGTAGTGAAATGCTAGTAACCAATTTGTAGAGTTTTACTGTTTTGAAGCAGTTAAAAATATAAAAACAATCTTTCATTGCCTTTTTTATTTTCAAATAAATTACCATATTATGAATTTGTGTAAGTGAAAAATGTACATTCTGCATGTGTATGTGAACGCCAGACCTTGGTCTTTCATAAAATATATATCTGGAGAAGGAATCGTACTGTGTGACCAAATTATAGCACACATAACCATCACAATTTGTCCTTGTCAAAGTTGCTCACATCCCTTGTGTTTGCCCAATTTTCTGCACCTTCGAGAACTGAGTGTTCACTTGCTGCCTAATGTAAACCATCCCTTGAACAGTGCTATTGTAACAAAATAATCAGTCCTGTCAATGGTTTTAATGTTGTGGCTGATTGGTATTATTTACGTATATAGATATAGTAGATACTGATATATAGATATAGCTAGAGATGCAGTATATAGATATACACTGTATATATCCTTCTATATAATTTGATAGTATCCGTATGTATGGTGTTCGTGTCAATACCCCATATGTATGGTGTTCGTGTCAATACCGCGACTCAATACAAGTTAGAAGCATGAGTAATGACGGCTGGGTATTAACAACGGTTTTAAATTTAAGATATTAAATTTTAGCCGATCTCTGATCTAAAATGAGTGACAATTGCAACGCAGCCACGACAGCAACGGCCACGGAAAGGATGTGTAGGAAACGAAGTCACATGACTGACGAGGAACGTAGACTTGCTAATGTGACCAGACATACACAACGTGCACAACAAACGGATGAGCAGCGTGCGGCTTCAAATACTACTAACGCTGAAAGAAATCGTGCAAATTGGACACAAAGGACAGATGAAGAATGTGCGTTACAGAATGCTACTAACGCTGAAAGAAATCATGTCAGCCGTGCACAAGCGACCGAAGAAGCTCAAGCAGCCGCAAATGCAGCACGGGTTGAAAGACATCGAGCGGCACGGCATTGCCATGTGCAATCACACGGATATTATTGAGGACAAAGTTCCGGAGCACCACTCTGGTGCATTTGACAACCTGTGCAAACATTGCAACTCATTCAACTTCACCCGTGCGAACAAGCAAGGCCATGGTCCATATTGTTACAGTATACATGGCCAAATATACCATCAATCTGGACCCTTGCACCCCGGAGAGGGTGAAACACCAAAATTTGCTCAAATCTATATATTAGAACAAAATCATTTCAGGGACTTAAACAAATAATTCTTTGCAGAGAAAGTATTGATTTCACAAACGTAGAATTTGTAGCCCGATTCAATCAGGCTCCCAGTCGCTAGTAGATATGTATTTTCTGGTAATTTTCAATGAACCGTTCTAAACACCACCTCACATATATTAACCAGGGAGACATTTGAGTTGAAAATTTCAAGGAAAAGGTAACTAGGATGTTTATATTTTGTAATAATTTTTTTTTTTTTTTTATAAAGATTTTTCTGATGCGTCTGTTCTGTGTTCTGGTGCTTCACAGGCCCCCCCCCCCCCCTATTCCCTTATAGTCAATTGAGTGATTGAGCGTGTAGAGGTCTGGTTCCCTGTGAAGCAGCGAGCACCAAGAAACACAGAGTGAATAAATCTGTGTTGAATCTTCACATATGTTGTTCACATCAGCATAGCAGTTTTTTTTTTTTTTTTTTAAAAAAAAAAAAAATTGAGAGCAGTAGGCATTATCATGTCTGCGCCCAAAAAGTTTTGGATTGTGGAATTTTGAATTAGGGATACTTATCCTGTAATAATTTCAGCAAACAATAATATAACAGGTAGGTTAAATTAGATTTTAAATTATTTTTAGCAGTATAAATTATTTTGTAGTCATTCTTCATTTTCTTTGGCTCTGAGGCTAAGTATCTCGAAGGTTGCCAGTTTGAATCCCCATTACTACCTACAGAGATCCTGCTCTACTGGGCCCTTAACCTGCACTTGCTCCAGGGTTTCTGAACAATGGCTGACTTTACACTCTGACCCCAAGGGATTTGCAAAAACTAACACATTCCTAATACAAGAAATTGTATAAGGCGATATAAAGAACTCTGAGTATGATGTTTGAATTGTCTGATAGTTATTTTTATTCAAATCTTTTAATTTATATAAATGAAATAGCTGTATAACTAATAATGCTTTATGGATTTATTAATAGTAATTTTATTCACTGTTTTTCTTGGTACAGATATGAACTTCTTTGTGAGAAAACGGCTTACTGTGATTTATTTGTATGATTTTTAAAGTTTAACAGCATTTCTTTTTCTACAGATAAATGAACTTGTAGACTGTCGAGATGTGAGCATTGGAGCCTGGTTTGAAGCAACCATTGAAAATGTGGTAAGAGCCAATAAAGGACAAAATAACAAGTCTTCTGCCAAAGGAGGTAAAATGGGCAAAAGGACTAATGGAAAGCTGGAAGTTGACCCAAATTATTCCTCTCAGGACAGTAATGGCGATTCCTGTTTTTCCTTGGACAGTGGACCTTCCACATCTTACACAGACTTCTTGGACAATGAGGAGGATATTATTTATCATATCAGATATGATGAGTAAGTTGAAGCTGGAAGACTGGCTGTACTTATCCATTTTAAACCGTCCTCGTTTTCAGTGAGTGGGCGATCCTGTTTATGGAGTACTTAAAAATTGTTCAACTATTTGCTGCTGCCTGACAAAAAAACAACTTTACGTTTACATTGTAATGGTTAAAGTTGTAACACTACAGTACTCATTCAGATTAAGGTAGGGTAAAAATATGCCTAACAGATATAAAAGGTAAGTACATGCTAGAACAGATATAGAATATTTAATAGATATTGTGAATTATATCAAATTCTATGTATGGTATCTCATAAAAAGCACACACAGTTTAGTCAGAGTCATGTTATTCATAGTGAGGTAAAGTATGTCATGTTCTTCAAGATATTTAAAAGATGTTACAAGCACTCAAAAAAGCACCTAGTATTTTTTCACAGAAATCTTTATGTGAACGTTTATCACTCAAATGTTTACTCATGTAGACAGTCCCTTGTAATATTTAATATTGAATCCAAGACATGAGAGAATGTAACAGAAGATGTCAATAGGTTAATTTTTTTTTAACATAGTTATTTTAGCTTAGTGAAAGAACAGTTGTTGATTCCTGATCATCCTTTCCAAAAGTTTTACTAATCCACACATTTATAAAAGAATGTTGGATCCCTTCCAACAGTAACATTTAACTCTGTACATATTAGTAAGTGAATATACTCATAAAATGTGTGTGTATGTTTGTTTATTGCAGTGATATTTTTTTTAATGTAGTTATATTCCTTACTTGCATACTCAGTAAAACATGTATGATTTTTTTTTTGTATATCCTAAAGCCATGCACTCCATGAAATGTTACTTAATGTAGTGTCGTGTTTGTAATATTTCATCAGTGCTGGGCAAACACCTTTGCCAACTGTGTAAGTTAATGAGGCTGAATTTACCTTCTCTGGAACATCCTGTCAATCAAGACTGATTTATTGAAAGTTTATATATTGATTTGTACCATTAATCATATTATTTCATTTGGAAGAGAAATGCTGGACTTTTAAATTCCAATTGAGTTTTTCTTAGAGCAGTTTTGGTATCTTATACAATGCTTACAAATTATTTTGGCTAAGTCAACATATACAGCATATCTCATCAGGAGTGAGATATTAAATTTTTTTTGCTTCAATTTTTTTCATGGTTTTAACATTGATCTTCATCCAAAATCCAGAAAATAAATTTGTAGCTGTGTTTGACCCAATTAACAAAATTCTGCAGCTTTTAGTTTGCTTTATTGGACAGTTCTGGCAATAGTGTGACACATGTTCAAGTAATTCCGCAGACAAGTAAACGTCCAAGTCAATAATTGTGCATTTATTTAATGATAAAATTTTTCACTCTTTGTGGACCATCATAAATATTTTTACCTCTACAGAAACAACAAACCACTGGTGACATTTGGGGATAAAAATCCCATTAAGATCCATTTGATATGTTATAGGATCATTTAACTGTGCGTGTCTTAACATTCATTGCAGTTGAGTACGTAAGAGTTTTTAGTTGTCACATATACACGTACAGGTGTATACTGTGAAAAGCAGCTCAGTGAGCAGCCTGTACTGTGCAATAAAATTCAAGTGTACATTAAAAATAAATATTAAAGGTCTAGGTTGAAAATACTGAAGTAATTAGAGGTACTGTATAATAGTTGTTAAATACATATTAAATAATATGACTATTTTTTATAATTTTAAGTAATGCCTGAGAAGATGAGCTTTAATTATTTTAATCACCTGGGGAATTAATCTCTTTCTCAGTCTTTCTGTTGATTTGAGACAACGCAAGCACCTTCCTGATCTTAGCCATTTAGAATGCCTGTAGAAAGGGTGAGGAGAGTCCTTCATAATCCTAACAACCTGGTAATATACAGTATGCTTTCAACGGCCGTGTGATAGAAGGAATTTCTTTAGCTGTCTGTGATAATAAAGGTGCAGTCTTGTCTTTCTCACCAGTAGGTTTGTATGTGTGGAACAAGTTAAATCACTCCTGTTGTTGATTGCCAGATATTTGAACTCCACCCTCTCCACTGCAGCACCGTTAATGAACAGTGGTGCCTTCTAAGTTCTTTGTTTTTTGATCTCCCTGCTGAAATCCACTGTAAGATCTTTTGTTTTGCTGATGTTGATGGACAAACTGTTTTCGTGACAGGCCAGCCACTTCATCTAGGTGAGGCTTCTCATTGTTGTTCCTGATGTTGCCTACTACAGGTGTATTGTCAGCAGATTTACTTAGGTGTTTCAGCTGTACCTGGCTACACACTCATGTGTATGTCTGTATATAGTGAATACCTCTTATAAAATCCACTTTACATTTGGATTATAATGATCAAACAGCTGGTTGTGCATTTTGTATGATTTTACAATGTAGAAGTTTTATTTTTGTTTTCAAAGTACAATTAATTTCCATTTTTATGCAGAGGTATTCTCAAATCCTAAGTCACTTTACATTATTAAGTTCTGAAGTCTTTAATAACAAATGAGTGTGTGGTTGTTTATATAATGTACTTGTTCCTGAATGTAGCAATTGCAGAACAGTATACATTTGGTGTTGAAGGAATTTATTTTTTGCTAGTGCATGGGTTGAAGGCCAGTTCATTTGGAAACTTCCTAATTGTGTGATCTTTGTCTTTTGGAAATTGACTTGGGCTTGGATTTAAAATCTTGATTTTTGAAGTCACCTTCTTGGATTTCTTTCTGTGTGTGATAACAAGTTGCTATAACTCTAACAGACAGCAATAGACTAAGGAAATTTGAATTGGAGGACAAGTACTCTGATTTGGGTTTTGTGCAGTATCTTGGCTTAAAAGACTAATATTGCATCTTTAGTTTGAGATATTTATATATAATATATATATATATTGCATAAGCTAGCTAAAGACAAATTAGTTTCTAGTGCTTGTAGAACACGTGAGTGAGAGTGAACATGTAATGAAATTTATAGTATATAGCACTCTTCCCATAAATATGTGGATTGTTTGCTGTTTTTGCAGTAGTATAGTATAGTGGTATATGACAGGCATGTCAAACTCACTACCATTGGTGGGCCGCTTCGACTGCCATACGTGCATCAGCGGGCCGTACGGTGACAAATACTATTATACAAAGTTACTGTAGCTTTCTTTCCAATACTGAAAACTTTAAAAAATGTAACGTTTAAAGAAAAGCAATTTTTTTCCATATAATCTCCATACAACAGCTTACTATTACAATCTCAGCTTCTTAGCTAGGTCCTTATATAGGAGTCTTACAGTCTGAGATCTATTTCTTTTGTTCCGACACTTGGCATCTCTTGTTAGTAACCAGTTCGTCAATATCAGGCTTGAAATCTTGTGTAGCTGCAACTTTTATGAGGGATGAAAGTTGCTCGACAGTAAGTCTTGAGAGATGTGGGGTTTTAGTAGCTTTCATTAACGAAAACAATTGCTCACAAAGGTAAGTGCTTCTGAACCTAGACAGTACTCTCGATGCCAACTTACGGATCTGCACATACAAGGGTGGCAGGTAAGCATACAAGCCTGGCACACCAACTTCATTGTATTTTGCCTTCAGAATAGAATCTCACTGCAGTTCAATCAATCCCATTTGGATATTCCCAGGTACATTCTCAACATTGTAAGAGTATGGTGACGTGAACAGCGTAAAGTCCTGTTCGTGTGAACTGAAATCACGAAAACGCTCACTGAATTCATTGCTCAGTTAATCAAGTTGGAAAACAAATCCTCCAAAAATCAAAATTTACTTTACTATGTTTACTTCAAAGTTTATATTGTAAAATAAGCCAATATGCAAAAAGCCCCCTGACCTACACTAATTTTACAAACTCAAAATCACACAAATTTGTTAAACAACTCATCAACTTCTCACATCCACTTCAGATCTTCAGTGTAGTCTGCACTAACTATTCGTTACAATATTAGCACAAAATTACATAAAACTAGAGCAAAAAAACGTGAAAATATGTGAGCTATTACTACTCGTGATAGTCAGTTCTGCCCAGCGGCCAGTCTCAGCAGCCCAGCCAGTAGTGTAGCCTGTCAGGCTGCTGCAGCTTCAGTTGCGATGTCGCGGCTCATTAACTTTGGTCAAGGCCCGTGAGGGGGGGTGCAGTGTCATGCCTAGGGTATCAAGGAGCTGACGCCGCAGCTGCAACTATACTAGCAGATGACGTTTCCGGTATCGTAATGCCATGGGAAAACGCGCTTTTGTCAGAAGGCGGAAGTAAGAATAGTCAATAAGTAACGCCGAAGATGCAGAATGATTCAATCACAAACGATAGTAATCATTTTGTACAAGTTTAGTGCTAACTAGGATCTGTCATGTGGGCCACACAGATTTCTGTTGCGGGCCGCGTGTTTGACATACCTGGTATACAACAATATACTCTTGTTGCTGTGCAATTGGCTCTATCCAGTTTTGGTTATTTGCGATTTGAGTAGGGGTGTGTGTTTAGTAACTTTCAGTAACAATCAAGAACTCTTGGATGCTCTGAAATTTTCCATGTATTGGTTCTTCTCTCTTTTTCAGCTGGACTTTGAGTCTACAGATGCACTACGTAGCTACACACTTAACCACTTCTTTACCATATCTTTAAAGCATTACCAATTTACTTAATTCTTTACATTTTTTATACATTTACCATGTATATGTTGGTAAACTGGTGACCTTGTGAATTTCTGTGACATGCCTTTAGTCTACCCCCTTTTGTCATTTATATCAAAAGGTGAAAACCGTGTCATGCATGTTCCAGGCTGCACATCTCTAGATATCTCTGCCCACTAACTCTAATCTGTTATTTCTTTTTCTGTATATTCATCCACACAGTCTGTGTTCACCTTTGGCCTCTTTATCTCTGTTATATTCCTGTGAGAGATGATTACTGGCTTTTACCCTGTCCAAACCCTGGACAGCTGGATCACATTTTTGTAGTCCTGCTTTTCACTCCTAAGGTGAGAGTAAATAGTAAAGTACTGGTTAGGAAAGTGTTTCAGTGCTGAACTAAAAAGGTAGGGGAAACTGCCGGATTATATTAAATCTAGAAAGCAGGGACTTGTTTAGAGATTTTGCATCAGATGTAGATAAGGTATGCAATGACAGTATTAACCAAAAAAGAGGGGATAATTACAGTATGTGCTTAAGAGAGCAATTTTCTTTTCTCCTTTTAACAAGCTGTGCCTGTAACATCTGTAATTTAATTTGATATGGAAACATACAAGAAATATAGACATGATCTCAAGAAAACAATTAAAATTGCTAAAGGTCATTACTGAGATAACCTTGAAAAAGTGATTCATATAAATTAGAAGATGCACAGAAGCTTACAGATTGCAAACTAATCACATTCACATTTTCCCTGGAAGACTAAGGTAACACTTTTTTATGACTGCTTTGATCAAAACAATTGTCTGCCAGCACTACATATTTCATCTTTCTCTGTTTGTGTTTCTTATGCCTTAAGGAAGATATTTTTTTGACCATGCTAATGTTCATGAAGTGTCCAGTCCTGATTGAATTTCAGGGCATGTTGTAAACATCTGTAGCGACAAATTGGCCTGCATTTTCATTGACAATCTTTAGTGCCTCACAGTGAGAATGTAAGGATCCCAACTGTTTCAGAAACATAGGAGTTATCCCTGTGCCAAACAAAAAAAAAAAGGGTGGCCTGTCTCAGTAATGTAAGGGCTACATCAGCATTCGTTTGCAATCAGGGTGGAAAAAAAATAAGCAAAGGTTATTTTTGTGCTGAAAAAAGAACATTAGATACATTGCATGTTTTGGCCATATAACCTTCATCAGATATACTTTATTTAATATTTCAGCTCTATGATCTTAATCATGTGAAAGCTATATAACCCAGATGCTGTGTCTCTAATCGTGTTCTATTGTTTTTTTTTTTTCCCTTATCTTTTTCAGGCTAGAAGTAACTTTTTCCTATTTTTTTTCAGCCTTTAAGAGACTGGTACTGAAACAATAAATGCAGTATTCTAGATAGTTTGGAGGGCATTCATTTTGTATATTGTCAACTGATGTACACAGGTTACCATAGCCCTTGGATAATCATTACTGTTACGCCAGAGTACTGATAATAGATGAGAACTGAAGAATCTTTGCCCAGCATACTTAATGTATTTTTGGGAAAGACTGTTTAGAGAAGGGAATCAATTCCTAATTCCAGTATTCTTGGATTTAACAATGTTTTATTTTTGTATTTTGTTTATTTTAGTGTGACCTTGGCCCATTTTCTTCTTTCTCCAACCCCTTTGTAGCATCAGACATATGCAAGACCTGTTTTTCCCTACATCTTTCAAGCTGTCCTCCACCTCACTGCAATACTTTTAGTATCCTTTCTTCCAGTGTTGTCACAGATAAGAACTTCTGTCTCCCCACCCACCTCCTTCATCTTTCTGCCTTTTCCTCTATCATCTGCTTTTCTGGTCTATTCTCTCTCAGTTTTTTGCATCCTCCTTACATATGGCCTATGCATTTCAACTACAGAACCTCAACAGTCCTTATTAGTGATATTTATTTCACCTCTGTTCTTCACCCTTTTTTTTTTTTTTTTTTTTTATTAAAAAAAAACATCTTTCTGAACTTGTCCTTTCAATCACCTTCCCGAGGTACCACATGTCTCTGGCCTGTACTTTTACTCCTCATCTTAGACTCTATTCTAGCCTTTACATATTGGGTTTATATGATCCTTTCTTCTGGTCTTTTGACATACTTTTTCTGCATTTTTTTTTTTGTTCTTAACAGCTTCCTTTAATTTTTCTCATCCACTATTTGGTTTCAGACTTCTTCTTTTCTGCATTGGTAAGAAAGCATTCTTTTATAACTAACCACACCCAATTTACACCATTTATCCCACATCCTCCCTTTTTAGCAGTGCATTTAGATTATCTTCTCACTTCTTTCAGTTTTTCTGTGTATGTTTGGTCATGTTTTCTTTCTTGTTCTTTTTCCTGCGAAAACTCATTCTTCTGTTATCAGCAATTTATGACTGGTTGAGAACTTGGCTTCCGTTATTATTTCACAATATAAACTACATATAATAGTCACTATCCATTTGCACTTTGGTTCTTGTCTCAATCTTGTTTACCAGTTATATCATAGCAACTCTAGAATTCATGTTGGTCTCGTCCATTACGGGAGATGGATGTCTGGATTAGCAGCAAAAACAGGTCACTAATTAAGAAAAAGGGTTAGAATGAAAACCTGCAGCCACTGGGGCCCACCAGGACTGAAGTTGGGGACCCCTGATGTATCATACTTCAACTTCTGTTTTTAGAGGAGTTCACTAATTTCAAGATCTGCAAAAAAATTGCTTTTACTGGTGTATTTAAATACTTCTTTGGATAATACACCTGCACAGCAGTTAAATCTGTTTCTAAATTCAAGTATACTACTATAATTCTGGGTCTCACTACTTTCTGTATTGTAACAATTTGTAACTTAATGCTTCAGAGTATAAATAACAATAATGAGCATCAGAAAAAATAATGATGGTAATGAAAGATGGTTTCTCATAAAATAAAAAAGGTGTTAGATGCCGACTGTAATAACAGTAAAATAAATATCATTACATCCCACCTTCTCCAACATTTATATTGTTGAAAAAAATAAAAGAATGTTGCTTGAGTAAAACCTAGGAGGGAAACACAGCCTGCATGTCAGGCCATGTTCAGATAAAATTTAAGTACAAAAAAGGAGAGAGCTACAGCAACAACAGGCCATCTAACGCTACAAAAGTTACACTAGAGCCATTCTGTAATATGTATTCAAGATGACCCATTGATTACCACTGCTGAGAGTAAGATTCAGAAATGAAGCTTGCCAAGATGTAAATGAACTAGAGATATCTTTGCAGCTGTTATCCCTAGACAAACAGCTTCTGCTGGATAGAAGAGAAAGACAGAAACAAGATGTATAGTTACAAAAAATAATGGAATAAAGGAATTTTAGTGTAAAAGACACTAAAAGATCCGGAAAGATGAAACTAGGGAACACTCACAAAAAATTTGCAACAGAATACCTCCGATGTTCTCCTGGCACAGTGGATAACAGGGCTCAAAGGACAGACCCATGGGAAAATATTATAAGCACAGGGAACTGTCTTAAATTAAATGTTTTGAAGGTTAGATATCTTAAATAAATATGAAATTTTAAAAATCCATTCCCAAGAAAGGAAGGGGTGTTGAAGGAAATATCCTGCTACCAAACAAAGGGATTTGATAAAAGGTGGTATGAACCCTTACACAGACAAACATTTGAACATACCATTTCATTTGAGGTAGAGGAGATAGATAATTACAAGAAGTGGATGGAAGGGAAGAGTTTAAGATAGTAAACAAATTCAAGTTTTAAAAGTTATAAGTAAAAGGAAAAACAACAGGTTTGAATTACAAACTCAAGCCTCTGAGTCTGTAGTGTCCAAAGTCTGGCATTGTTTGAAATGCTGCCAAGAGTTAATATGCCTAGGAAGTCCCAAGAGGAATATGAAATACGATGATCACCTATACATAAAGCATGTTTATTAAAGATGGCAGTGTGCAAGTGCCATTTTGGGTAATAAAATAGTAGTTTTTCAGCCCTGCACCATAAAGCCAACATATAGAAGATTAAAGCTCCCAAGTTCGTAACATGAGACTTTAGTTTTAGTGCTGTGGAGGGGAGAAAAGAGAGAGATCTAGGGCCCGCTATACTGGATTAAGTGGCAAACAGGAAAAAGGAATCAACAGGAGAGATCATCTATATTCATCCAGGCACAGAACAAAAGCCCCACAGTAATATGCAACATTAATTAAGAAGACTCTTCCCCCCGATCTATCATGCATTAGGGTGGAAATCCTGATGGAGGATCTCTTTTGTTCCAAATTAACCTCCAATGAAAATTTATTTGATGTATGAGGCTATGGAAGTACTTTTAGCACTTTTAAAGCAAGAGAGTGTAATCATTTTAACAATAGTCAGCCTGGAATGAAAAGACAGCATACAATGTAGTGAGTGAATCTTGGACACTACTAAACATCTGATGCTGAATGCAGGTTATAGTGTGTTGTAATGCTGAGAAGATGATAGAAGGTAGCAAGGTATTTTTTCGTAAACAAGCAGTTGACTAGTGAATTACTATGGTGCATAAAACAAGGCTAGAAACCCTTACATAAGTAGATATTTACACAAGTTGAAATTGACCATACACACTCTGCATAATCTTTGTAAACAACTGAGGCAGTGCACAACTAATGGCTGTGAAGTTAATAGGCCAATGACCCATCCCCATCTCTTTGCCAAATATTACTTGGTTACACAAACCTATCTACCCTACGAAAGTCACAACTGTGTAAGGATACTAAAATGTAATTTTTTTTCTTTACTGGACAGAAGACAAAATAAGTTAAATCTGAGGTCTTTGTTTAAAGATTACTATAGCAGTATGTTAAGCATTCTGGACGGCTTACACTGGGTAGCAAACGGTAACTTGTATGGTTTATCTGGACATTGTATTACTTATATGAAATTTGTTAGCTGAAGGTTAAAAAATGGTTCTATAATACAGCAAGTTTATGGTTTAAACCTGCCCCTCTGCCATTTGTACACAGCTGCTCTAACACCTGTATAAAATTGTTTGTTTGTTTTTCTTTTTTCTTCTTCTTTTTCTGGTCAAACCCTGCGGTGTCATAAGTTTATCATTACCCACCTTCCAAGGTTAAGGTGTGAGATATGCCATAGCTTCCCTTCAGTTCTCAGTACTGTACTGGTTTGCAATAACTTGCTTTGTCTTGGATACTGATTCAAGCTAGTCTTTTGTATAAAGTTTGGGTTGTGTTTATTCCCTTAATTTAAGGTGCGTTCTGGCAGAGGTTTCAAATTAATATTAGTGCAGCTTAGCACCCATCAGAAGTAGCACAATAGATTGGTTAACTATTTTTTCCTACATCACAACTAAAGCATGCATACATTTGGCTTGCAGCTACTAGAGGAATTTGAAATCTTGTCTTATTCCTGTAAACCTATTCAAGGAAATGTTGCTATGGTTACCCAGCCCTTCCAAGCGGTTGCACAGTGCCAGATATAAATGGTTGGAAGCATGCAAAAAGTTCAGTTTTTTTAATGGTACTAGTGTTGACTGTCAATAACATTTTTGCTCCTCCTGCTCTGAATCTGCAAACAGAAAATGCAAACTGTCCACGCTTTGTTTCTGGTCTGATCAAATCATTGTCATTACTGAATCTTTTGGGTGTCTCCCCACTTATTTTATTTAGGGAAGTATTTGTATCCATTTCAAAGCCACTGTTGCAATTTCAACATCTGTGGTGGAAACAAATTAGTAACAAATGAAAAAAAATTCTGAATTCACAAAACTTCCAGAACATTATTACTTATCATGAAATCCTTTGTTATTTTTCAAAACCCAGCTATTCCAATAAAACTCCAAATTATGTGTTTTGCATAAAGTAAGTGCAATTCTCAGCCAGACTGCAGGGAGCAGAGCCAGCTAGCGTACAAGCAGTTAATTTCAATAGGCTTTAACATCACTGTTTCTCTGCTTAGTTTCCTGAGACACTAGCAGAGTATGGTTCCTTTAAACTACATCTATCTATCCATCCATTTTTTGAGATGAGTCGCAGGAAGCCAGTACCTATCCCAGCAGCACAGTGCATGAAAAAGCCTCTTATATTCACACACCAATGTGGAGCCAATTTAGAATCACCAGTCATGCTGACAAGCACATCTTTAGGGATGTGGGATGTAGGAGGAAAACTGGAGTACCCAGGACAAACCACATTTAGACACAGGGACAGCTTGTAGACTCCACACAAACAATAACTGGCAGTTAAAAATATTCACATTTAATATTAATCTTATTTTTGGTGAATTTTGCTGAGCACTGGAGGGTCACATGGATGGCACTTTGCCTATGTAATGTCTGGTAGCATCACACAAAGACTCAGCGATATTTTTCATGTTTTATGCTTATGTCAGTAGTTGGTGTATTCTTCTTTTTGCTTTTGGTGTGCCTTTTTCCTGTTCTTTCTCTTTCGTTGTGTGTACTGTCTCTCTGCCTCTCCATGCTAGCTGGGTTTATTTAATCTGTGCCTCCATTTTCTTGTTGCAAAATTTATTTTAAAGTAACAGCTGCACTCTTAAAAAGAGAGGTGCCAGAGTGGTTCTTCAGAGTGATGCCATAGGTGAACCATTTTTGGTTCCAAAAAGACCCCTCCGCATAAAGGTTTCAGAACGAACCATTTATTTACATCTGTAATAGGCTCCATACAGTAAATATACATGAACAGATGAGGATAAATTTGGGAAATACCAATCTTGATTTTACCGGTCTTTTTACCAGATTTTAAAAGAGTCTCTCACTCTCTTGCTTACCTCAGTCTAAGTCCAGGGTTTCTTAATCTGTCAGTGTCCTGCTAGGTAGCCTACTATACATTAAAGATTTAATTTTTTTTCTTCATATTAGGAAGTATTTCAAAGCGCAGAGAACCAACTTCTTGTGCACAGAACCTTTCCCAGAATTAAATTGTGCTTTGTCAAACAATGCTTCAACAAGGAACCACACAACCCAGCAAAGAACCATAAAATGCCATTAAAGAACCAGGAGTTTTAAGAGTGTGGGATGCACTGCATGTAAACACCTGAGATATCCAAATCCTGCCAATCTTGTATAAATGCATTAGCAAAACATAACATAAGAACTTGAATGTATTCATTTACCAATTTCTGTGCATTTTACAAACATGCTAAATTCTGAGTTGACAAGTAGAATATTAACATATTTGCCAGATAGAGTGGTTTCACACCCAGTTGGACTGTTTTTAACTCTTTTGTGTGTGGGGGAAAAAATGATTTGGGCATGAGTCTTCATTTTTCACTATTTTTGTTGAAACTCTGCGTGGTTTTGTAGAGACAAAAATGTATTCACATTTCCATACCCCAGTAGTCTATGAAACTGCAACTTTTTCTTGCTAGTCAATGACCATGAAATGTCAGACAGCCCCCCTTCATTTAAATTTAAAATTTTAAAACCTGTCAATTTCACAGATAGTTACTGTTCATTCAACCAGTGACCTTGCACTTAAGCAATCATTGATACATAGATATTAACCAGTTGTGGCTAAAAAAACTTTCTGCGTAGAAGGGAAATGCACAAATGTGTGTCCAAAACAGGAATTCAGAGGTGGGATACTCCAGAAACAGAAACTGTTTCCGTGGTGACTTTGCTACTGTCAGACCACATTTTATAAAAATATTACAATAAAGAAATATATTGGAAGGCGTGGGAAGATAATCCAAATATACATTTGATTACTTATGTTCTTTGAAATGATGTGGAGGTTAAAGGCTGTAGCTTAGTTGTTAAGTAATCCTTTTGTATTTAAATGTCACATTTTTAATCAAACATTAAACCATAGGTTCCCAACCTTTATTGGGTCAGAGCCCACTTTTTCAAAGAGTGATTCGATAGCACCTCCCTTGGGTGAACTATACTCTATATTGAAAAACAAGGACAGATCTCTTATATATATTTCTCTTCTGGTTCGTCCTGCTTCCACTTCAAAACCGGTCCCGCCCACACGCAGCCAACACGGTATTTCTCGATTCCTATTTGTCGTCTTCCATGTCATGCACTATACTGGCCTGCTGAATGTAATACATCCAACGAGTACTCGAGGTGCTGCCACAACGGTAAAGTAGCTTTACCACCCTTGCGGGAGCCACCTGTGCCTTTACAACAGCTTCTTACACAGCAAACATCAGAAGCTAAAAATTATCGTGAACACATTTGAGAATACAACCCTTCTCTAGCGTTTGCTTCCATTGGTGCACAGGTAACTCAACCTCCTGGCCACGGACCATACTGTTTTAAAATATATGGGCAAATTTATCACCAAATCTCTCCACTATACGCTAGCACTTCTACCTCTCCAGGATATGGACAGTTGTATGTTTTTGACACAGTGCAAGCTACTAAAGTACGCTTACAAAATAAAGCAAATTGCATGCAGCGAAAATGTACTTCTCCAGCTAGATTCCATGCTCAGAACTATCAACCCCTTCGCTAAATCATACAAACACATGTATGAAATCGCTCAGTCCAATCCAACAGCATCTGTACGAATGGTTTTCAAGGAAACCCCTAGGCAGGATTTACGACGATACAATGCCCCGACATGTCACACCGATATTGCAGCGATTTTCATCGGAGAAGATGGCGAACCGTCTGCTGAAAGGGACATTTGCATCTATCCCATAGGCAACTCCTGTAAACAGATTTTCATGCTCAATATGAATTGCGATCCTATGGTTTACCCACTTTTATTCCCTTATGGAGACATTGGCTGGCACAAAGATTTACAACATGTTCCCGATAAAAGAACCGGCAAGCGAGTAAGGCTTACTCAATGCCAAATTTACGCGTACAGATTAGCAATGAGGAATACATTTAGTATTTTGCACTCCAGCGGCAAACTATTCCAACAGTACGTCGTAGATGCATATGTTAAAACAGAGGGCACGCGTCTCAACTATCTCCGATTACATCAACAAGATCTGCGTGTCGAACTATCAGACGCACTGCAAGCAAACGCTGAAAATAACGTTTGTGTAGGTAAAATTATCATATTACCGTCCACATTTGCAGGAAGTCCAAGATATCTACAACAAAACAATCAGGATGCCATGGCCATAGTACGTAAATTTGGAAAGCCTGATTTATTTATCACTTTCACATGTAATCCAGCCTGGCCGGAAATTCTATATGCACACTGTGTCTTTCAAGAAGTATTTATTTCTTCTTGATTTCTGAATTTCTTTCTCACCGTTTTCCGTTCCTATTCTTACACCACCATATGGTACGGCGGGCGTCGGCTAGTTTTTTATATTTTTTTATTAGAAGATATTAACAATGCTGGTGTATTGCTCAAAGTATGATTAAAAAATTATATTATTAAAAAAATGAATATAATATTATTAGTGAGAGGGCTGAACTTGGTGTGATGACACTAATTTTTCGATGTTTACTGATGACAAAAATGGCACCAATCTTAAATCGCCACATTCCACTATTGACAATCTATTTCTTTTCTTTGTTAATAGATTGCTGATCATGCTGAATCCTCTTTCAGCTAAATATGATGATGGGAGACTTGTAGATCATCTAATTCGTGCTGCCATCAGGGAAAGTGGCGTTTCTTCCCAATGAAGAGACATATCCGCGAGAAATAGAAGATTGGTTGTTTGGTGAAAGTGAAATCCACATACACGAGCAACAGAGATGTGAAGTTGCTTTGGGGGGGGGGTATTGGGGGGTTTGGCTACTGAAGTGAGCAGGGGGCAAGGCCCCCTAGTTTTTAATAAGTAGGTCCACTTAACTTTTCCTTTGAATGTGATCTGTAGGTACCAATGTGTAATTTTAGGTTTACACTTGCTCTGAAGGAATTCTGAAACAATCTGGTATTGATAAAAAAAAAAAAAACTTCTCACATATTTATAGTAATGTTCAATGAACCTGTAAAAATATGCATAGATTTGGTCCTCTGCATGTGTGTTAATCTTGTAAGGACTTGCATGATCTGAGAATGCATGACTTGTGCAAACTTGTAAATATAATGTGCCTATACCTACTATTTAATACGGACAGGTCTTTCTTAATGGACATTTTGAATAATTGGTTGAAACATGTGTTCCAATATTTTTAGTATTAATCAAACATTTCAGTGCATTCTTTTGAGTATTGCCCAAGGGCAATATGTCTTGGACATATATGTCTTGGAACAGAAACGCTCCCTTAGATTTCTTCAGCGCCCACCAGTGGGTGGTATAGCCCCCGTTGGGAACCTTAGCATTAAACTGTATGGCAGCATATTGTTTTTCAAAAGGATGGTTCTTGTGTGAACAAAATATGTTTCATTTCACCATGACATTTGCAATTGCGCTGCTTGATTCAGAAGATCATACATTTCTTTTAAGGGAAAAAAAAATGTTCAAGATTATTTCCACGCTAAAGAGGAAAAAAGGTAAGAGACAACATCTTGGTGACAAACCTGCTAAAGCAGTTTTTCCCAACATCGGTTCTGGGCGCACACTGTGGCTGCAGGTTAATGTTCCAGCCAGATTCCTAATCAGTGACAACACCTGATAACACTGACCTCATTTAATTAGCTGGAATTATTTTTCTTTTATACTACATTCAGAAAAGCACAGCAGCATGATTTTTTTTACATTTATAAGACATTTAGAACTATTTCTGCTTTTGCTATAGATTTTAAATGCTTAACTCTCTTTTGTTGATTTAATTATATTTTGCCCTTTCTCTGTGCAGTTTTTCCCCTTCGTTGTATCTTATTGACAGTTAGAAAGGAGCAGAGCAAACACACTGACAAACAACACTGAATAATCAAAGGTTGCAAGTACTTTAGCATCAGACACACTAATTAGTAAATAATGGATTAATTAAGCAATTAGAACACCTAGAAAAGTAGAATAAAAATCAAGATGAAAATTATTGTTAAAAAGAAAAAAATACATTATTCCCAAATAACTGCTTGGTACATTTTAGTATATATATATAAAAAGTAAACTTTTTTCACGTTGTCATTATGGGGTGTTGTGTGTAGAATTCTGAGGGAAAAAATGAATTTAATCCATTTTGGAATAAGGCTGTAATATAACAAAATGTGGAAAAACTGATGCGCTGTGAATATATATATATATATATATATATATATATATATATATATATATATATATATATATATATATATATATATATATATATATATATATATATATATATATATATATATATATATATATATATATATATATATATATATACACACACACACAATACTGTGCAAAAGTTTTAGGCAGGTGTAAAAAAAATGCTGTGAACAAAGAATGCTTTCAAAAATGGAAGTGTTAATCATTTATTTTCATCAATCAACAAAATGCAGTGAATGAACAAAAGAGAAATCTAAATCAAATCAATATTTGGTGTGACCACCCTTTGCCTTCAAAACAGCATCAGTTCTTCTAGGTACACTTGCACACAGTTTTTGAAGGAACTCGGCTGGTAGGTTGTTCCAGACATCTTGGAGAACTAACCACAGATCTTCTGTGGATGTAGGCTTTCTCACATCCTTCTGTCTCTTCATGTAATCCCAGACACACTCGATGATGTTGAGATCAGGGCTCTGTGGGGGCCATACCATCACTTCCAGGACTTCTTGTTCTTCTTTACGCTGAAGATAGTTCTTAATGACTTTGGCTGTATGTTTGGGGTTGTTGTCCTGCTGCAGAATAAATTTGGGGCCAATCATAACGCCTCCCTGATGGTATTGCATGATGGATAAGTATCTGCCTGTATTTCTCAGTATTGAGAACACCATTAATCCTGACCAAATCTCCAACTCCATTTGCAGAAATGCAGCCCCAAACATTCAAGGAACCTCCACCATGCTTCACTGTTGCCTGCAGACACTCATTATTGTACCACTCTCCCGCCCTTCGACAAACAAACTGCCTTCTTCTACAGCCAAATATTTCAAATTTTGACTCATCAGTCCAGAGCACCTGCTGCCATTTTTCTGCACCCCAGTTCCTATGTTTTCGTGCATACTTGAGTCGCTTGGCTTTGTTTCCACGTCGGAGGTGTGGCTTTTTGGCTGCAACTCTTCCATGAAGACCACTTCTGGCCAGACTTCTCCGGACAGTAGATGGGTGTACCTGGGTCCCACTGGTTTCTGCCAGTTCTGAGCTGATGGCACTGCTGGACATCTTCTAATTTCGAAGGGTAATAAGCTTGATGTGTCTTTCATCTGCTGCACTAAGTTTCCTTGGCCGACCACTGCATCTACGATCCTCAACGTTGCCTGTTTCTTTGTGCTTCTTCAAAAGAGCTTGAACAGCACATCTTGAAACCCAGTCTACTTTGAAATCTTTGTCTGGGAGAGACCTTGCTGATGCAGTATAACTACCTTGTGTCTTGTTCCTGTGCTCAATCTTGCCATGACATGAAACTGTCTTCCACAACCTCACATTGGTAGCAGAGTTTGGCTGTTCCTCACCCAGTTTTAAGCCTCCTACACAGCTGTCTCTGTTTCAGTTAATGACTGTGTTTCAACCTACGTGTGACATTGATGATCATTAGCACCTGTTTGGTATAATTGGTTGATCATACACCTGACTAGAATCCTACAAAATCCCTGACTTTGTGCAAGTGTACCTATAAGAATTGGTGCTGGTTTGAAGGCAAAAGGTAGTAACACCAAATATTGATTTGATTTAGATTTTTCTTTTGTTCGCTCACTTTGCATTTTGTAAATTGATAGCAATAAACAATCATTGTTTATATTTCTGAAAGCATTCTTTGTTTACAGCATTTTTTCACACCTGCCTAAAACTTTTGCACAGTACTATATATATATATATATATATATATATATATATATGTATGTATACAGTGATCCCTCGCTATATCGCGCTTCGCCTTTCGCGGCTTCACTCTATCGCGGATTTTATATGTAAGCATATTTAAATATATATCGCGGATTTTTTGCTGGTTCGCGGATTTCTGAGGACAATGGGTCTTTTAATTTCTGGTACATGCTTCCTCAGTTGGTTTGCCCAGTTGATTTCATACAAGGGACGCTATTGGCAGATGGCTGAGAAGCTACGCAACTTACTTTTCTCTGTGTCTCTTGCGCTGACTTTCTCTGATCCTGACGTAGGGGGTGTGAGCAGGGGGGCAGTTTGCACACCTAGACGATACGGACGCTCGTCTAAAAATGCTGAAAGATTGTCTTCACGTTGCTACCTTCTGTGTGCAGCTGCTTAGTGAAGCGACATGCTGCACGGTGCTTCACATACTTAAAAACTCAAAGGGCACGTATTGATTTTTCACTCTTTGTTTTTATCTGTCTCTCTCTCTCTCTCCCTCTCTCTCCCTCTCCCTGCTCCTGACGGAGGGGGTGTGAGCTACCGCCTTCAACAGCTTTGTGCCGCGGTGCTTCGCATACTTAAGCCAAACAGCCCTATTGATTTGTTTGCTTTGCTCTCTGTTTCTGACAGCCTGTGCTCCTGACACGCACTCCTTTGAAGAGGACGATATGTTTGCATTCTTTTAATTGTGAGACAGAACTGTCATCTCTGTCTTGTCATGGAGCACAGTTTAAACTTTTGAAAAAGAGACAAATTTTTGTTTGCAGTGTTTGAATAACGTTCCTGTCTCTCTACAACCTCCTGTGTTTCTGCGCAAATCTGTGACCCAAGCATGGTTTCTACTTCGCGGATTTTCTTATTTCACGGGTGGCTCTGGAACGCAACCCCCGCGATGGAGGAGGGATTACTGTATATATATATATATATATATATATATATATATATATATATAAAAATAAACTTAGTTTTCTAATTTCTATATTGTTCCCAAAACACAGAACTTGGGAAATAACACATCACTTAATTAGCCCAGGAGTCCAATTAAAAACAGAAGCTGATTGGAGCAAAAACCTGCAGCCACAGTGTGTCCCCAGGACCGAGGTTGGGAAACACTGTGCTAAAGGCTACATAGCTGAAACATGGTGTGCCTTATGTTCTTTCCTCTTCAACGTAGAAAAAACCTTGAACCTTTTTTTTGTAGTTGACACAGCCCTTCACTAACTTTGTTATGTTGTTTCACCTGAAAGAAAAAAAATGCAAAAGATAATACAAAATGGGATCTTGCCATAACTTTCTTTTTTACCATTCATCATGTTTCTTTAAGAATATCCATTTAAGGGTTTCACACTGTAGGTTATACACTCTGGCAAACCTCAGCCATTTAAGAAAATAACTTGAAGCTTGGCCATGAAACAAATTAAGTACCAACTCACTAATTAGAAATTTGACATTTATGGATTTTTGCAGCTTAGGGGTGGTGGAGAGTATTTGGGTGGCAATTTGCTGACTTGAAATGGTCATACTAGCTCTAAGCTAGATTTTGTAAGAGTGGACAAGATTTTAAATGTGATAGGATTATAAGACGTTTGCTAAATTTGGCAACCCTGGTTATACAGTGCCTTGTCACACACAGTTGATTCTACATATTTCTGTTTGTTTTTAGCCATTTCAATTCAACATGTCAAAAGTAATAAAGTAAGGAGTTTGATTGCTGGACAGGGTGAAGTTTATTCAGCTAGATTAGACCTATTTATGCAATGCAGAGAGCGTCAACTTTTTGTTTACACGCATACTGTGTGTACTCTCTGTTCATTCAGTCAGTGGTGAGAAGTGACACGTGTAAGAGAGGGCTACACTTGCAAATTTGTATTGTTTCTTTGCTAAAGGATTCTAAATACCTCTGAAATGGAGGTACACTCCTGGGCACCACTACAACTCATTTAACACAGCAGGGACTGTAGTTACGTTAAGTCACTAGAATATGAAAGTATTGATTCAAATGTAGTCAATAAAAAACTAGGAAGTAGGAAATCTGTTATAATCTTGTTATTGAACAACATACTGGTCTGTGCACACCCAACCTTGCACCAACACTAAGCTTGCCTGAAAGCAGGATAAAAGTCCATCATCAAGTAACACCTTCAGTACTTCTAACGGTTAAAGCAGCAAGGCCTTTATGACATCAGTAATTGTTATAAATAATAAGCATTGTCTATTGTACTTGCCATATTGTGTCCTGAACCTGAGAAAGTTTTGACACTTATTTTCTTAGTGTGAACACCCATACTATAACACCAGTATCTCATCCTCAATAAGTACCCTGTCTCTGTACTTTGTTCGCTGTTTGACAGTTGCAGCTATACCAGTGTTATAAAAGGAATTACTGCCAGTGCAAAAAGATAATGTATGATTATTCATTGTCATGGAGCATGCAAAATGAAGAGGAAGGGTTCCAAAACCTAATTTTCCTGGATTTGTCAGAGGTCACTTTGTTATTAAACTTGATTTGATGCAGTAGTGCAAATTTTATTTATACATTCGACCTGCAATATAACAAGGAGTCTTTGTTAAAATTTTATTTTCTTCTTAAAGCATATTGTGATTGGGATTAGAGTATGGGGGGTGGAGCTTTTTTGAAATAATAATAATAATTCATTACATTTATATAGCTCTTTTCTCAACCTCAAATTGGATAAAGGTTTAAACATTTTTTTTTTATTTACAGTACATCCCTATACAGCAATTGGTGGACAAAGCTGGCTGGCTTTTCCACCATGAAATTATTCCAGAAACACGTTCTTCTGGGATTTTTTTTTTTAATCTTTCTTTCATTTCTATACATAAAAGTAAAGCTGTGTTTAAGAGTATAACAATTACATATCTGTAGTTAAAATGTCATGGTGTACTGGAGGTTTATGTACTATGAAAAATATAAACCACAGATGATATAATAATAAAGCTCTTATGTGAGGAGAGGACAAATCCATTGACTGCTAAGTGATGTCTTTGTGTATTGTAGTTTGTGCAGGTTTTTTATTTTATGTTAGCATTTGTTCTTGAAGCTTGGATACTGGTTGGAACTAAGACACGGTACAGCATTTTTAACCAGTCACCCTCCTCACCCATATGAGAGTTTTTGCTAAACTTATCTCTTCATTAGTATAACATATAATACAATTACCAAAAACAAGGCAAAACGTTAGAACTTTTTTCAACAAGAAAAAATGTTGTGTGTAACAGAAACATGTAAATACCGAAATGTCAACATATATACAATAGGAAAGGTATGTCTAGTGTTCACTGCTGTACTAATGCTGATTTGGCACTCTGACGGTGTGGTCTTCTCCACACTACCAGGTGCCACCGGAAGCTTCTTGAACCCACCACTGTTAATAACGTTTCCGAGGGATGAGCTCAGCAAATGAGGACACCACATGAAGCAAGGGGAAGGTGCAAATTTCTCAGTGTTTTTATTTAAAAAATAAAAATAAAAACCTAAACAAAACAAGTGTCCAAAAAGTGCAGTGCTTCAAGAAAATTCAGTAAATAAATCCAATCCAAATAATCCAATCCACAAAGATGTAGGGGAGGTTAAAATCAGAATAAATAAATCCATTAAAACAAGGTTGGAACCAACTGGCAGAAAAGTGTCCTTTCTAAAATCCTGGTGCATTGTTCTTTTAATTGGCAGCTTCTCTGTTTAACCAGTCGCCCTAACAGGTGCAGCTGTCCTTTCCCCAGCTCCATCTCCAGCCCTAGGCTTGGGTCCCTAGTGTCCATGGCACTTACATCGGGGCTGTCCTCCCAAGTCTCCTCAACCCCCGCTGCCTTCCCGGTCTTCTGCGGTGAGCCGTTCACACTCCTGGTCACTCCTGCTTCTCAGACTTATTCAGCTGGAGTGACCCAATTCACCCCTGTGTCAGCCACACACTCCTCTCCAAGGGCTGTCTTCCCAGCTGCCTGCCTTCTCTCTCCCGAGCCTTCTGTTTTTAGCTCACACTGGCTTCTTCCACCTTCTGCTTTCTGCTCTCTTTCCTTTTAACCTCCATTCTGTTCTTTTTGGTTTTTTTTTTCCTTTCTCCCCTCACACACTCACACTTCCCTATTTATAATGGAGGCGTGGCACAGCTGCGGCAGTTAGCAGCTCCTGGCATCAATTAGGGTCATGGGTGATCCTGCACACGTGCACTAAGTGCAGGGCTATTTGCTCCTGCATCACACACGGATACCCACCTGCAGACGCAAGTCTGATGATTATTTAAAAGGCGCCAATCAGCCGTGGACCTCACTTTACCATGTTCACATGTTCGTGTGATATATTTTGAAACAATCACCAACACACTGCCTAATGTTGCAATCAGGACATTTATATTACATTTACATATTTGTCTGACATTTTTATCCAACCCGACTTACAACATTACTTTGATACAATTAGTTACATTTGTTTTTTGGTTTTCTGGTTGAAGCAGAGGCAGGTCATGTGACTTGCTCATGGTCACACAGTGTCAGTAGTTGGATTTGAACCCACAGCCTCAGGGTTTGAAGTCCAAAGTCTTAACCACTACACCACACTGCATGTGTATTTCTTTGTGCACTTTACTTATTTTTTTCTGTTATTTATGCATGAAAGGGTTGGATGTCAGTGCCTTATTACATGGATGATGTGCCGACTGTTATTTTAGGCTACTACAGTGTAAGACTTGGTGACTTCCACATTTCCCCTGACATGAACATTAACAATTCCTGCTTTATGAACAGTGCTTGGGGGCTGACATCTTTCTTGTTGTTCTACTTGATCACAGTCATTTTGCTTTTTTGTTATGAAGCTACTTGCATCATGGTGAACCTTGACAGGGCCAGATTCACCAAATGGTTCAATTGTACAGTTGTCGAATTTGTCAGTTTTACTCTTGTGAATATTGATGAGTTACCATAGAGTGTCAGGATGCATAGAAAAATACTTTTTTGTTTCTTTTTTTCTTTTTGTTTTTTTGTTTTTTGCAGTATCATGTTGTTCAATTCACAAGATGACAGCAGAATACTGTCCTAAGCATTATTCAGGCCTAATGCACCATATCTCAACAAAATCAGTTAACCCAAGTCCTACCTGAAATTAATCCTTTTTACATAGAATTCTGAACCTGAGAGATAATTGGAGTTTAAGGCAAGGTGATTGCAGTCTATTGAATCCAATACTGATGGGAAATATCTGAATTAACAGATAGTTAAGATTCATCATTTACTGAACCGATTTAAATAATAATAATTTTTTAAATGCCTGGAGTGTACTGCATTCTTTTTGTAGAAGACTGTGAAGTTTTAAATCCAGCACATACATTTTGCTGTCAAATATGCTCCATAAATATATGTTGAAATTTTGGCATTGTGTTTTAAATTCCTTCCTATGGTAGGACTGCGGAGAAATAATTTTTTTTTTTAATCATTACATGTGTAGTTGCAAACAGCCAAATAAATAAATAAACCGCTGCTTTTTATTCTCTGTTCCTTGGGGGTCTTTTCTTAGTGTGACACAAGTTACGTGTGTGTGTGTGTGAGTGGGGGATAAATCAATTTATTAATGCTTCCAGTTTGTAAAGAACTTGTGATCAAAAGACTGAAAGTATGTGCATTTCAAAGCACAATCAGACTGCCAATACAAATGGAGTGCATTTCAAAACACACTGTATGTAGCTAGTTTTATTATTTTTGTATTTAGTATTTGAAATTGACATAATCAATTAATTAGGATTTTATTGCTATTTTATATCTCATTTAAATTGTATATGCACTTTTAGTAAAAATAATTCGACTTTAACTATGTGGGCAATATTCTTTGTTTTTGAAAAGAACAGTATGTTGTACTCTATATGGATCACACTTTTCTCCTCGTAATCTTTTTTAATCTAATTTTAAAAAGTGATGAAAAGTTATCTTTTATTATTTTTTTTTTCCTTTTCTTTAGCTATCCTGAAAGTGGTATTGTTGAAATGTGTACTGAAGATGTCCGGCCTCGTGCAAGAACCATATTGAAATGGGACCGCTTGCGGGTTGGTCTCACTGTTATGGTGAACTACAACATTGAGGTACCAGAAGAGCGAGGCTTTTGGTTTGATGCAGAGATCACTTCTTTGAAGGAAATCTCACGGACAAACAAGGAAGTGAGAGTGAAGCTCTTTTTAGGGTAAGAATATTTCTTGTTCATTAATAGGTAATAATGAATCTCCTTAATGTTAGCCTCTATTTCCTGATTCTAATTTAAATAGTATGCAGCATTTACAGTATATCATTAATACCTGCAACCGATAGAAATTGTTGCCTGCTTTTGGAACACTGTGAAGTCCTGGATACCAAATCTCAAAAACAACCTGTTTAGGTAAGAGTAACAGAGTGCACCCCAAAATAACTCTTGACAGATATTTTTCTCTTTTATAGAATTTTGTGTTTGTCGCCAAATGGTCCTGTCCAGATTTCAGAAATATTAAACTTTAAGGATTTTCAATGTCAATTTATTTATAGAGCACATTTAAAACAAAATCAGTAATGCTGTAGCCAAAGTGCTTTACATTAAAACATACAGTGAAAAAAAATAAAATAAATAGAAATAAAATACTATAAAATGAAATACAGCCAGCAGTGAAGTTAAAGAAAAGAAAGATCAGTATCAGTGAAGGTCACTGAAAGCTAGAGAGTAGCAATGAGTCTTCAATCTGGTTCAAACAGGTTTTAAACAGTTCAATTGAAGGTGACTCCTTAATATAATGAGATAAAGAGTTCCACAGAAGAGGTGCCATTTGGTTTGATGGACCATAAGAGAAAACTGATCAGTAGATCCAAGTTCTCTGGATTGCTGGTGTAAAACACACAATTCAGATAAATAGGCAGGAGCATACCCATGCAAAGATTTAAAAATTAGCAACAAAATTTTAAAGTCAATTCTGAAACTAACTGGCAGCCAGTATAAAGAAGCTAATATTGGAGAAATAGAATCAAACCTTCTTGGCCCAACTAAAATAATGTGCAGCAGTATTCTGATACCAGAATGCAACGAGTTGCAGTATTCAAGCCAAGAAAAGATAAAAGCATGAGCAGCTTTCTCAAGATCCCTAGGAGATAAAAAATGTTTGACCTTCGCTAAAAGCAACTCTTGACTGCAGAGTTAATATGTCTCTCAAAAGAGAGGTTACTGTCAAAAATGACACCAAGATTATGGACTTGAGGTTTGCAAAAGTCATTGAAAGAGCCGAAGTTTGAAACCATTTTGAGCTTTGGCTGAAGGACCAGCTATCAGCACTTCCAATTTATTTTGATTGAGATCCAGAAAATTGTCGGCCATCCAGGATCTTAGTTCAAAAAGACAATTGTGCAGGCAATTAATTGTAGAGTTACAAACAGGAATATAAACCTGTGTAGCATCAGCATAACAGTGAAAAGAAATATAAAATTTTCTGAAAATAGCTCCTATAGGATAAGATAATTAAAAAATAAAATAGAACCCAAAATGGATCACTGAGGAACACCATATTTAGCAGGAGCAATAGGCAAGAAAGAGGAATTGAAAGACACTTAAAAGTGTCAACCAGTAAGAGATGATCTGAACCGGTTAAAAGCAGAACCTTTAAGCCCCACCAGATGTTCAAGCCACAACAGCAAGATCTCATGGTCAATAGTATCAAAAGCTGCAGAAAGGTCTAGGAGGACATGGACTGCAGTCCCACCTGAGTCAGCAATGAGAGAAATGTCATTAAATATTTTCAGGAGGGCTGCCTTAACACCATAAAAGTGCCAAAAGCCAGATTGGTTGATCTCAAATTGACGGAATTAAGATGATCAACCAATTAATTATAAATAATTCTTTCTAATATTTTAGACAAGGTTACGCCACTGCATGTTTAAGAAATGTGGACACAACCCCTTCACTAATAGAAACATTGATAATATACAGTGTACATATGGACACTGTTACTGATAATCTTATGAGGGATTTTATATCTTGCCTTGATAGTATTGGTCTGCAGCAATTTATAGACTTTCCTACTCACTTTAAAGGCCATATTCTTGATCTTATTTGTTGCTCTGGTGTTACTCCTTATAATTGTACAGCATCTGACCTGTCAATATCTGATCACAAACAGGTGTTTTTTTAATATCGACTTAATATCATCTAAATCAAATCTTTTCCGTTCTATCTCATTTCGCAATATGAGACAGTCTGCCAAGTGGTGACAATTTATTTACCACAGATGAACTAGTTTCCCACTATGGACTATGCCGCCTTTTAGACAATCTTGCTCCTCTGAAAACCCGGACTGTCTCTTTCATCCTCTCTGCCCCCTGGTTCACCATGGAACTTTGACAACTTAAGGCTAAAGGCTGATGTTTGGAACGCCTTTATAAAAAGACTGGCTTTGATGTCCTTAAGAATATGTATGATGAACACATATGTGTCTATAAGGATGCTTTGTCTACAGTAAAAACTACATATTATGCAACAGTAATTGGGTCAGCTAAAGGAAATACTCTGGCTTTATTCTCAACTGTAAACAAAATCCTCCAGCCACCCATCAGTCTTCCATATCAGTTTTACTGTACTGACCAATGTAACTCTTTTTTTATGACCTTTTTAAATATGAAAATTGGAAATATCCACCAGCAACTGACTAGTTTTGGAAATTTCATACATGGAGTATTTTATGATCCTCTTCTTCTTTTCTTACCAGTTTTAAACTTCCAACTATTGAGGAAATACTTGGTATTATTAGAAAATCTAACCCTTTACCTGTCAGCTAGATCCAACTCCTACTTATTTGGTTAAATTCTGTTTGTCTTTTCTTTCCTCTCTAATAACTAACATCATACATTCTTCCCTTATCTCTGGACTTTATCTTTTAAAACAGCTGTAATAACTCCAATTCTCAAGAAATCTGGTGCAGATCCCTACAACCTAAATAGTTATTGTCCAATCTCAGATTTAACTTTCCTTTCAAAACACTTGAAAAAACTGTTGCTGAGCAGGTTCACTCTTACCTTACGGACAATAATTTGTTTGAACGATTTCAGTCTGGCTTTCGTCCATTTCACAGTACAGACAGCCATGGTTAAAATCACCAATGACCTACTGTTGGCAGCTGACTCTGGGCTGTTAACCATACTTGTGCTCCTTGATCTAAGTTCTGCCTTCGATACAGTCTCTCATGATATTCTCCTTGAGAGATTAAAATCGATTGGTATTATTGGCACTCCACATGCGGTTTAAATCTTATCTCTCTGATTTTACACAGTTTGTAAAATTAAAAAATTTCAGATCACAAGTTTGCCCCGTTGTTAGTGGTGTACCCCAGGGCTCTGTCTTGGGTTCCCTTCTATTTATTATTTATCTTTTGCCCCTTGGTCATATCTTTAGTAAATTTAATATTCATTTTCACTGTTAGGCTGATGACACCCAGCTCTATCTGTCTACTAAGCCTGATTCCACTTTTCCACCTTCTTCCCTCTCTGACTGTCTGCAGGAAGTTAAATCATGGCTGTCTGCTAATTTTCTTAAATTACATAGTGATAAAACAGAGGTTCTCCTGGTAGGAACTAAATCTGTTGTAGATAAATGTGATAATATTTCATTGATTAATGATAATTCTCTAATCTCTTCTTCCACCCAGGTTAAGAGTTTAGGTGTTATTCTCTATAGTACCTTAAAATCCGAGGCACATATTAATACTGTTACTCGGTCTGCATATTTCCATCTTCCGTATGTAATATCAGCCATTTACTCCCATCTCTTTCAGCTACCAGCACTTGTTCATGCTCTGGTTACATCTCGTATTGATTATTGTAATTCTATCCTTTGTGGTCTTCCTCACAAACTCCTTTACAAACTCCAGTTGGTTCAGAATGCTGCAGCTCGTATTAATACCAGAACCCCTTCCATAGAAAACACTACTGTCCTTTAACAGCTTCACTGGCTCCCTATTAAATATTGCATTGATTTTAAGATTCAGCTTATTACTTACAAGACCCTTCATAACCTGGCACCTCCTTATCTTTCTGATCTTCTTCACATCTCTATTCCTTCTCATATCCTTAGATCCTCTTCCTCTATCAATCTTATTATACCTTCTGCTCGCTTGACTACCATGGGGTTTAGAGCTTTCAGTCAAGTGACCCCTTGCCTCTGGAACTCTCTCCCACAAGACATTCATAATATCGACTCTCTTCCTACCTTTAAATCTCATCTCACAGTCACGCATAAAGGACTGAGTGTACTGGCAGTGTGAACAGATGTAGCAAGTGGAAGTGGATTTTTGGCTTGCCTATACTGGCGATGAAATTAGCTGCTGTAATTGTTAATAATAGAGTAAAAAATATTTAGTGCTACACAGCTCAGTGAACATGCCCTACATACTTTACTGCTAAATACAGATATGCAAATGCTAGATTTGTGTCATTGATTTGATTTTTGAATCCAAAATAATGTCCACTCTTATAATCCCTAAAATGTGTCAAATGTGGTGAAAGCACAAATGAAAGATTTACTGGTGAGTGTCATATAAGATACTTTTTTGGGGGATAAATGAAGGAGAGATTTGGAATATTAAAGTTCCAGAATGTTGGTGCATTTGAAAGTTGAATCAATTAGATTCATCTGTTACTCTTTAGAATTTTTTTAACCAGCCAGTGATGCAAATATATCTCTCACAGTAGTAAATGTTACAAACATATCAGAGTTATTCTCTGACAAACCAGATTTTAAAAGCATGTTGTTACAAAAACAGATTTAATTAATTTGTTTAAATTAAGATATCCTGAATTATCCTGGGATTCACTAATTTAATAGTACATATGCAATAATATTTGAATTTTTATATTTAGTAAGCAGTATTTTCAGTTACTAGAGAGCAAATATTCGAGAATAAATTTGTAATGTGCACATGGTAAAATAAATTACATGGTACATGTTGATGTCATCCTTTATAAACACAAAGTTAAAATCCCCTCAAGATTATAAAATTTCTCCCTATTTGTTGTTACACTGCAGGGACTGTCATGTCCATCACACATTAAAATTTAAGACCTGCATTGTATTTTGATAATTATGAATGCCAATACTAGTCTCTCTTTTATAGAAAAAAAAAAAAAATCCTGGGAGGGAAAGACTTGGGAGACGAGACGTGAGGATCACGGAAGACACTTTTAAAAGACCCACGAGACGCTCCGTGGCCAATCTTTCGTCTCGCGGGTCTTTAAACATGAGACTTTGTGCCGAGAGTTGGAGAGAAAAAAAATGCAAAAAAGAAAAAGAATAATGTAGGTGCAAATTCAGAAAATAAGGAAAGTAATAATCAGCCCAGCACAAGTGGAATTGGAAAAAAAAGCACGTCCAATCGGGCTCAGAATTAAAAGACAAAGAGTAAAACACAAAGTAGAACTTCATAAAGACGCTATACACATGCTGAGCAGGTTACAGATTATGAAAGCAGTGGAATTCGAAAGGCTCAAAAAAAACGTTGGCATGATACAAATGCCTAACTTGCTTTAAAACAGCGACAAGCAAAACATGCAGCAGAAACCCAGCAGATGATCCAACCGCTTCTCCTTGTGTGCGTTCAGTCACCCTAACCCCCCCCCCCCCCCCCCTTCACAACGTGAGCAGCAGAGACGCGAAGTGGCAAAAAGACAGCTGCTATACAGGCTTTAAAATGATTGACAGGCAGCACAACAGCAGATGATCCGATGGCTTCTCCTTAACATGCTTTCAGCCACAAACCCCCAATAACGTGAGCAGCGTTATACGTCCTGCGAGAAAGAGATTTAACCACGCCCGGGGCCAGAAATAAAGGACAACGTCCCACGAGACAAGGCAGTGAGACATCATTTAAAACAAGTCCACAGACATCTAACCCAGCAGTTGTGACAGGTGACACTGTGTGAGCACGAGCAGATCACTTCACCTGTCTGTGCTCCAATTGAAAAAACAAAAAAAAATGGTACAAGTTTTATCTCAAATGTTGCAAGACACCTTGGGTAAAGATGTAAGCCAAATAAGTAAATGCATTACTATTTATATATGTTATATTCTATTACAGAAAAAGCAAAATATTGTTCACTTTAATAATGAAGGAAATCTCTTATTTATATTTCTCTTCTGGTTCGTCCTGCTTCCACTTCAAAACCGGTCCCGCCCACACGCAGCCGACACGGCATTTCTCGATTCCTGTTTGTCCTCTTCCAAACCCTTCCCTACGCTACCTGCGGCTCCTCTTCAAAACCGGTCCCGCCCACACGCAGCCGACACAGCATTTCTCGATTCCTATTCGTCCTCTTCCATGTCATACACTATACTAGCCTGCTGAGCGTAATACATCCAACAAGTACTCGAGGTGCTACCACAATGGTAAAGTAGCTTTACCACCTTTGCGGGAGCCAACGGCTTCTTACACAGCAAACATCAGAAGCTAAAAATTAACTCAACCTCCTGGCCACGGACCATACTGTTTTAAAATACACGGGCAAATTTATCACCAAATCTCTCCACTATACGCTAACACTTCTACCTCTCCAGGATATGGACAGTTGTATGTTTTTGACACAGCGCAAGCTACTGAAGTACGCTTACAAAATAAAGCAAACTCTGCATGCAGCGAAAATGTACTTCTCCAGCTAGATTCCATGCTCAGAACAATCAACCCCTTTGCTAAATCATACAAACACATGCATGAAATCACTCAGTCCAATCCAACAGCATCTGTATGAATGGTTTTCAAGGAAAACCCTGGGCAGGATTTACGATGATACAGTGCCCCGACATGTCACACTGATGTTGCAGCGATTTTCGGCGGAGAAGATGGCGAACCCCTTGCCGAAAGGGATATTTGCATCTATCCCAGATGCAACTCCTGTAAACAGATTTCCACGCTCAAAATGAATTGCGATCCTATGGTTTACCCACTTTTATTCCCTTACGGAGACATTGGCTGGCACAAAGATTTACAACATGTTCCCGATAAAAGAACCGGCAAGCGAATAAGGCTTACTCAATGCCAATTGTACGCGTACAGATTAGCAATGAGGAATACATTTAGTATTTTGCACTCCAGCGGCAAACTATTCCAGCAGTACATCGTAGATGTATATGTTAAAACAGAGGGCGCGCGTCTCAACTATCTGAGATTACATCAACAAGATCTGCACGTGGAACAATACAAAGGACTATCAGACACACAGCAAGCAAATGCTGAAAATAACAACGTATGTGTAGGCAAAATGATCATATTACCGTCCACATTTCCAGGAAGTCCAAGATGCATGCAACAAAACAATCAGGATGCCATGGCCATAGTATGAAAATTCGGAAAGCCTGATTTATTTATCACTTTCACATGTAATCTTGCTTGGTCGGAAATTTTACATGCACTGTTGGATACCCAAAGACCAGAGCACAGACCTGATATTGTAGTACGAGTCTTTTGGATTAAGCTGCAGGAATTACTTAGACATTATACAGCAAAATTTTTTGGGGGTTGTTATTACACCGGCATATGCTACGGCGGGCATCGGCTAGTTTTAATAAAAAGTGGTTGAATGGGATTACTGTTTTTGCTGTGGTATTGAAGCTATCAAGTATCGTGAAATTTCACTAGTGTTAGCGTTGAATACTGAAATTCTAGTATGACAACACTAGTTGAATATATTGTTTCACAAACATACACTATGTATTTTTCTAGTTATTTGCAGAGAGCTTTCTTTTTCCATTGTTAATTGAAAGGTGTCAGGATTGCATTAATAGTGGTCCATTTTTATTTTATTTCTTTGTTTGTATTTTAACAGTTTCTTTGTCTTAATTGCCTCAATTTTGTGTGTTTATTTTTTATTGTACACCTCCATTTTGTGTGTGTGTGTGTTTCTATGGGTAATACCATTTTGTGTGTTTGTCCTTCTTGAGCGCCACTATTTTGTGGATTCTGTTTGTTGTGATACTGCATGTTGGTTGGCACATAGTGCACATGCTGCATAACACGTGAGATCTAGTTTAGTAATGCAGTGCTTTAGTAACACCAGTTTTGTTATCAGTTACTACTTTACTAATGAACTGTTTTGAACCATAATACTTGATCGTTAGACATAAAAGGCTTTGATCATGGCAACCATTGATTCTCTTATTAAAATTACCCATCAGAACATTTTATGGAAAGGTCTTGATGGCCACAGTAACACAACAGTCTTTTCTTTATATCTGTTTATTAGTTGCTTTAATCAAGCAATCAGTGTTTCAATTACTTGAATAATGTTTCCAGCTTTATTACCTGGCTCATTATCCATTTTCATAAAGTATAAATAAGAGGACACGTCTCCATATGGAATGAAGTTGTCAGTGAAGTATTTCTGGGGCCTTTTAACTTTTTTTTTTAAATTGTGTGAAACTGGCACCTCTTCTGGGATTGACACCAGCATTGCATTTATGATGCTAGGGTAGTTTCTGGCTATTGTGTCCCTGAATTGGATTAAGCTGCTAAGAATGGAAGGACTTATAAATGTAAGGTTGAGAAAATACTTTTTAAGTGTATCTTGGCAGCTAAAAAGCAGATTACAGTTGGATTTTGTATTTTCTTTTTAGGAGGTTGTACCTTTGTTAATTTTTGTCACAGTCAAAGCATTTGCCTTGTAAACGTAATTTTTTATATGCAAAGAAGAATAATGTCTGTATGAGCAGGTTTAGTTTTGGGTTGCTGGGTGGTTGCTTTATTTTTCTCATCCCCGTAAATACGATTCTATATTTGAGCTAAGCAGTTTTCACCAGCAGTTTAACTTGGGAGTCCATCTAATCAAAAACTTTGGTAAGAAGAATGGACACAGTACAATTTAGCTGTCTGCTGTGCCCTTTAAATATCGCGGTTTGCTTTTCACATTACAGTGGATGACCCAGTGTGCCAGGTTTACCAGTGGATGTGACTAATTTTAACAAGAGCATACTTCTTGTCAGAAAACAATTAAAGTGGCCTGATTAAATTCAACTCTTTAGAGTGCATGTTAAGCATGACAGTTCATTGATGTAGATAAGAGAGTGTGCCAAGTTTACCAGATAATTAAATTAGTGGACCTGCATTGGGCTGGACAAACTTCACATGCTGTCAATATGAGAAATATGAATTGCTTTTGTAATTTTTGCGAGTAAGAAGCTGGCTGTGAGCTAGTAAGTAGCTTCCAACTAGCTGCTAAGTAGTTAGCTAACTAATTTCATTTCCTTTTACTACACAGTAGTGCAGTGCTCAGCGCTGTTGCTTCACTGATCCAGTGACCTGGGCTTTAGTCTATATCATAATTTTATAGATTTGTCAATATCCATTTCTGTGGTGTGTAACTGTGTACATAACATCAAACTGTTAAGCAATATGTCCTGTTCACAAAAATGATGTACAGTTGTACGGATTTGGTGCTCATCTGAATGTACGCAGTGCACATACAATACCTGGTGCGCATTAAAATAGTGTAAATTTTTTTTCTGGGAAACTATGTCCCCTCAGGGACAAATTTAGGAGTCGTAGTTGACTCGTCACTATCAACTACCAGACAGTGTTCATAACTCATTAAGAAGGCTAAAAGGATGTTGGGCTGTGTAGCATGATGCGCAGAGTACAAATAAAAGGAGGTTATGTGTAAACGTTCTGGTGTACTGTATACAGTTTTGGTCTTCAGGCTACAAAAAGGACTTGGCAACTCTAGAAAAAGTGCAGAGAGGAGTAACTGCTGATTTCAGGGCTGCAGGGGATGAGTTATGAGTAAAAATTAAAGAGCCACGCCTTAGTGCTAAAGGAGCTTAAGTGGAGACATGATTGAAGAAAATTAGTGGATTGAGATTGTTACTTTAAAATGAGTTCAGCAAGAACAAATAGACTTAGTATAAATTTCACACTAACAATAGGAAGTTTTTCTTCACATAGAGAACCATGGACACATGGAATTATTTGTGTAGTGTGGTAGACAGTAGAACTTCAGGGAACTTCAAAACTAGATTTAATTTTATTTTGGAAGAATTAAGTGGATAAGACTGGCAAACTTTGTTGGGCTGAATGGCCTGTTCCAGTCTAGATTTTCCTAATTTTTCTAATTAAACTTGTTAAACTACCGGCAGAGCTTTGTGATCTGCACAACTTTAAGAAAACTTGTAGAACTTGCACAAGTGTCCTTTTTATATAGAAATATAGTGTGCACCACCTGAACTGTATTAGAAGAAGTACTAGTCTAGTAAGTCAAAGAAATTACACATATACTAGGTGCATATCACATTTGAAATTTCTAATGTTTCTGTGCAGAATTTTTCTGATGTTGAAGATCTATGTATCTTTGCAATTACTTAAGAGTCAAGATGTATCCAAGACATGTTAGTTATTTAGACTAATTTTTCTTTAGAACATCTTAGCTATTTGTTCTTTTCTTAAGAGTCAAGTACCATGTTAGCATTTGACCATATCCTTGAGCCCTGGCTGTTTTATTCTTTGTCTAGAAAAGTTCAGCTGTCTGTTTTATCACAGACGCTTCCTATCATAAGATCATTTGATACTTGCTAAGGGAAAAAAAATGATTGGGTCATATACATATACGCCGATACAGATCTACATATATCAATTTGGTTTTTCATTACAGACACATTTGCAGATACTAAGTAAATAAATAAGAACTGGTTTGGCAGTATCCTCTTTTCTAACATTACAACATACATTTACTCTGAGAAAAATTTGCTAATGCAACGTTCGTAGATTAATAGTAACAATAAACAATCTGACTGTTATGGTAGCATAATAATTATATCATTAATAAAAGTAATGACATAACTGACTCAACTGCATATTAGCATTTGTCTTAAAGAATTAAAGGTCTATATTTTTTTGCTTGAAAACAGTTAATACTTTAAAAGAAAGTTTTTCAAACTTTCTATTAAATACACATTTCTGGTAAATTGATGAAACTTTGCATTTTCAGAATTGCAGGGAAGGAGTTTGTTACTTCCGAATGGAATGTGGCTACATGACTGCAGTAATAATTTTAATTGTGTTAATTTATTTAATACTAGCTGTTCCCCGCAGCTCCGCCCATGTAGTAGTGAAACAGGACAAACTTTAAAAATCAATAAACAAAAAGGTATCGCTATCTAATTGGAGGCAAGTTACGCTCCAAAACACAGAGGTAGACAGACTCCCCACTCCTGACATCACGCTTCCACCTCCCCTCAGCCCGCAGCCTCTGTCTCAGATTAATGCGAATATATCGCTACTGCAAGCAAACTATGATACTTAGCGCAATGAGAGTGGTCGCAAAATCAACCGGAATGTTCAAGCAAATTATAAAAAAAAAAAAAAAAACCTGATCTAAATCCATTAAGTAGTTCTCTTGTGAAAAGCGGACAGACAGACAGGCATACAGAAAGACATATGTTGGATTTATATATACAGAGAAGATGCATTATCTTAGAAGAATAAGAATATAAGAATAAATATGCAAGTTGTGAAAAAAACGTTTGTTGTATCAAACTTATTTCTGCAACTAGGAATATACTGGGGATCCTACTAAAGTGAACTCTAACAGTCAAACACTCCCTAGATCAGTATATCTTTAATGTAAGGTCAGTACAGATTTGGAATCTTTGGTATTTTTGGTCTGAAAAGATCATTTTGGATAACTATCTTTGGTATGATATTGATGTCAATAAAGCCCTCTTAATACAGAGAAATTCAGCACCAAGTCATCAACCCGAAGGAACTGAATCGGGGTTTGTAAGAACTTTTGTTTTCAGACTCTCAAAAAACAGACTCTTACAACAACAGACAAAAGTCTGGTCACATTTGGATATTCACAGAACAAATGCCTGTACTTTCACATCATTTTAATATAATAAAAAATGCTTTTGGATTCTAATATGTAAAATCTAAAGTGTAAATGAACTTAATACAGGTTAGGTAGTAAGCCATATTTTAGAGAAGTGTAACACTTTTAACCCATTCCACAACTGACATTAGGAGTAATTTTTGTTAATGACAAGACTGCAAGATCGTTATTGTTAAAAGTTATAACATTCCCAGAATACTAGTTTTCTCTCACTGTTGGGTTTGTCAGCTGCTTAAAGGAATACTCTACCCAAAAATATTTTTTATGTCACTTGTCCCATGTATTTTGTAGTGGGTCATGAAAAAAAATGTAATCTCTTTTATATATGCTATAACAGATCTTAATGGTGGCCAGTACTGTACAATTACTGTACAATGCGAAAAAACTTCCATGGAATAAATCAACAAATCAAGTTCCTTGTGCTGCATATTCCAAATGTCTGTTATCCTGGTGATTCCTCAAAATGTGCAAGAGAAATGTTTTTTTGCTAATATAGTGATAAATTGTTACTTCCAGAATTATCAGCACATACATAAACGTTAAACCCAAAGACTCTCCCTATCACTCATTGATCATGTGTTCTGTGTTCAATTGAAAAGTGACTATTTGCAAAATGGATTGCATCAGACTGCAGACATCTAAATATAGTTGAATGAGACATCATTCAACAAGGTGTGACATTTCTTACTCATTACCTTTACTTGGGACAAAGTTTTCACAGCTTGAGAAGAGATTGTCCAACAGTGGCATTCACATGACACAAATCGTCTTTGTTGAACTACCTTGGTTAATTATGCAGTTAACTGAGATTAATCAAATATCATTTTAAGATGAATAAAGACATGTATAGAGGGGAGTATATGTTGCTCTCTATGTATACTATTTGTTTATTTTTGTTATTGGAGTGTGTCATTTTGTTTTTATTGTATCACTGTTACTAATCTACAGAAAAAAGCAACTAAGAATTTTATTCTAGTGTACATGACGATGAATTGAACTTGAAATGTTTTTTAACCAATCAATCTGCAAGTCCATCTCAAATTATTTTATCTACTGAAGTCAAAATTATATGCACTGGTATCTATATGTGGTGTTTTTCAAATATTCCAATATTGACACTAGAATTTTATTTTTTTTTAATACAGTGGCCCAGAAGACGTTATCAATGATTGCAAGATAATCTTTTATGAAGAGATATACAAAGTAGAGAAACCAGGAGCAGCTCCGTTGACTGCTGCAGATGGGCATTTTAAAAGTACTGTATAATTTAAAATTTAAATACAATAAAACAATGTTTACAGTAAATAACCATAGTCCTAGATATATTCTTTTGTATAAGTTATAAACGGATAGCTCTTTGCAGTGTCTTTAGGTCATGCCTAAAGTGTTGGGAAAGTTGTTTGGAAAATGATTTTTGGTCTAAATGCATATGCTTAATTATATTTGTAAATCTGTAAATTAGAATGCAAATTCAGAATTGAGAAGTATTTCACTACAATTATGACAATAAAGGTAGAGCAGTAGGCTGAGGTAATTTCAGAATGTCAACACAATCTCTTAGTGGGAATTTTGACTGAAACTAACTCAGAATTGGCCAAAGTTTATGTCCCTAATCAAGTTAATAAGTAACACATAGCTAATGATTTTCCAAATCCCCCACCAGTATGTGGAAATTTACAATGAACAGAGATTTTGACTAGGTATTACTTTTCTTCACTTACAGCTGCATTAGCTAAACCTAGTTGAACAATTACTATTTTTTTTAATATTCACAAATTGTTGGACTCCATATTCATAGTGAGTCTTTTTTTTCCCCTCTTCACTGCATCATAGTTTCTCATGAATGGAATACTTCTATTTTGATAATGAATTGTCATATGTTGCAAATATG
Source organism: Erpetoichthys calabaricus (assembly GCF_900747795.2). Lineage (NCBI taxonomy): Eukaryota > Metazoa > Chordata > Cladistia > Polypteriformes > Polypteridae > Erpetoichthys > Erpetoichthys calabaricus. The sequence continues at coordinate 24,253,755 of NC_041400.2, read as the reverse complement.
GCTCCATTGTTATTTCTGTCCATACTAGTTACTAATTTGGAACTTGATATCAGGCTTTACCAGTTCAATTCATAATTGTCAACCTAATTAGTTATTGTAAACAAAGGAATATTTTATTTATTTTATCTCTAATTAAATTGAGGTTTCTGTGTAAACCACAATATCTTTGAAGTTATCTGCCAAAAAACAAATATCTAACGGGTACTTTTTTGTCTCCTATAAAATAAACTAGGAAGATAATATAATTTATCACATTTAGAATTGATGGTTAAGATGGTCTATGTCTAAGCTGTTCAAAACAATATTTATCGAGTATACATTTAGGTCCATAAATATTTGGACAGAGACCACTTTTTTTCTAATTTTGATTCTGTACATTACCACAATGAATTTTAAATGAAACAACTCAGATGCAGTTGAAGTGCAGACTTTCAGCTTTAATTCAGTGGGGTGAACAAAACGATTGCATAAAAATGTGAGGCAACTAAAGCATTTTTTAACACACTCCCCTCATTTCAGGGGCTCAAAAGTAATTGGACAATTGACTCAAAGGCTATTTCATGGGCAGGTGTGGGCAAGTCCGTCGTTATGTCATTATCAATTAAGCAGATAAAAGGCCTGGAGTTGATTTGAGGTGTGGTGCTTGCATGTGGAAGATTTTGCTGTGAACAGACAACATGCAGTCAAAGGAGCTCTCCATGCAGGTGAACTCAGCTTAAGGATGGCTTCTAAAACAGAAAAAACCCATCCAAGAAATTGCTACAATATTACGAGTGGCAAAATCTACAGTTTGGTACATCCTGAGCAAGAAAGCAAGCACTGGTGAACTCGGCCACGCAAAAAGACCTGGACATCCACGGAAGACAACAGTGGTGGATGATCGCAGAATCATTTCCATGGTGAAGAGAAACCCCTTCACAACAGCCAACCAAGTGAACAACACTCTCCAGGGGGTAGGCGTATCGATATCCAAGTCTACCATAAAGAGAAGACTGCATGAAAGTAAATACAGAAGGTGCACAGCCAGGTGCAAGCCACTCATAAGCCTCAAGAATAGAAAGGCTAGATTGCACTTCGCTAAAAAACATCTAAAAAAGCCAGCACAGTTCTGGAAAAACATTCTTTGGACAGATGAAACCAAGATCAACCTCTACCAGAATGATGGCAAGAAAAAAATATGGAGAAGGCGTGGAACAGCTCATTATCCAAAGCATACCACATCATCTGTAAAACACGGTGGAGGCAGTGTGATGGCTTGGGCATGCATGGCTGCCAGTGGCACTGGGACACTAGTGTTTATTGATGATGTGACACAGGACAGAAGCAGCCGAATGAATTCTGAGGTGTTCAGAGACGCATATTGTGCTCAAATCCAGCTAAATGCAGTCAAATTGATTGGGCGGCATTTCATGATACAGATGGATAATGACCCAAAACATACAGTCAAAGCAACCCAGGAGTTTATTAAAACAAAGAAGTGGAAAATTCTTGAATGGCCAAGTCAGTCACCTGGGGCCTCATGTATAAACGGTGCGTATGCACAGAAATCTTGCATACGAACGTTTCCACGCTCAGATCGCGATGTATAAAACCTAAACTTGGCGTAAAGCCACGCACATTTCCACGGTACCTCATACCCTGGCGTACGCAAATACTCCGCTCAGTTTTGCAGACTGGCGGCACCCAGCGTCAAAGCAGTGCTACTGTTCCTGTGTGGTTACCCTTTCTTTCTCAGACCCATATTCCTGACGCAGCTTTAAAAATACACTGAAATTAACTGCATAATGTTTATTAGTGTAATGCACCTAATTGTAATTAACCTGTAGCAATATAATGGTCCAGGGAATAGCCATAGTATTCCAAATACCTGCTTTAGCGTTGTTAATCTCACTGCATCTTCTTCTTTCAGCTGCTCCTGTTAAGGGTTGCCACAGCGGATCATCTTTTTCCATATTACTCTCACTGCACCACTCGAAGTATTTATATCACTGTAACTGAGTGGGGAATCAGAGCAGCAGCTGATCGGAAAGAGAATTATCGGTATACAGTTTCAAGCACGCTGCCTCAGCCATGGCAAAATGGTTCAAAGCCTTTCCTGTACGGAACTCGTGGTTCAGAAGCAGTTTCATCCCAAGAGCTATAAACGCACTCAATCAAGTGCTCCTTGTAGAACTGTTTGTACTTATAAGTACAATTACCCCACTGTAAACTTGCACTACAGTTATAAAATTGCACAACCTGCGCCACTTTATAAAGCACGTATGATGACGATATCATTTTTAAGATGAAATGCAGCAAAATATGTTGATTTATAGTATACAGATAAAACTTTAACTTCATTTAAATAATCTGTATCATTAATAATTAAACATGTGAGGACACGTTGCTGCAGCGCTAGCTAGTTCACGAATAGCTCCTGCCTTGCGCTGTATTATTGCTGGTGCTGACGCGACACTGGAAGGATAGACGGATAGAGTAATTTAATTAAACATGCACTACGAAGATATTTAAATGTTCCTTAAACGTTTTGAAGAATCGGCGTTCTAAGCTTACAGATAGCTTAACATCTATTACAGAGCTGATTGTGTGGCGATTGGGTATTTGGAGAAAGAAAGTAAGGACAGGGATTGGAGGTTAGTACGTTTGAAAGAGACAGTACTTCTGTAATAAATTATTTCATTGAAGGTCGCGCATGGCGCAGCAAGCCTCTTGCGTGAGATATGAACAATCACTGCGCCACCGTGTTCCCATGTTTAATAACATGCTTTCATTCCTATCATCATGAAAAAGATATCACGTATACATCTCAGTATTTTAATTATTCAGAGAGCTGTAATATCACAAATGTAATGGATTCTGTGTCCTGTCGGAAAAAGAGAAAGAACGGAAGCACGTAGTGATTCACACACATAGAGCACATAGAAGATCAAACACAGAACAAAGCATTTAATGTGCTACTTTAGTTACAATAGGATTTGAGAAACTAGTAAAATAAACTATTTTAAGATTAAGTTTATGATGGTCTACTTTAATGACAAAATAAACTACGTGATTAAAGTGGATTCCTCCGGGCGCTCCGGTTTCCTCCCACAGTCCAAAGACATGCAGGTTAGGTGGATTGGTGATTCTAAATTGGCCCTAGTGTGTGCTTGGTGTGTGGGTGTGTTTGTGTGTGTCCTGCGGTGGGTTGGCACCCTGCCCAGGATTGATTCCCTGCCTTGTGCCCTGTGTTGGCTGGGATTGGCTCCAGCAGACCCCCGTGACCCTGTGTTCGGATTTAGCGGGTTGGAAAATGGATGGATGGATGGATTAAAGTGGAAATTTCGAGATTAAAGTTGACATTTCGTGCTTTTTTCCCCACTGTGTACCTATTTTTTTTTTCTCTGTACCGTAATAAGCTTTCATATGACACTCAGATGGTGGGGTACGAGTCGCCTTTTCACGCCGACTTTGATATGTGACAGCTTTTTTATTTCAGGCACTGTGCGACTTTGTGAACTTGAGCTTTCGAGTTTCTCCGACACTCTATGTCACTCGATCAACTTCCTTTTGTTGATTATATCACTGTTTAAACCAACATATAGTACGTTTTTCTTTGCCTCCACTTGGTATTCGCTGAAATTCTTATATTTTCCCCCATGCTTTTCCCATTGTCTTTTCACAGAAGGCTGAGTTTAAGGGCTATTTATATTGATTTGCATATTCAAAGAGGTGTAATTCTGGGAGGAGTTGGGGCGGGACAGAAGGTGCGTGCACGTGCGTTACTTTTCATGCTGATCGGGATTTATGTAGCGGAAGAATGTGGAAGTTTGCGTACGCACAGATTCCGGCATCTGGATTTTTCTGTGTATACGCACATTCCCGCTTTTGTGCTTACGCCATGTTATAGTGTGAGTTCTACGCACGGCGTTATACATGAGGCCCCTGATCTTAACCCAATTGAGCATGCATTTCACTTGTTGAAGACTAAAGTTCATACAGAAAGGCCCACAAACAAACAGCAACTGAAAGCCGCTGCAGTAAATGCCTGGCAGAGCATTAAAAAGGAGGAAACCCAGCATCTGGTGATGTCCATGAGTTCAAGACTTCAGGCTGTCATTGCCAGCAAAGGGTTTTCAACCAAGTATTAAAAATGAATGTTTTATTTCCAGTTATTTAATTTGTCCAATTACTTTTGAGCCCCTGAAATGAATGGATTGTGTTAAAAAAATGCTTTAGTTGCCTCACATTTTTATGCAATCGTTTTGTTCACCCCACTGAATTAAAGCTGAAAGTCTGCACTTCAACTGCATCGGAGTTGTTTCATTTAAAATTCATTGTGGTAATGTACAGAACCAAAATTAGAAAAAAGTTGTCTCTGTCCAAATATTTATGGACCGAACTGTATTTGTTGTACCACAAGACAAATGTAGTCACTGTTACTTAAGTTATCCCATTCTTATTTTAAAGGTGACGAAAGGCTTATAAGATAATTGCACATCAAACACTTTAAGAAAAAAAAAAAAAGGTTTGGAGCACTATCATAGAGATCACAATTTCATGAACATACAGCGATGAGTGATACATTTAAGGGTTATTTCTAAACCGTTTGCACATTGAAATATGATTAAAGTGAAAATTAAACATATTTTTAATAAAATTGACAATGCTTCAACTTTAGACATCATGTTTAAACTGGATAAACCTTTGACACTCTCTGAAAAATCTGATGGTTTTAACACCCTTCAGAGCAGGAGAGCTTCAGCTCCAGATGGCTATCTGGCCGAATTATCACCAAAAATATTAATAACATTTGGTCTTTTAGTCATGTGTATGTTTATTCAAGTCAGAGAGGAAAGGCTGGTACCTAAAACATTACACAAGGTGTCGATATCTGTTTCTCCAGGGAAAATTAAATCCATTACCAGGGCTTTCTCAACAGCCAGGTCCTAGCTATATAGCTGACTACTACACTGGTATTGGCCAGCAACTTTTGTGGGGAAAGCTTGCTGAAACTAGGAACTGGTTACGTTGTGATGAAGATTTATCCCATCCACCTAGATAACTATGTTTTGACTAGCAGTCTCAGGTAATCAATATGCAAACAATCTGCACCATGTTCTGAGGTATATTTCCACAAAATGGGTATCGTTGGCAACAGTTGACTTTTAGCAAGTGATCCCTCCATGTACAACCAAAAATCCAAGGGGTTGATTTGGACGTGATCTAACTTTTCCCATGCCTTACTAAACAGAGCAGAGTCAAACTAAAACTCCATGAGGGACCTCTCTTATCTCCAGCATTTGCAGTCCATGTTTTTAGACAGCTGAGCTTAGTACCTTTTTCTTTGTCAAGTAATTCTTATAGGTAACTCACTGTTCTGTAAACCATTTAGTCTAACAAATAGTGCGTAAATAGTCTAATTTTAATTTTTGCAACAGATTGTAGAAATCATGTCAATTACTTAAAAAAGTCTGCATGTTTCCATTTAATTAAGCAAGAAAATGTTACTGCTCTTTCAAGGCAAAAAGGTATTTTTATCCCACTAATGAATTAGTTCAGAAATAAAATACTTGTTGGTGCTTTCCTTGAGAGCTGTGACTTACAATTTTTTTACCATATGAAGTAGAAATGATTCAGAGCTTAAATTTGTATTCGTCCTCAAAATGAAATGGATAGGAACAGAACTGTTCAATTTATGGTATCAGGGAACAGTTTGCCTGTTCTGGCTGCTCTTGCTGCAAGGAAGTAAAAATTTAAACAAGTTTAAAAATGAGTGGCTAACTCTGTATATATGGCTAGTCTACAGGTTAGTCTATAGTATATATTGTAAATTGACACAAAGAACACAGATAGAGTTGGGGTACCACCTTGGTAATCGGGTATAATCTTGACAGTTTTGAGTAGATCAAACACACAATTGTTTGTGGTGATGTCTTTACAGACACAAGTCCAAATAGAACCAAAGTTGATAACTGCATGGTTTGCCAGTTTATGAAGGAATATTGAAGGAAGGGGTGGGTCCAGGTGGACGTAAACCGGAGATGTTGTCAGTGATGATAGGGTCGTCAGTCACCCGGTATCCAGGGGAAGAAAGAGACAGAAACAGAGAACTGTGCCAACCCCTGGCTCAGCGGGTAATTTCATTTACTAGAGCACTTAAGCTGTCTTTTTCTTATAATATATATATAATATTTTATATATAATATATATATATATATATATATATTATAATATTATATATATATATATATATATTATAATATTTATATATATATATATATATATATATATAATAATATTATATATATATATATATATATATATATATATATTATAATATTTATATATTATAATATTTATATATATATATATATATATATATATATATATTATAATATTTATATATATATATATATATATATATATATTATAATATTTATATATATATATATATATATATATATATATATTATAATATTTATATATATATATATATATATATATATATATTATAATATTTATATATATATATATATATTATAATATTTATATATATATATATATATATATATATAAGATAATATATATATACAGTGCATCCGGAAAGTATTCATAGCGCATCACTTTTTCCACATTTTGTTATGTTACAGCCTTATTCCAAAATGGATTAAATTCATTTTTTTCCTCAGAATTCTACACACAACACCCCATAATGACAATGTGAAAAACATTTGAGGTTTTTGCAAATTTATTAAAAATAAAAAAATTGAGAAAACACATGTACATAAGTATTCACAGCCTTTGCTATGAAGCTCAAAATTGAGCTCAGGTGCATCCTGTTTCCCCTGATCATCCTTGAGATGTTTCTGCAGCTTAATTGGAGTCCACCTGTGGTAAATTCATTTGATTGGACATGATTTGGAAAGGCACACACCTGTCTATATAAGGTCCCACAGTTGACAGTTCGTGTCAGAGCACAAACCAAGCGTGAAGTCAAAGGAATTGTTTGTAGACCTCCGAGACAGGATTGTCTCGAGGCACAAATCTGGGGAATGTTACAGAAAAATGTCTGCTGCTTTGAAGGTCCCAATGAACACAGTGGCCTCCATCATCCGTAAGTGGAAGAAGTTCGAAACCACCAGGTCTCTTCCTAGAGCTGGCCGGCCATCTAAACTGAGCGATCGGGTGAGAAGGGCCTTAGTTAGGGAGGTGACCAAGAACCCGATGGTCACTCTGTCAGAGCTCCAGAGGTCCTCTGTGGAGAGAGGAGAACATTCCAGAAGGACAACCATCTCTGCAGCAATCCACCAATCAGGCTTGTTATGGTAGAGTGGCCAGACGGAAACCACTCCTTAGTAAAAGGCACATGGCAGTCTGCCTGGAGTTTGCCAAAAGGCACCTGAAGGACTCTCAGACCATGAGAAAGAAAAGATTGAGCTCTTTGGTGTGAATGCCAGGCGTCACGTTTGGAGGAAACCAGGCACCGCTCATCACCAGGCCAATACCATCTCTACAGTGAAGCATTGTTGTGGCAGCATCATGCTGTGGGGATGTTTTTCAGCGGCAGGGACTGGGAGACTAGTCAGGATAAAAGGAAAGATGACTGCAGCAATGTACAGAGACATCCTGGATGAAAACCTGCTCCAGAGCGCTCTTGACCTCAGACTGGGGCGACGGTTCATCTTTCAGCAGGACAACGACCCTAAGCACACAGCCAAGATATCAAAGGAGTGGCTTCAGGACAACTCTGTGAATGTCCTTGAGTGGCCCAGCCAGAGCCCAGACTTGAATCCGATTGAACATCTCTGGAGAGATCTTAAAATGGCCGTGCACCGACACTTCCCATCCAACCTGATGGAGCTTGAGAGGTGCTGCAAAGAGGAATGGGCGAAACTGGCCAAGGATAGGTGTGCCAAGCTTGTGGCATCATATTCAAAAAGACTTGAAGCTGTAATTGCTGCCAAAGGTGCATCGACAAAGTATTTAGCAAAGGCTGTGAATACTTATGTACATGTGATTTCTCAGTTTTTTTATTTTTAATAAATTTGCAAAAACCTCAAGTAAACTTTTTTCACGTTGTCATTATGGGGTGTTGTGTATAGAATTCTGAGGAAAAAATGAATTTAATCCATTTTGGAATAAGCTGTAACATAACAAAACGTGGAAAAAGTGGGTGGTGGCTGAAGGCGGGGACCTTGGCGGTCTGATCCTCGGCTACAGAAGCTGGCTCTTGGGACGTGGAATGTCACCTCTCTGAAGGGGAAGGAGCCTGAGCTAGTGCGCGAAGTTGAGAGGTTCCGGCTAGATATAGTCGGGCTCACCTCGACGCACAGCTTGGACTCTGGAACCAATCTCCTTGAGAGGGGCTGGACTCTGTACCACTCTGCTATCAACTGATCACCACCTGGTGTGAGTTGGCTTCGATGGTAGGGGAGGATGCCGGTCAGGCCTGGTAGGCCCAAACGTGTTGTGAGGGTCTGCTGGGAACGTCTGGCAGAGCCCCCTGTCAGAAGTAGCTTCAACTCCCACCTCCGGCAGAACTTCGACCACGTCCCGAGGGAGGTGGGGGACATTGAGTCCGAATAGGCCATGTTCCGTGCCTCTATTGTTGAGGCGGCTGACCGGAGCTGTGGCCGTAAGGTGGTCAGTGCCTGTCATGGCGGCAATCCCCGAACCCGTTGGTGGACACCGGCGGTGAGGGATGCTGTCAAGCTGAAGAAGGAGTCCTACCGGTCCCTTTTGTCCTGTGGGACTCTGGAGGCAGCTAATAGGTACCGGCAGGCCAAGCGGAATGCAGCTTCGGTGGTTGCTGAGGCAAAAACTCGGACATGGGAGGAGTTTGGGGAGGCCATGGAGAATGACTTTCGGACGGCTTCGAGGAGATTCTGGTCCACCATCTGGCGTCTCAGGACGGGGAAGCAGTGCAGTGTCAACACTGTGTATGGTGGGGATGGTGCGCTGCTGACCTCGACTCGGGACGTTGTGGGTCGGTGGGGGGAGTACTTCAAAGACCTCCTCAATCCCAATAACATGCCTTCCAATGAGGAAGCAGAGCCTGGGGACTCGGAGGTGGGCTCCCCCATCTCTGGGACTGAGGTCACCGAGGTGGTCAAAAAACTCCTTGGTGGCAGGGCCCCGGGGGTGGATGAGATACGCCCGGAGTTCCTCAATGCTCTGGATGTTGTAGGGCTGTCTTGGTTGACACGTCTCTACAACATCGCATGGACATCCGGGACAGTGCCTCTGGATTGGCAGACTGGGGTGGTGGTCCCCCCGTTTAAGAAGGGGGACCGGAGGGTGTGTTCCAACTACAGACGAATCACACTCCTCAGCCTCCCTGGAAAAGTCTATTCGGGGGTTCTGGAGAGGAGGGTCCGTCGGATAGTCGAACCTCGGATTCAGGAGGAACAGTGTGGTTTTTGTCCTGGTCGCGGAACAGTGGACCAGCTCTACACCCTTAGCAGAGTCCTGGAGGGTGCATGGGAGTTTTCCCAACCAGTCTACATGTGTTTTGTGGACTTGGAAAAGGCGTTCGACCGTGTCCCTCGGGGAATCCTGTGGGGGGTGCTCCGGGAGTATGGGGTACCGGACCCCCTGATAAGGGCTGTTCGGTCCCTGTACAAACGGTGTCAGAGCTTGGTCCGCATTGCCGGCAGTAAGTCGAACCCGTTTCCAGTGAGAGTTGGACTCCGCCAGGGCTGCCCTTTGTCACCGATTCTGTTCATAACTTTTATGGACAGAATTTCTAGGCACAGTCAGGGTGTTGAGGGGGTCCGGTTTGGTCGACTCAGGATTGGGTCACTGCTTTTTGCAGATGATGTTGTCCTGTTTGCTTCATCAGGCCGTGATCTTCAGCTCTCTCTGGATCGGTTCGCAGCTGAGTGTGAAGCGGCTGGGATGGGAATCAGCACCTCCAAATCCGAGACCATGGTCCTCAGCCGGAAAAGGGTGGAGTTCCCTCTCAGGGTTGGGAGCGAGATCCTGCCTCAAGTGGAGGAGTTCAAGTATCTCAGGGTCTTGTTCACAAGTGAAGGAAGAATGGAGCGTGAGATCGACAGGCGGATCGGTGCAGCGTCCGCAGTGATGAGGGCTCTGCATCGGTCTGTCGTGGTGAAAAAGGAGCTGAGCCGTAAGGCAAAGCTCTCAATTTACCGGTCGATCTATGTTCCTACCCTCACCTATGGTCATGAGCCATGGGTAGTGACCGAAAGAACGAGATCGTGAATACAAGCGGCTGAAATGAGTTTCCTCCGCAGGGTGTCTGGGCTCTCCCTTAAAGATAGGGTGAGAAGCTCAGGCATCCGGGAGGGGCTCAGAGTAGAGCCGCTGCTCCTCCGCATTGAGAGGAGTCAGATGAGGTGGCTCGGGCATCTGATCAGGATGCCTCCTGGACGCCTCACTGGTGAGGTGTTCCGGGCACGTCCAACCGGGAGGAGGCCCCAGGGAAGACCCAGCACACGCTGGAGGGACTATGTCTCCCGGCTGGCCTGGGAACGCCTTGGGATTCTCCCGGAAGAGCTAGAAGAAGTGGCCGGGGAGAGGGAAGTCTGGGCATCTCTGCTCAAGCTGCTGCCCCCGCGACCCGACCTCGGATAAGCGGAAGAGGATGGATGGATATATATATAGTAAAAATAGAAAGCTCATGAAGGTTTGGGGCACCAAACTGATCCCCGTATAAATGCAAGATGTTAAATCAAAACGCAAACGGGAAATAAGTGTGAGAAGTCTTCATCAGATGCGAGTTAAAAATTGACTGCCTCAAGATGGTGAAGTTGGTTTTAAGAGCTGGGAAGTGGAAGAGGCAGCTGGAAACCGGAAGTGACATGACTGGTGATATGTCTGTCAATCCTTTGTATTGAGGTCCTAAAGGTGGTATTGATTCTGAAGTCAAACTCTTAGTACAATCCAACACTAATGTACATTCTAATGTACAATTTTGATTAGCAAATAATTAATAATAAAAGTAAACTAAACATTCAGGAAGAATGTAACAAATGTGAAATCTCACATTGTCACTTTGGATAGTTCTAGAAAGTGCTGATTGCCTGAAAGTATCCATAGCAGTTCATAGTAAAAGGGATGTTTTATTGTCTTCTGAAAGAAGTGTACTTATTAACATGCTAGACATTAAGGCTTGTCACATTTTTCTGAAGTAAGACATTAGTCTTGCATTGCCCATTTGTTTGATGATGTTTTTATACCAGTGAAGCTAAAAATTTGAATATAATATTTATTATGTTTAGTGATAAAACCTCTTCATATATATCAGTAGCAACAGTCACCAGCTTTATTGCTACATTTAGATGAAGAAAAATATTTTGGGTATGATATGGTTGCTTGTTCACTGAATGTTGAATGTTTGGGTTTAGATCCAATATACTCAATTAAAAATTTTCCTTATTAAAAATATATAAAAATTGATTTCTTCATTTTAGAATGTACAACCAAATGAGCAGTGTGCTTAATCACTGATTTTTTTTTTTTGTGTTGTTGTGGTTTTTTTTTTTTTTTTTTTATTTATTTTTTTAAATATTCCATTGCCTTTGAACTGCTTGAATTCCAATTCCATAAACAGACATGTTTTAGTTGCCCAACATTGGATAGATCTCTCTGGCACATAAATACTATAGTTTTGACAACACAGAGCAATAGTGTACAAAAATTTCAAATTATGTGTGTGGATTTTTTTTTTATCTTGCTTTTTATTTGTTTTGAGTAAGTTATTTTTACTTAAACTGCTTTTGTACAAAGTGAATATTCCTATTTTTTTTGGCCAGGAAAAAGTGGTCCAGAGTGTAAGCACTGCAAGGCAGATCCTGATGCCGAGTGTCGTTTCTGTTCATGCTGTGTATGTGGGGGAAAGCAGGATGCTCACATGCAGCTCTTGTGTGATGAATGCAACATGGCTTTTCACATTTACTGTCTGAATCCACCGCTTTCTAGGATTCCCGAGGATGAGGATTGGTAAGGATCTCAGATTCAAGCTGGAAATAATCAGTTTTTAAGTAGAATTATACTTTGCTATACTGTTTGTCCAAAAATGCAAAAATCACAGCATATGATTTGATAGAAAGATAATTGTTTTTCTAAAAAGTCCCAACATAATTTCATTTAAAGACAGATGTACTGAGTGACCACCACAAAACAAACATTTAAAGGAATTAATAACTGAAGTGCTTTCTCTTTTTATGACTAAGAAGATGCTAGAAGGTTAACTAGTGTATCCTAAAAACTGAAGATATTACAAAGATAGTAATTGTACTAGAGTAAAACAAAATTGACTTGTTAACATTTTTTATTAATATTCAGTGTTATGATTTTATTTTCATTGTATAACTTAAATCTCCATGGCCAGGTTATTTTTGATTTTCTAATCTCGGTTTTTAAACAAATTTTTAAACTTCTTTTTCTGTGGTTTCGTACTCTGTGCAAAGCTGTGTTCTTCAAACATTCAACCATACTTTAGTTGATTGCTTGAGACTGCATGCCAGTGTGTCAACATTTTTGACAGTCTCATTATTAAATTACTGAGATTGACTTCATTGATAACCCAGATGCTAAATACAGAAGCCTCTATTAAAGCTAAGACTTTGCTATTGTGTACATACACTGTATGTGGCATTGCTTTATTGTGAAAAAATAATCAATTGCACATAATTCATATGCTGATGACTGTTATTAAATTTAATTTGTATACATACACATAAATATTTTCTCTTGTAATGATGATACACTTACTGCAAATCATTATGCTTATTAATAGTTGTGGTTATTATTAATTCAGTACTATTAATTTTAGCATCTTGTCAATGACAGGATAGTTTCATGCTTAGAAAATACTTGCTTTTTGATTACATTTCTCATGCAATTATTTCCAGGTATTGCCCTACTTGTAAAAATGATACAAATGAGGTTGTGAAAGCTGGGGAAAAGCTAAAACAGAGTAAAAAGAAAGCCAAGATGCCATCTGCACACACTGAAAGCCAGAGGGACTGGGGCAAGGTTAGTATTGGTACAAGCCCATTCAATTTGTTTATAAAAATGGCTACTTATAACTAGACATCTGACCATCTCACTGATTAGTTAAATCATTGGTTTTTAATGCTCGCACTTCTAATGAAGTCCAGCTGTTAAATCAATCTGTTTTAGTTTTTAAAACATGAACAAATCTGGTTGTTAAACAGTTAAAAGCCAAAAATGGAATGTATCCAGAAGTTAAGAAAGTCCTTTTAATAATCAGTTTAACAAATGACTTAATTATGTAGTATTTAATTTGAATTCTTTTCCAAATTAATAATTGGCATAATACAAAATGTAAATCTGTGCTATAGTATGCTAATGGAATGAAGGATTTCTCATTCATTTACTGCTTTTGGTCAATAGCAATAAGCAGCACAAGTAATGAGAAGCAAGTAGTGAGGTCACACCAAAGACCAATGTAAACTGTTTTTTTTTAATAGCAGAAAATATTTTCTCTAAAAATAGATAAGGTTCTTCATATATTTTATTGGTTGTTTTGATTATACCTATATACTTGTGTTTTACTGGTTGTCAAATGTTTAATATCATACCATATAGTATGTATTTATTTTACAATTTTGTTTTATATGTTTCTCTTCATTAAGCAATTTTCACAACTCAACTTTAATATATAGTAGTTTTCATTATTTTTAACAAATAAAAGCAAGTACGTTTTCTAAAAAAATGGCTGTGGGCAGGTCCAGTTGACTTGTGTGGTACTACACCTGTAGCAGAAATCCTTTGGCAAAGAACAATAAGAAACATAATATATACAAGTATTTAACAAATACACTTACAGCACATGCACTCAAACCCTCCTACAGGCAGAGATGTAAAATCTGTAAGTGATGATGCACTGGTCCCCATTTAAGAACTGGTTTCTGTTTTCTGTCATATATTAGAGTAGAGCTTGGCTGATTTCCAAAAATAGAGTTCTGGGCTTACTTGCCTAGCACTAGAATTACCAGAGCCTACGAAAAAACTTGTAGATCCGTCCCGCCTTAAATCGCTTCTTAAATCTGTTTGCACCTCTTCGCCAGTGTCCTTTGTCCTCTAAATGTGTAGATAAAGACAAGCTGCAAACAGCCGACTATTCCATCCCCCCACCGACTTAGAACGTGCACGAACTTCTCCCAGCTCATGCCTTGATTGATTATCTGGGAGTGAAGTGGAGTTTTAGAGTGGAAATAATAGATTGTTATTTGGAACACACGCATTTCATGTGTGTGCCGTTTTCTACAGTAATCTGTGTAAGCACATTTTTAAAACAGAAACGTTTTTCATATTCTAGTAGTAAATGACAAAATGTAGGCATAAACTATATAATGTATGAAGCCTAAAGTCCAAATATCAAAGAAACACTTTCACGAAAGGTACAAATATAACAGAACAAGTGCGCTTTTATTCAAAAATATAACTACAGAACAAAAAAAGCCGCCTTAGTGTGCGACATTGACACTCAGTTACCACGACTGCCCCGTGGTGCAACAATATCAGTTGCAGACTGGGAATCAAAAGGTCAAGAGTTTGATCCTCCTCGATTCCCTTTTGAGAAGTGAACTGCTCTTATTTTTACTGTTTTAGAATAAAAAGATACATTTGATTTCAGTCTGTAACAGCCGGTGTAATTTATGATATTTGTAAAGGTTAGCTGTTTTTTTTTTTTTTTAAATTCACTTTTCTCTCAGTCGCGTTCAGGATCCTTCCCTACCCCATCTGACACTGCTGTTTTCAAATAAAGACGCGCTATAGCTGTGCAGTGTATCACAATACATATGACCGCGTGTTTTTTTTCCCCCAATCTTGCCAGTCCCCACATGTTGCTGTATGCTATTTCTTTTGTACTCCAGGACATGCAGAGGAAAGCATAGTAAAGAGCAGTAACTTCAGCACTATATGCAATCATCAGACACTCCCCATCTGACACTGCTGTTTTCACATAGACACACTATAGCTCATCCAAGGAGTGCCCTTCCTACATTTACGACATGTGTACTTGTGTTGCAGTGTACACACCTCTCTGTGCTATGGTTCCTATTACACTGAACAAGCACCTGTAATTTGCAGCTCTATTCATTATCTCAAAACAAATATATGTGACGTTTTGAAGAAATCATTTTATGACGCGAATAGTACCAATCAGAAAACATCGTCGAAGTAATCCAATATTATTTGAAAACGAACAGCGTCAGATTGCGTGTGATTTATACTGGCGCTGTTACTTAGAGTCAGCTGAATAAGCTCCTGTTCTGACTCTAAGTAAAAAAGCATGAATTAATCAACAGAAATAACCACGATCGACATTTTAAACTTAACGATTTGCAGTGCATACCAATTTATAAATTTTATGTCCGTTTGAGGCTACAAAGAAAAAAAAACACTTCCTCCCCAGCGGGGAATCAAACTCCGATCTCTACGACGTGGCAGGGCTGCCGTGTTCTGAGTCAGCAAATCTCAGCGTTACGCCATGGAAAGTGTTGCTACAGCCTTGAACCTTTTGTGAAAGTGTTTATTTAATGTTTGGCCATCAGGCTTCACACATTCTATAGTTTATGCCTACATTTTGTAACATTTATTACTAAAATATGAAAAAGTTTCTGTTTTAACAATGTGTTTACACAGATTACTGTAGAAACGGAACACATATGAAATGTGTGTATTCCAAATAACGATCTATTATTTCCACTCTAAAACTCCAGTTCAGTCACTCCCAGATAATCAAACAAGGCACGAGCTGGGAAAACTTAGTGAACGTTTTGCAAAGGTGGGGGATGGAATAGCTGGCTTTTTGCTGCTCGTCTTAATCAGCACATTTAGAAGACAAAAGAGAGGTGAGAACGGTTTTAAGGTGGGCCGGATCTACAAGTTTTTTCGTAGACTCTGGTAATTCTAGTGTTAAATACAGGGCGGTCTTAAGACATGGGCACCCTGGGCAGTTGCCCGGGGGTCCCACAAGCTTAGGGGCCCCATGCTTATCAATTTATGCTGTGACTTGTTGAATGGTTGTGTAGGTTGGGGCCCCAGTGCACTGTTTTGCCCGGGGGCCTATAATGCTGTTAAGACGGCCCTACCTAAATAGAGCAGCAAGGCTTACTTGCTTCTGTGATGTAAGTGAAATAATGTTCACCTGTTCATTTCTGGGTGGGACTTTCAAAGTTATTACATTGTACTTCAAGATACCTTAATTTGCCAAGTATTCACAATTAATAATGTCATCGTTTTAATTTAATTTTCCCTGAGTCACAGTGGCAACATTCTGAACTGGACTGACCAGCCCATGCTATCCCTAGTAGTTTTCACCCAGTTGCTTCAAGGGGATTACTAATCAGCCAGTTGAGACATATAGTCTCTCCACCATGTCCTAGGTTTTCTCCAGGTATACAGTGACTAGTACGCATATACACCCACCCATACTTCCCACCCTCTTTAAAGGTGCCAAAGTGTTTCTACTAACTGCATGTTTAAAGTAACTGAACTACCTCCTCTTATTTTTGGAAGTTGTTGTTTTACTCTGGTTATATTATTGCACTTTCCACCTGATTCCATGGAGTGAATCCAGTTGCATTCTTTCAGTGATATTTGAGAATGGTGATACAGTCTGACTAGTAAACTATTTTAATGTTAATACAACTGCTGCCACTGTACCTATGCCTTGATCAATTGCAGTACTGAATCTAGTTTCATTCTTTAGTAGTGATGAGTGACTCCCATAGTGTTCACTTCACCTTGAGTTCAGAGAAATCACGGAAGTGTTCGTGCATATCACTGAACTCTGCAAAATTCATTAAAGTAAATGGCAAAGGACTAGCTGAACTAGATTTGACTGAATTATAATGGTGCAGTCATCTTTAAGGTGTCAACTGAGGGATAGGGAAATGTCTGCCAACTATACTGGACTCGTTATTGTGGCCATAAAAGTGACCTGAGCTATGTGGCAGCGGTGCCAACCACTGTACCACCATGTCTCCGTGAGGTCAAACAAGAAAGAACAGTCAGAGACCCACAATCTGAAATCATAGTCAGAAGTCATAAAAAATAAGAAGGTCTTTTAAAGGCAGAAAATTCAAAGTGGTGTGTCCTGATTGATTGCTGTGTGCTTGTTCTAATTTTTGAAGTTGCGCTGAAGGCTCTTCATACTGTCTGTGCTGATGTTTTGCATTTTTACTTTTGTTATTATTTATTATTTCATAGAGTCTCCTGTGTTTTGGGGTGGGGTTTGTCAGGCTCATTCAAGGTATGTTTTTCATCTCCACATGGCTAATTATGCATCCATAGGGCACATGCCTCCTTCTCTTATACTGACATTGAGCTTGAAGATTGACCTGCAACAAGCAAAGATAACATGTTGTTTATGCTGTTTGTTTCATAAAAATAAAATTTTGAGAACTTGAATTATCTACTTATTTGCTGTACCACTAACTAAGTGTCACAGAGTCTGTGATGCAAAATGATCAGCATTATATACCTGGAAGGTGGTCCCATCCAGTGTTGGCAGTTACAGCTCCAGGTGATGTTGTGCTGGCCTTGCAAAGCATTATGGTGTGCTGGGGAAAATAATTTGGCAGTTTAGGAGAACTATATATATATATATATATATATATATATATATATATAATTCACAAAGTCGACGCCAGAAGGGGAAGACACCCATGAAAGCACGCACACCAAAACAAGACACCCATGAAAGCACGCAGGAAGGGGCGTGGATTCACTAAGCCGCCGACAAGTAGGAAGGAGCCACGCCCACCAACTCTATGACCATTGGATACGACGACAACTCGCAGAGCTACGCCCACTAACTGGGACACGACGCCTCAGAGAAAACGGTGTCATTTATGTTCATCTGTTGTACGCTACACATGGACTTCTGAGCCACGTTGAGTTGGGGGCAGCAAGTCTTTGATAGGCTGCAACAAAATGATGAAAGTACAGGCGCATTTTTTCACACAGGCTGTGTGTGTGTGGGTGGGTGTTAGTTAGTTAATTTGTTACTCGAAGGATTTCAAGATTTAATATGCACAGGCGGTAACACTGCAAATGCAGCCCAAACGAACCCAAAATCTTCCACAGTCTCCTTACTGTAAAGCAGCAACACTACCACTGCGCTACAAGACAGAGAATGCAGTTAAAGAACGCACCACGCTCGATTTTACTTTCACTTCTGTTTGGACAACTGTGTCGTTCAGAAAGTGTTCACCCATCAATACATAATTATGCGGCGTAAGATACACCGTGAGTTGGCTACAGCCACGACCACCAACCCGGACGCAAAAACTCACCAATCACCACGTTAGTCGAGTTCCTCCCTGCTACGATCCACATGCACCTCAGAGCCACGAGGCAGCGCCAGAGAGAGACAGAGGCACACACAGGCAGCCCCAGAGAGAGAGCTGCGCACACACAGGCAGCGCTACAGAGAGAGCAGCGCAATCCTTTAAAACTGAGGTTAAAACACAATGAAGGAAGCAGTCTTTAAAAACCAATAAGCCCTGTGCCTCTTTCATTAGCGTCTCACCTGCTTCACCGATGTAGGCCCTACAACAGTCGAGACGCTTTCTCAGCAGCTGACCTTCTCTGTGCCTGACTCCACTACTGTCAGTTGCCTGATTAAAAATGGTGAACTCCTGCAATGTTACTATCTTGGTTGGCTTTTAAATAAAGTTCGGATTTGTTCAAATGTTCCTTTTTTCCTGCTGTGCTTAAAACTCATTTAAAAAAAAGTGTTTATACAACTACTGCAATGTTAGAGAGACAGAGAGGGCTCGCATGCTTCTGAGAGACAGAGGGGGAGGGGGCTCACGTGCTGCTGAGAGAGAGAGAGAGGTGGGGGGGGGGCTGGGGCGGCTGCTGCTGAGACAGAGAAAGCTTCCCTCTGCTTAAAAAACATTAAAAAAGTGGCGTGATTATGCGGCGTATACTACGCCACGGGTTGGTATGCAGCGTGTAAAACTGTTTGTTGCAGATAATTTCCCTTTTACTTTAACATGAAGACAATTTCCTGTTAGATTTGCCTTTGCGATGACAATTTATAAGGCACAGGGCCAAACATTCAAAAAGATGTGAATGTATCTGCCAAAACCAGTTTTCAGTCACAGACAGTTGTATGTTGCTCTCTCCAGAGTTCCATCTTTTCATTCACTTACTGGTATGCCTGCAGGAACACGTGCAGCGAGCGAGCGAACGAGAGCGAGCGACACACACACACGCATACAGGCGCGCGAGGGACAGAGCGCTGGACACATAAGAATAATAATACTTCATTACATTGATATAGCGGTGTTTTCAGTATTCAAACCGCTATCCACACACGGAGAAACCGGGAAGCGAACCCAAAATCTTCCACACTCTCCTTACTGCAAAACAGCAGCACTACCATTGCGCTACAAGGCAGTTAAATAATGCACTGGCCTCAATTTTGTTTTCACTTCTGTTTACAGCGATCGGATCGTAGCGTGCATTGTTGCAATGTTACTTTGCTTGGTGGCTTATTACATTACGGATGTTTCACATGTTAATTTTTTTCCCTGTGCTTAAAAGACATTAAAAAAGTGTTTCTCAACTGTAACTCTAGAACAACTCAGTACGCAAGCTATATTAAGCGTCAACAACGAAGACTCGCTACACCTTAATGAACAACTGCTGAAACTTATCCCTACCGACAAAGTAACTTTCACCAGCGTAGCCTCCATCGTCACAGACGATCCCGCTTTCAGTCACGGACAATTGTATGTTGCTCTCTCCAGAGTTCCATCTTTGCATTCACTCACACTGGTATCCACAAACCCACCCCATTTGGACAACTGTGTCGTTCAGCAAGTGTTCACCCATCAATACATAATTATGCGGCGTATGTTACGCCGCGGGTTGGCTAGTCAGTAAATAATTTGATAAACAAGAACAAATGTGAATGTAGCAAATTCACTGCAAATAATGCTTTGTTGAAATTCACTGATCAACACTAAGTAATACCCTGCCCTTTTTTTTTTTTTAAGTCCTTTTTTGGTATAGTTCCTCACCCTTTAACTGGCAGGAGAACCACATTATTTGCAAAAACCACAATTTTAACTCTTAGGTTCACAAACTAGTTACTGTCTACCGGGCACTCTGCAAATGCAGGCACTGAATAGCATATAGCCATTCAATATATATAGCCATAGTCAAATAGTCATTGTTCTTGTAGAACTTTCCACTAGGTATCCTACTTTATACTACGTGTAATAAGCTTTTTTAGTGACCACAAACCATTATATTTGGCTTTAGCATTTCTGGTTAGATCTAATCCACACCTTTGGCTGTGTCACAGTGGAGCTGTATAATCACCACAGTAATCATAGCCAGATAAAATGCACATATCCGTAAACAGTGTTTCTGGTGCTGCTCACTCAGACAAGTCAGTGTACACTGGGTGTAGGAGTTCCTCATATTGCACCTTTTTTCTTGCCAAAAATTCCATTTGATGTCAACTGTTTCCCCCCAGTACTCAGTTTTCATGCTCTGTATGTGTCAAACTCCATCGCCACTGGAATTTGCCTTAGCCACTGATGCAGCTCTTTCCTTTTAGGTATGATGGCTCTCTTAGTCAAATCTGTAAACTCTCCTGTTAACATGCACAGAAGACCTTTTTTCTTATAGTGCTGTTTATTCAGGAGTCCCAAAGTAGTCTCTGTGACAAGCAAAAACAATCTTTTGGCCACAGCCCCATGCACCTGCCTGCACTGCTGACGTCTTCAGCCTGGTTATTTTATACTCCATTTTCGTCTTCTGATATACAGGAGAAGCTCTTCCTGTGATGATGGTTCTAACTGTTTTCAGCATAGCCTCAACACACTTTTGGGTATTTGTGGTTTGTCCAATAGTTGCTCCGTTTATCTCAGCCAGCTCATCACCAAGTAATGATAATTTCAGATAGTGTTCGGAACATAAGGCCTTGTATCATATGTATGACAAAAGAACAAAGCCTGTCTTTTGGCCTAATTTATATTGGTGCCAGGCAGACTTGAGAAAAGGCTTGTGTTCTTTATAGACAATTCATAATTGCCACAAATCCAGTAACAATTGACTGCTCAGATTCAGGTCAGACAGGCCATCCTTCCTAGTCATGCTACTCCAGGTATCTCCACCATACCTGCATAGGACTACAAAGTCAGTAGATAGTATACTTTTAAGCACATAGTCCAATGTTTCTCAAAAGACAAAATACTTTGAAAAGTTGATATAGCTCCTAGTGTGCAAGCACAGTAAATGTTTTTTCTCTATGAAATTTGAAGGTGTTCTCTGTTGCTCCAAAGTACAAACTCTAGCAATGGTCTGTGAGCTTCTCCAGAACTAAAGACTTTTGATCTAGATTTCTGGTTCCAGAGCCAGTTTAGAGCTGTGTCTTACAAATTCTAGATGAAATAATAGGTGTATAAATAAGTAGTTATTTGACTATAGGTTGAAAATGCCGGGTGTTACCTCCACATTTGTATATGTGCTGTTTTTTTTAGATTTTGCTATTAGTTTTATTTTTCTGCTCACAATGTAAAGCAAAAAGCGCTTATGACTTATGCACTATAACTCTTGAGAACATGGCCTTGCACAAAGCCAGGGTCTTTAAGAACACATGATGATATAATAATAATAATTCTGTAGATTTATGTAGTGCTTTTCTCACTACTCAAAGTACTTCTGTGAGTGGGGGAGCCTCTTCAACCATTACTAAGGTGTAGCATCCACTTGGATGATACGATGGCAGCCATTTAAACGCCAGTACACTCACCACACTTTAGCCGTTAGGTGGTGAAGTGGTGAGAGAGAGATCCAATTAGAGACCAGGGATGATTAAGGAGCCAGAATGACTAGGCCATGGTGGGAAATTTAGCCTAGATATAGGAATGCACCGTACTCTTTAAGAAGGATGCCAGGAACTTTTTATGACCACAGAGAGTCAGAACCTCTGTTTTGCATCTCACTTGAAGGATGGCACTATTTTTACAATACAGTCTCCCCATCACTGCACTGGGACATTGGGATCCACATTCAGACCACAGGCTAAGCACCTCCAGCTTGTCTCACCAACATCTCTTCCAGCAGCAACCCAAGGTTTTTCTCGATGGTCCTGAGCTGCAATGAGTAGGCTTTCAGTCTTTCTCTTTGATGCATAACTGCCAAGCCACACTTGTGCAGTGCAGTGACTTTTTCTCAGCAGTTCGGTTTCAGTTTCAGTGATGGTCTTGAATCTCAGCTTCGTTAAACAAGCACTTTCTCTTGATTGTATTTGCCACTGAGCAAACACTTTCTCTTGATTTTATTTGCCACTGCTATGAGCAGGATTTTGCTCTGCCAGCCTCATGGGTATTCATAAGCTTGGTGAACTTATTTCTGCCAAACACAATATACAGTAATTACTCAGGCCAATGATGGTAGTTTTGCTTGTAGACATGAGTTTGATGGATCTGTGGCCAGTGTCCATCAGTTCATTCCAAAGCTATATACATGAGGAGTAGATTTACCTTACTGTTGATCAATGAGATCTTGTTATTTGAGTTGCGCTAAGACTGGAGGACCCCACAGTGCTTTTGACAGCATTCCTTTGCTATCTTCTCTTTTGTCTAAGTGTGCTGAATGCCATTGTTTTCATTGATGCCCAGGTATTTATTGGTATCTTCTTGGCTCAGGCTACGAAACCTGTCTTGTTATTCAACTGGAGGGTTCTCCTTTTGACATGTCTGCCACCTTTGAACACTTGAGTGCTGCAGCTATCCAAACCCAACTCTTTCTGATGTCCTCCCTAAAACCTTTGATGGTTATCAGGGCTTGTTTGAGTTGATGCTCATCTCTAGTAAACTGCCTGACATGACATCATCCATATAAAACAGATGACTGATGCATTGTTGCTGATCGACAGCATATCTTAGACCCTGTCTCTTCAGCATATTTGTTAATTGTGCACAGTATGCCCACCAGATTGGTTAAAAATAAAACTGAACATTTTGTAAAAAGTGGCATTTTTCAGCAGCCTTTTAACAAAGTTTATTGTTCGCTCTCAAAGAAAGAGAACTCTGCTAAAATGAAAATAACATGCGTTACACTTGTAAATTAAGAATGCAGACCCTAGAAGCAAAAGGGAGAGCAAGTGGCTCTTTACTGTAGCATCAAGAATATTTAAGGTATGTTTTAATTTATTCGAATATATACTTTATACTGGAATTTAAATCATGGTTTTGCCTAATTGGACAGCAATACTGTAGAATTGTTTGTTCTGTTCTAGAAGTTGAAGGGTATTTTTGAACTGCAGCAAAGTCAGTGAGAGGAGGTGGAGCTGCTGCTCCATAAAGGACATAGGTTGGGTTGTGATAGTGTATGTGTCTGAACTTACTGTAGAAACAACGAGCAAGCAGGAAAGTACATCTGATATGATACTGATATCAGTACCATGGAAAATTAATATTAGTATAGTTTCAACATTTCAGAATCTATATGTATCAATAAATCAATATTTTTGAAAAATCCAGATGGGGAGATTGTATCTGACTAATATGCTAAAGTTTTATTTTCCACCATCAGAAGCATTTGATCAGAGTGGTTTGTATGCTATTATTTATCTGGATTTTTTAAAAGGCTTTTGATAAGTGACAACATGTGGGATGGAGATCAAACTGCATACAACTGCTGTATGATTTCAAAGCAGTTTGCAGATGCAAATTGACTTAAGTGGGTAAAGCAATGAATAATGCTGTAAGGAATGTTATCTTAGGTGATGTTAGAAGTGTTTGTGGGTGTCCCCACTTTATGTTAATAGATAAAAATGTAATCTACAAAGATTTATAATATACATGAAAAACACTGTGTGTATGTTTGTGTGTTGGTAACACAACATACTGAACCAATGTGTAACTTCAAATTCAGTTGTGAATGTACGGGAACAAAATGATGTGCATTCAATGGCTGTTTGAAGACAAACAGTAATTAATAATTCTCAGGCTGAATTATTTAACTTTAAAACCTGCAAAACAACTCACTGTATTTTTATTTCTTTCAAACTGTGTCACTTCCTTCAGCAGACCTAATTACGGAGGGGGGGAGCATCCTACTGAAATCTCACTTAGGAACAGAGGAGACCCATAAACATACCTACTCTTCTGTTTCAAAGTGTTCTCCTCAATTCCACCACAGGAAAAAATTACTGCTCTTTTAAGGAAAATATTTACAGGGAGGATTCACTGTAGATCATGTTGACTGACTACTGTATTAGTATTGTGTCTTGACATCATGGCGGCTGATGGAACTGCCATGATTCGAAAGTTACGGATGACACTGCGGTTTTGACCTGCTGGACTGGCTAGTTTGAGCAGCTGTTTAAAGGTGATCCTCCAACTAGGTTGTTGTATACCTCGTGAGTCCCTGGTTCTTGAGGCTGATTCTCCAATTAGCTATGAACCACCCAATCTCTCTGAGATTGCACACGTAGTGAACCAGCAGAGGGTAAGGAAGGCTGCAGGGATGTTTAGTGACTGGGGTGAACTTTTCTAGGCTGGTGGTAAAGCTGTCCTCCTGGCCTTGAAAGCAATCTTTGCTTCCATTTGGGAGATGGACATCATTCAAACTGAGTGGAAAACAGGACTTGTTGTCCCTATCTGGAAAAGGAATAGTGATCACCTGGATTGCAGCAACTACAGGGGGATAATGCTGCTCTCGGTGTCAGGTAAGGTCCTTGCTAGGGTCATCCTCAATAAGACCTGGGGTCCAGAAGCTCTGGGGCAACTGTTGGTGAAGAGAGATTCACTGATTTTGACTTTGCCGACAATGCTGTGATGTTTGCAGAGTCAATGAAGGCTCTGGTCGGGGCTCTCAAGAGACTCTGCAAGGAGTCAGTGTCTGGGCTTGTGAGTGTCCTTGGTAGAAACCAAGATCCAGGCCTTTAATGACCTCTTGGGCACAGCCATCGGCAGTGTGTCTGTCTGCGGAAAATGTGTCGACAAAGTGTCGACTTTGTCAAGAGGTTTACTTACCTCGGCAGCGACATTCATGTCTCTGGTTACTTTTCCTATGAAGTCAGTAGATGGATTGGGAGAGCATAGGAAGTCATGAGGTCGCTGGAATGGGGTGTGTGGCATCCCAATATCTTTGCAAAAGGACAAAGGTCAAAGTCTTTAGAGTCCTGGTGCTTCCTGTTTTGCTATATGAACACTATCCAGTGAATCGAGAAAGGCTGGACTTTTTTGGTACTGTCTCTCTTCAGAGTACCCTTGGGTACTGCTAGTTTGACTTTTTGCTGAATGAACGGTTGCTCATGGACTCCCGTATGAGGCACATTACCTGCATTGTGCGGGAGCATCAGTTACGGCACCACGGCCATGTGGCACGATTCCCAGAGGGTAATCCGGCTCGCAGGATCCTCGTTGTTGAGGACCTGAGTGGCTGGACCAGACTAAGAGGACGCTCATGTAACACATGGCTGCAGCACACAGATGGTCATTTCTGGAGGGTGGGACTAGACCATTTGTCTGCTTGGGGGTTTGCCAACCAGGATCCTGAGCAGTTCTGTCACGTGGTGAGTGTGGCACCGCACTGTACCAATGCATGCTTCCCAACCTAACCTAACCTGACCTCACAAAGGGAACATGGTACACAGAGTTAAGGGTTGGATTAGGAGGGTAAACATGCTATGCTTACTTGAGTAATAGATAAGATCAAGACTATCTCTAGCATGGAGATGTGGCAGTTCTCAAAAATAAAGGTTATGGTGGTGTTCTGATGAATGAAGCCACTCTTTCTTGAAGCCACTGTTGATGTGCTGTCATACATTGGCATTATGAAAAATAAAAAAATAGTGATGTTTTATACATTAAGACATATGGAACAAAATAAAGAAAGATAAGGTTCAACTCTTGAGATGTTCATTGTATTTTTCTAATAAGCTAAAACTGCTGTTTTCACAACCCTTTAAGTTTTATGTAATCTCATATACAATTAGAAAAATGCAACTTTCCTATCTAAGTATTTTTAATAGAAGACCATTCACAATTTTTTGTTATTGATTCTAATAATTGCATGTTTTCTGCATTTTTAGCAGTAAATTCTTAGAATCTTCTAATTTAATATTTAACATTGTTTGACACTCATTGAATCTTATTTGATCCTTGTCATAGGGAATGGCTTGTGTAGGACGTACAAAGGAATGTACGATTGTTCCATCTAATCATTATGGGCCTATACCTGGTGTTCCAGTTGGAACAACTTGGAAGTTCAGAGTACAGGTAATATAATTTTATTGAGGAAACAAGAATATTGGTTGTTTTTTCTCTTTTGATGATGTGAATATTTAAGTTATGCTCTAAATGTTTTTTTTTCATAATAAGCAATTATATAGTAATATTACAAAGTGAAAAGAAAAAAAAAATAACATTAGAATGGCTTAAAATGTGCAGAATTAAACATTGCATTTAAGCAATTACTTAAAATTATACACACTTTAATGCTTATAGCATACATTCTAATTCATTACTTTTTCAAGGTAGAGTACTACAAAGTACAATTGATTGGCAGTGTTCATAATGCGAAGTTCACAGCAGCCAGTTAAAGTAAGACTGTACACAAATCTTTTTGAGTTTGGAGGTCAAGGAGTGCTAAGTGTTTTAGAAAATAACCTGCAGTTCTCTATAGCAGCGTAAATGGGTGCATCACAGCATATTATGGTATAATAAATAAATACCTGGGAGTGCAGCTGAATGATTACTTGGACTGGACTGCCAATACTGATGCTCTGTGCAAGAGAGGACAGAGCCGACTATATTTTCTTAGGAGGCTGGCGTCCTTCAACATCTGCAGTAAGATGCTGCAGATGTTCTATCAGACGGTTGTGGCAAGTGCCGTCTTCTACGTGGTGGTAGGTTGGGGAGGCAGCATAAATAAGGATGCCTCACGCCTGGACAAACTGGTGAGGAAGGCAGGCTCTATTGTAGGCACGGAGCTGGACAGTTTGACATCTGTGGCAGAGCAACGGGCGCTGAGCAGGCTCCTGTCAATCATGGAGAATCCACCTCATCCACTAAATAGTGTCATCTCCAGACAGAGGAGCAGCTTCAGCAACAGACTGCTGTCAATGACCTGCTTTACTGGCAGACTGAGGAGATCGTTCCCACCCCACTATGCCAATCTTCAATTCCACCTGGGGCTGGGGGGGATGATTGGGTAAATGTTAACATTATGCAAAGTTATTGTCTGTTTTTACCTGCATTTTTATCACTCTTTGATTTAATATTGTTTTTATCAGTATGCTGCTGCTGGAATATGTGAATTTCCCCTTGGGATTAATAAGGTGTCTGTCTGTCTGTCTGTCTAGTATATTGGTCAATAAACAAAGCATAAGCAGTGAAAGTCCCTGCTTGAAATCTAGTTTGCCATGACTTTCTGCTTCTTAGATACCTGTGCAATGGAGGATACAGTGGAAAAGCTCTTCGTATAGTGGCATCAGTGTTGACACTCTTTATAAAGATATTGTAAATCCCTGTCTAAACTTAGTAAAGCCATTCAGTCTCACAGACATAAAACAAAGCAGCTTTATTATGCAGTGAAAATCTATGCTTCCCAAACACTATGAAGTTACCTGCATGTGAGAATACTTCCTCAAACATACAAAAAAAAAATGGAAGTTATTTTTTTTTTAAACTAGAAGGACATTTAAAGTAAAACAGTATATATGATAACAGCATAGTTGATTGAAATGAAAAATACCACAGTAAAATTCTGATTGCCACTGTGGTTGTGAACAAAGAAGTAAATGGTTATCCAAAGTGATAATCTATGATAACAAGCAGCATTGTTTTAAAAAATATGTTTACCTTCAGTGCATGAGCATTTAGAACATTATTTCCTATATGTGTAAACATTTTCTTAATGTATATTGATACATTGGTATATTTAGCAGTAATTTTCTGTGTAAGAATATAGATAATGTTTTTGTCCTTCTTTTTTGAGCAATGCATTTGTTTCCTTGACTGCAGCAAAAATCTTAACACTGAGAATTTCGATGGTGATTGCTCACTAACTACCTGTCATGCTTGTACACCTACAAAGAACTGGTGGCACAAATGGTTGATGGCAACATCTGCATTTCTCTTACAAATGACTGTATATTGAAGCCACACATAACTAGTAGATGACACAGTGCTTTATTTGTCTAAGCACATATTTCAATTAACAATTGACAAAATAAACATGACCTGTACACTGTAAGCACGTCAGGTCAACAGTGATCATTATTCCTTCTCCATCTGTCTACGTATATTTTTCTTTTTCAACACCTTCATATAAATGAGTTTGGGACAGAATGTTTTACTATTGTGCAATTGTATGGAACATGTTCAAGACAAAGTAGCTTGAGTGAGCAACAGTGATATTAGCCCAGGTTTAAAAAACGAAAGAAAACGGCTGCAAATATTGTATACAAAAAAGTATCTAGTTTGTTACGTAGTATGTCTGATACATCTGATTAACTGACAGCAGTATAATTGAGCCCCATTGTCTTAGAAATTTTTTGAGGTGAAGATGGGTAACACACAGCTAATTACTGAATACATTTTAAACTTGTCTTCTAGGTTAAAGTTCTCTGCAGACTGTATATTATATATGAGACACAATTTGCACCCAACTGTGTTAGTATGTAGCTTAGCAAACCATGGTGATTAGAAAATAAGCAAACTGTTTTGTTTTATTGCTGGTCCAATAAGATTTTTGAGACTGATCATTTGGTTCAGTCCTGGTGCTCCTTCAGGGTACTTGCAATGAAGACACAGTTGTCATATGTATTATATGTATTATAATATAAAATGTATATTTTCCGTCATTGTGCACAGGTGAAATCCTTATTTTTTTGTAACCGAAATTTTATATATTTGTTTAAAACCAGCAGCTTTTTTTCAAATTTTTTTTTAAGTTTAAACATATTTCACAAAAATTGAAAATAGGAAGTTTAATAATTCTTTTTCTCATTTTCAAGGTGAGCGAAGCAGGTGTTCACAGGCCACATGTAGGAGGAATTCATGGACGTAGCAATGATGGATCATACTCCTTGGTTTTGGCTGGAGGATTTGAAGATGAAGTGGTGGGTTCTTCAAGCAAGCAACTTACTTCTTTCTTTAAGTTTATTGTGTAGATAAAGGATGTTTGGCACTTTTTTTCAATTAATATTTTTATTAATCTCAAACTGAATACGGTTATGAAAAATTCCATAAACAATACCTAGTACTTGAAGCAGCAAATTTTCAACTTTTGTTTTGATTATACACTATTTGAAATCCATATTCAGTACACACATTAACTCTTCAGCAATTTAGAACCTCCATGCAAGGAGAAGCTTTATGCATTTGAAATATAGGGGATACTTATTTCGTCACTCAAGAAATGTGGAAAATTTACAAAAAAGTGTCTTAGTTTTGTGAGGCAACTGTATTACCTGTTTGGCCACATTTCTCTCTAAAGTTTGCATGTTTGTTGCCAAATCAAAGTATGCTCTCGACTGTCATGTCAATCCAGTGTTTGGTTTCCGAACCTACAAAGGCATGATAAAGTAAAACTTAGTTCATTCAGTATGTTTATTGCGACCGTCAGTAAAGGGCAATATTCCTGTTAGGTACATCTATGTGTACATCTCCATGTGTCTCCATTTCTTAATGAGATACTTTATTTTCATTAAGTGAGTAATTTTAAGTTTCAGTTGAAAAAATGTATCCTTTTTAAGATGACACTACTTTTTAATTTTCATATTGCAACATGTATTTCTTGTGACAATCAAACCCAAAAGAGGATAAAATGTAATCATTCACCAGAAGTCTAATGAACTTTAACAAATTTAATGTAAACATTTAAATCCTTCTTATTTTTAATTAACTTTTCTCATATTTGTAGTCATCTTTACATTATGCTAGTATATTCTGAAGAGAAGTATAACAACTGTTAATGTGAACACATTTAAGAAGTATAATTGGACATATGAATATAAGAAAAGTTTTGTCAGGAATCTCTATTTACTAAGTTTTTGAAACATATCATGAAGTCAGCATTTGCAGTTTCCAAATTAATTTTATCAATTTCACTACTTGGTAACTCATTACATTTGTGTATAGTACTCAGTATAAAGCAAAACTTATGAATCACTATGCCTAATTACCCTCTAACCAGCTTCCATTTGACATATAAATTAATAGCTGTCGTTAATATGGAGGCCTAAACTACCCACTCTATGCCACATGAGGCTTCACACAACTTTCCTTGCAACTCAGATTCCTGTTTAGTGTCTTAATTCTATTTGCTGTCTAGTTGTGGGCAGTGACAATTCTACTTAACCCACAATTCTTTTTCATATGATGTACTTTAATGTTTAAGCCCAGTTTAATTTCTGCCCCCAAGATATGTATATTACATATGTAAATTATGTTTATGTAAATGATAAAAAAAAGAGATGTTAATATAATTGTACAACAATATACTATAAAATAAACAAAATTAATAAATGCATTTTGAAAAGGTAGCATACATACAACACTTATTTTTATTTTTTGAGGCTTTTTACGCCTAACTTTCTGTGCTTATTTGGCATTGCTTATTTGGCATTGTTCCATTTAGTTATGGATGAAGCATTGCAAGAAGTGTCTTGAGGTTCTTTTCAGCTGGATGAAAGTTGTCCTGAGCTTTTATGTAGTTGGTGAAAGAGTTCATTCTCTTCTAAATTGTTCGACCTGCTTCCATCTCCATGGCTTTTCTCTTCTTAAATGGATTCTTTCAGCCAAAAGAATCACCACTGCCATAAAACATACAGTACGTTCAATGACTTCATATATTTTTAATAGTAGGAAATGAAACAAAAAATATACTGTTAACGGTTCCTGTTTGTTACAAATTTTGAAGTTTCATTCAGTTCACATTCATTCTATAAAATAAAAAATATAAACCTATACAGTATATGTATTGGTTGATCAGTTAATCAGATGTGTAAGAAGTACTATGTAATTAAATAAGTACTTTTCTGTATACAATACAGTACCCCCCATAATGTTTGGGACAAAGACACATTTTTCCTTGTTCTACCCCACTGCTCCACAGTTTAAAATTATAAATTAAAAAATTCAGACATGGTTAAAGCGCACATTGAAGACTTTAATTTAAAGGTGTTTGCATACAATTGGGTCACAGCATGTAGAAATTACAACACTTTAAATACATGGATATTTTCAGGGCACCATAATGTTTGTGACAATTGACATCACAGGTATTTATGATTACTCTATCTATCTACCTACCTACCTACCTACCTACCTACCTACCTACCTACCTACCTACCTACCTACCTACCTACCTACCTAGGTGTGAT
This sequence comes from Erpetoichthys calabaricus, assembly GCF_900747795.2. Classification (NCBI taxonomy): domain Eukaryota; kingdom Metazoa; phylum Chordata; class Cladistia; order Polypteriformes; family Polypteridae; genus Erpetoichthys; species Erpetoichthys calabaricus. Next base: position 24,222,404 of record NC_041400.2, on the reverse strand, counting down.
TACCTAAATCAACTGGATTATCATCCTTAGACTGATCCTATTTTATTTAGCATGTTAAGCATCCATAATTAAATTTGTCACTGGACTGTGTTATTAAGAAGTTATCAAAATAACTATTGTGTCCTAACCTGATCATTATGGGTCTTATTCTATCTGTCTTGCTCAATTTTTTAAACAACATTTAACATGGTGAATAATTAGATTCTTTGTTATATGAATTCATGTATGTGGACCACTGTTCTTGTGCTTTTTATCTTTCAAGTTGCAATTAGCATTTATATTATAACTATAGAAACTAGTTATACATAAACAACTATCTGCTTACTATATAGCAAATGTCTTATTTGCTTATTGTCATACATGTCCGGAAACAAAAACAGACTTTAGAGAAGACAAATTTCTGCATTTCAGTGAGGCCAAACAGGCTTTCTACAGGTAGTGGCTACTCCGAAGGGAATATTCTTGGAGTCACTAAAGAGGGAGAGAAGAAAACTCTGGAAGATGCTAGAGGGTAGGCTTCTCAATATTGAGCTAAGTGTTGTGTTGGACGTAGTACATTATTACCAGTGGATGTATTGAATGACACTGGAATATTGTAACCATATTGCCTTTTAAAAGTTATATCTTGAAAGTCTGGAAGGAAGAGTGGAACTGTGTTGACCTTTCATGAAAGGTAGCCCTGAAGTTTCTTTAAATGCCCTTCCTGTAACAGCTATGTAGTGACCAGGGCTGCAGAAACACATGGTATAATATACTACATATAGTTTTATCTAGATATAGTTTTAGTATGGTGTTGCTGTTCAGAACCTGGAGATGACCCCGGGGAGGGATTCAGGCTGAAATTAAACCATTTAGCTGTTTCATTTTGGAGTAAGGAGAACATTTGTGGTGAACGGTCAATGGCAGGGTGGAGCAAGAGATAGAGAAATGCACATAGTGAGGAAATTCACTGGAGACCACCTTACCTGGTAAATTGTAAAGTCAGGTTTAATTCAGAAGCTTTCTTTATTTTTGTCTGATTCCTTTGACTTTGCATTCTCTCCTTGTGTGATCCACTGCTGAATGTTTTAAACATTTCCTGAGAATTTTAAAATGTTTAGAAGGATTTTTAAGTATATAATGAAGCCATGTTGGGAAACATTACAAGTTTAAGTAGGTAATATGTTACTTCTTTTAAGAGTCTATCAGTGTTTTCTGACTAATTGTATACTATCTGTCAATATTCTTCTGTGTATCTTATTTATGAAAACTGTTTTCCACATTGCTTTTGTTCTTGTTAGCACATTTGTTATACTTCATACAAAGTATGCAAAATTAGACTTATTTTATTTTGTTTTACTTTCACAAAATAAGGTGGTCTTATTTTTTTTTTATCTGCCTCTTTTTGCTGTTGGAATCTTTATGATTTTGTGCTCTTGTAATTGTGTGAGCTGCAATATATATGTAAAAGATTAACTTTTTTATATCACATACAACTTTTTCATTGTAGTATGTACTTTTTTAATTTCTCAGGGTTAACCTCTGAGATTTTTTGGCCTTTGGCAACTTGCATGTGCCATTTTTTCTAAAAAAAAATAAAAATAATAATAATAATAAACTTTACAATAATATTACAGTAATTATATTTATACATTATTAAACTTTGGATTACTCTTTGGGGCTAGCCCAATAAAACAACAGCTTGAGTTGCTTTTTCACATTCTTTGGATACAGGTTTGATTTCCATCTGCAGGTATCTTCATCATGGGAGTTTACAGTTTCTCCCTATTTTTTGGGAGTTTCAGCTTCCTGTCAAAGTTCATGCAATCTATTGGGTTGAGTGGAGCTCAGAATAAGCCTGGTGTGAGTGAAATATGGGTATGTGTAAAAGGGAACCAGGTTTACTTCTTGCCATTTGCTGCCCATTGCTACCAGGGATTGGCTGTGGCTTCATGCAGTCTTATATTGGAAAATGTACTTGAACAATGGATGGATTCTCTGGTCTATTACACAGGACAGAGGAGATGAATTCACTTACACTGGAAGTGGGGGACGTGACCTCTCAGGAAATAAACGGATTGGGGAGCATTCTTTTGATCAAACTCTTACCCACATGAATAGGTATGGTCAAATTGACTTCTTTCATTTTCATGCATGTTCAAAATACATTGTTTGTCGTTTATTATATTTCATAACACCTTAAATGTGAAACCTTTTCATTATGTTTGTATGAAAACTTCTGACCTTCAAATCAGAACCTGTTTTTCTCAATTTCAGCTTTTTTTCTAGTCTTTAATACTTACATATATAACTTGTGAAGTACTCTTCTGTAAAATTGTTACTGTAATATTAATATGCGGTTATGCACAAATGTATCATTATCGTATTCCAGTTTTTAATTGACTGTTTTTCAAAAGCAATTACAATAGTATGTGCTGTAAAATTATCTATATAAAAACTAAATCATGTTTTTCATATCTCTTTCCCACATATTAGTATATGGGTCTCTTAATCCAACAGGATGTTAATTAGCTGAATATCCAGTATTTCTCTGAAAATTGTTCTATTGATATAAATGTGAGGGTTATTGATATAAATGTGAGGTCTAACAAAGACAGAAAAATCTGTATTTCTGTAATTAATTAACTGCTTTCCACAACATACTTGATAGTTGAATATGAAGATTATTCATATTATATGATTATAAAGTTTAATCTTTACCTGCAGCCTTACCTTTTTAATTTCAATTTAATTTAAATTTATACTTAAGTGCACTTCCACTTATGATTCAAGGTAGGCATAATTTACTTAGTAGAATGTATCAAAGAATTGTAAGGATAGAATTCATAATTTTTGTAAGTGTTTGTCTAACTGATCTCTTAACACCTAACACAAGTTAATGTTTTATTCAATTCAGTGTTGTTACAGGTTTAGCACAATTTCTAAACATTTCTCATCTTTTCTCAGAACGATCATTTGCTGCATCATATAACACAAATAAATTCTCTTGTTTTCTGTCTGTTGGTATACTCGTACCTAAAAGTAAACAATTAACTTTAAATAAATTGGGATAAACAAGTATGGGCTGTTATTATTAATGCCTTATAATGTGAATATTCCTTGCTAGTTATTTTATGAAAAAAAGAAAAAGAACACATTATGCAGCACAACATCAAGAGAGGAGGATGTCTAAGATTTGAAGTGCAGAATCTGAAAATCAGGGGTTACTGATATTCATTCTAATCAATGTCATAATTGGTAGTAAATAGTTAATTTTACTGAAAAGCTTACATTGTTAGGCTCAATTTCTTTATTTCAACCCTCTCACCAGTGATGTGTTACACTATTTCTATATATTTTATTCATTATAAACACAGGTCTCTAATATCTGGTTCTGCAGGAATGACCTAAAATACAAAGCACATTGAAGCACATTTCAGAATCATTTACTTGTAACCAATTCAATTCTGCATCATGGAACTAGATGGTTGGAATCATAGTATAACAAATAGGTTCAGCAATATCTTAAGGAATCATGACAGGAGTGGAGGATTTTTTAAACCTCAACTTAAATGTTAGTGTTAATAGTAGCTTTACAAACAGACCTGGGTACGTATTGTTGTTCCAGAGATTAGGAACCAAGGATGTATGTTATTTTAGCTTCCTTTAGAAATTTTGAAAGAAAAAAAAAATCAGATGTAGATTCATGTAACATGTAAATTAGGGAGGAAAAACTAAATGCATTTATAGCAGCTAAATAGCTTCTCATTTAGTCAGTGATTGAAATGAAATTCTCAAAACCAAGTTTAACACTTTAACCTTCATATATAATATTAATGGGCAATTACCCAATTAATACTAATTTACAGTTTATAAATACAAACATTTAAATATTCATGGAGCTGGAGTGTTTCCTTTTTTGTTTAAGCGTCCTAAACATTCTCCTCAAAGAATCAGTGTCTTTCACACACTTGTTTGTTTTAGCATTTAAATGGTACAGAACATGTCAAGAGATTGTTACTTTGACATTTAGAGTAACCCTAATCATAGACACATGATCATTTTAAAAAGGGGACACTCATCTATCAAAGCGATTGTTATTTTGAGTTCTAAATATACTTATGGAAGCCAGTGTTGACCAGACTAGGGAGGATAGAATTTAATTTATTTAGGCAGTTTTCTCGAACATTCCAAGCAGTTTTTGCATTACTTTCAAGTCAAATCAGATCAAATATTGAACGCCAAATTAAGTGTATTAAATATAAACAAAAAGCTGTCAATAAACCTTAAGCAAACTTTTAATATTTTTTAAGAAAGCGTTTTAATATTTACTTAGGGGGAAAATGACTTTGCCTTCTATTTTTTTTTTTTAATTTTTTTTTTTATTGCTTTATAACCTTGGTGTCACATCCTGCAACAAATAACCACATTAAAGTATTTGTAGATTTGTTTATTTTTCAAATTCAGATATTTACTTTTTTCTGCTATACATTATAACTAATTCTCTTTAAGGCTGAAAATCCTGCTTGCTTCCAGGTGAAAGCTACCCTTACGATAATTAGTTTTACCACTAAGTTGCATCTTTTTATAATTGATGGTGCTTGTACAGCAGACCCTCCGTTAACCGGAACTCAAGCAACTGGCACTCTCAAGCAATCGGCAAAAACTCGGAAGAAATACTTACAATTCCACGAAATCTATTTTATTTTAAGTTTAAACTTGGTGCGCAGCCCATGTTAAGGCCACACCTCTCACACCACATGCTTGTCTACATCTCCCGCGTGTGTAAATATCCGATCTAACCTCATCTACCCTTTCTTTGTCTATAATATGGTCGGTTGGTATTTGTTGATTTAAGTTTTTGAGAGTCAGTGTCCATTTTCAATTGCCTGGCCTACTCGATCCAAGGTTTGCCATGGCATTCGTAAACTTGTCAGGTAAGCAGAAATCGGCAGAGTTTGAAGCTACAGCTTCATTTCATAATGTGTTTAGTGAATTAATTGAAAAAAATGGCTTGACAGCAAAACAGATTTATAATGCAAATGAGACTTGGTTAATGTGGAAGTGTCTGCCAAATTGTACTTTGGCTGGTGGTAATGAAAAGGTTCAAGCCACATAAAGAGCATATGCTTTAAGAACTCATAAGGTAAAGTATTTATATGTGATCAGCAAATTTGCCAATCCATGGTGCCTTAATGGCATAATTAACCTCTCTGTGGGGCAACAGCTGGATGGATGCTGAAATTGTTATGAAGTGGTCCCACCATTTGATTGTTTCCAGTGCCAAACATAATTTAAGAAAATAAGTCATGTCAGAAGATAGTAAAGTTCTGTTGCACCTGGATAACTGTCGCGCATATTCTTATGCAGCTACCGGCCACTACACAAACTTATTCAGAACTATGATTAGCTGGGGACCGATCAGCTGATGCTGGTACATCACTTTCGTTTTCAATCTCCAGATCACTTGCATCAAAATCGGTGCAGGATAAGTCAGAGTCTGATTCAGCAATAATACACAAAATGTTGTCTGCGGAATATTTTGCTGTGCGCATTCTCTCCACCAGATCCACCTTTAGTTCCGGCAGCTACGTGAAGACAGCTCTGGTGGGTGATAGCTGCTCTGCTGCGCATTCCTGCCATATGCTGAAAAAAATATTCAGCACTCAAAGAGTCAGTTTGCTTTTGATTACTATGGACTACACTACTAGTCCTATTTTTAATAGTAACTCTCAAGCAACCAGCTTATCTGGCCATCTACCAATCCCCATGGGTGCCAGTTAACTGAGAGTCTACTGTATTATTAATAACTTATTTGAATCTTTGGAAATGTCTGAAAATGTTTTTAGGAAATTCTTCAGCTATAGTTTTGTTTTAGGTTTAGCTTGTACTCTTTTTACTTCTCAAAATGTTCAGGTAGCAGAGGCAGATTTAAGGAGTGATGTTGTTGGTAGTGGGTTAATTTGTCTGAAGATAGGTTTTAGGAAGATACATTTTTCTGTAATTTATAAATGTCACATTACTAGTAATCACATTCTTAATAGTATAATTATAGTAGTATTGTTTCCTATTTTCTAGAGCTTTAGCACTGAACTGTGATGCACCTCTGAATGATAAAAATGGAGCAGAGTCCAAGAACTGGAGAGCTGGAAAACCAGTGCGTGTTGTGCGGAGCTCGAAAGGTCGTCGTATCAGCAAGTATGCCCCTGAAGAGGGCAACCGCTACGATGGAATCTACAAGGTCCGTTTCTTTTACAGTTTCCTGAAGTATTATGTTGCAAGTGCAAACTTTTAAAGAACTCTAAGGTGCCAAAAGCTTTGAATTCATATGAGTGAAACCTGGAGCCTTCCATGGATACTTATGAATGCCATACATTTCTGTCTCAAAAAATCGTAAAATAGAATTCCACCACACACTGACTAAGGAGTTGAATTCAACTTTTATCATTGTTGTCATGGATACCTGGGTGTTGTGTGTCTGTGGCATCATAGTCAAAACCTAATAATTTAGACCAGAGTACTTGTTTATATGATTTAAACCACCAGCAGAAAGCTTACATTTTGTTGGTCATTGTGATGTTTTTGTTTTAGTTTTTTTTTTTTTTTTTTTTTTTTTAAGTTTAAATGTAGATTTTTTTTTCATATCTACACATACAGAGGGAATGAACCTTTAACAACAACATTTATTTATATAGCACATTTTCATACAAATAATGTAGCTCAAAGTGCTTTAGCAGCAGTTACAGCTGAGTGTAGAAACTGTGGTCTTTACCAACCTCACAAATCTACATTGACCACTATTCCACTATTCTGTACAAAACTGTTCAAGACTTGCATTTTCTCTATCTTTTCAAAGAAAATGACAACTTGTGACACCAAAGAGCCATAGCAAGGTTTGGGGCAGCCACCCATATATTTGGTTTCCTGGCTGGTCTTCAGCCATAGGCTCGAGCCTGGACATGACCTCACAGGGGCCGGAGCCAGCAAGGACTTCTTCCATAGGCCTGGACCCAGAAGTGACATCAAGAGGGCCAGGTGGAATCTCTCGTGAATGGTCTGCAGGAAAGGGAAAAAAAGAGTCCGTGCACTCTGCCACATCCCGGTCTGATTCAGAATTGCCGTTACTCAAGCCCTTTAGCTGCCTTCCCTGCGCACATGTGTGACAAGGACCCCCCTCAGCCCAGACCTGTCGGGTCAGGCGACCCTAACCGAGAGGTCGTGAACCCGAGAAAGAGCATCGGCGTTTATGTGAAGAGAGCCCCGGCAATGAATGAGCGAAAACTTGTATGGCTGGAGGTCAAGAAACCACTGAGTGACCTGCGGATTCGACTCCTTGTGCAGGGCCATCCACTGTAAAGGTGCATGGTCCATGACAAGGGTGAATTCCTGGCCCAAATGGTAGTACCTCAGCTGAGTAATTGCCCATTTAATTGCCAAAGCCTCTCTCGGCCCTCAGGCCTGTTTACAAAGTGTCCATTTTGAGGATAAAAGGTAAAGAAAAGTTTGGTGCTTTCAAAACAGGTGCGGACGTAAGGGCCTGCTTCAAGTCACTAAATGCAGCGCCTGTCTTGTCAGTCCATACCACAATGTTTGGGGCCCTCTTTGTCAAATCAGTCAAGGGCGCTGCTGTCTCCGAGAACCGGGGCACAAACTGGCGGTAGTACCCCGGCTGCCTGAGAAAGGCTTGGACCTGCTGCTTGGTTCGCTGATGGGGCCATTTCAAAATGGCATCTACTTTGGAGCACTGCGTCTTTACGGTACCCCGACCCACCAGGTAGCCTAAATAGATGGCTTCGCTCAATCCAAAGAAACAAATACTAAGCTTGTCCTAGCCTCTCGAGGAGGTCGTCCACTTGTGGCATTGGATAAGTATCAAATTGGGAGACTTGAATAAGTCGACGGAAGTTGTTGCAAAACCTCCAGTTCCCGTCAGGCTTATTGACCAAGACAATGAGACTGGACCAGGGACTATGACTTTCCTGTATTACTCCTAGTTCCAACATATGCTTGATCTCAAGCTCCACTTCCGCTCTTTTTGCCTAGGGAAGGCAATATGGACGTTCTCGGACTACAACCCCGGGCTCTGTCACAATGTCGTACTCAATCAGAGAGGTCCTTCCGGGGTTTTCACTCACTACCTCCAGGACGGACAGGATAACGGTTTCCAGCTCCCGTCACTGTCTGGGACTTAAATCCGCACCAAAGTTAAGGCTACTCACGTGAGCAAAGAGTGAGCGGGGCTGACCAGAGGAGGGATCGGGATCCCTATCCTTCCACGGTTTCAGCAGATTTACATGATAAACCCACTCCCTCGCCCGACGATTGGGTTGACTCACCAAATAATCGACGAGTCCTGTCCTCTCCTTAACTTCGTATGGACCTTGCCAATGGGCTAGTAACTTAGAGTGGGAGGTAGGTACTAGTACCATGACCTGATCTCCTGGGAGGAACTCCCGGAGAGATGTGCCTTGGTCGTAATATCGGACCTGTGCTGCTTGAGCCTCTTCCATGTGACTTTTAAGGAGGGACTGAATTTTACCGAATCTATTGCATAATTGCACGAAATACTCCAATATGTTTGTAGAGGGAAGGCCCTCTTCTTCCCATCCTTCTTTTAAAATGTCTAATATGCCCCGGGGTTGTCGCCCATACAATAACGCAAAAGGGGAGAACCCCGAAGAGGCTTGTGAGACTTCCCGATAGGCAGAAAAGATGAGGGGGGAGGAGCTGATCCCAATTCCTTCCATCCTCGTTGACCACCTTATGTAGCATTTGTTTGAGAGTCTGATTAAATCTCTCTACCAGACCATCGGTTTGAGGATGATACACTGCAGTCTTTAGATGCTTTATTTTAAATAACTTGGCAGTCTCCTTGAACATCTCTGAGGTAAATGATGTCCCTTGTTCTGTCAGGACTTCCTTAGGGATGCCTCTCGTGCAAAGACCACTACCAACTCCTGTGCGATGGTTTTAGAAGTAGCTGAGTGCAACAGAACAGCTTCGGGGTATTTGGTAGCATAATCCACGAGGACTAAAATGTACTTGTGTTCTTGGGCTGATGGTTCTAGGGGTCCGACTAAATCCACCCCAATTCTGTGAAATGGGACATCAAATAGAGGAATAAGAACGAGAGGAGCATGGTCCTTCCTACAAATTTGTCGCAATTGACACTCTGGACAGGAAGTGCAAAAGCAACAAACCTCCTAATTGATTCCCGGCCAATAAAAGCGGAGCTTGATCTGCTCCAGAGTTTTCTCTGTGACCAAATGGCCACCTAGGAGATAGGCATATGCTGACTCTCAGACCTGTATCTGGAAGGTCTGTGGGATTAGCAGTAGCCTCTGTTCCTGTCTGTCATGCTCTGCTAAACGATACAGAAGGTCATTTTCCAAAACAAAGTGAGGACCCTGTGGCATTGACTGGTGAGTGCGCTGGCCATTGACCAAGACCGCTGCATTTTTGGCAAAATTAAGGGAATCGTCATTCCACTGATCCCTTTTAAAAGAAGCCGGTGTCTCTCTAATTTGAAACTGCAAAATGGAGAGAGGGTCCGGGCCAACCTCAAGGGCCTTGGTTTCCTCCTGTTCCGTCTCAGTGCTGATGGATGACATATTGGCACGTGACTGTCCGGGAGTTGCCATGTCACTCAGGGGGGGTTAGGTTTTGGGACGTACTCTGGCTGAGCTTGACTAAGGGACGGTTCTGCTCCCTCAGATTGTGAGGCCATCCTGCATGTTTCCAGGAGCTCTATGAGCTCTTTCATGTTCTTGAACTGTTTACCCCAGACCGGCTGGGTGATACCACAGGGTAGTGCTTTTAGAAGCAGGTAGCAGGCCACCTGCTCTATTACTTGGTAGAGCTTGCTCTCATGTGGTCGTAACCACTGCCCTACAATTGCCCATAAAGACCAGGCTTGTTTGTGGGTCGGCCGCTCTGGGTCCAACCTCCTGTTTCTTACTCTACTCACATGCCAGTCTGGGGCACCCCTAGGTGGAAATCTGGGCTCTGGCTTCACAGGGAGGTGGGCACTCTTCCCTGAGAGAGCATAATAAGCCCCCGTTTGCCTCCCCCCTCTGGAGCAGCCCAATTCTGTGAGCCCCTCCCACACACTCCCTGGTCTGCTTAGGTTGCCTAGTTAAGCATGCCAGGAGCTGAGCCTGTACCGGGTCTCTCTGAACCACGGGACACCCTCCCCACCTGAAAACTCACATGGTACGCTCCCATCTGGGTACATTGCAGGTCCTCTCCCCTTCTCTTCCGGGATCCAACCATCCTGTCACAAACTCCACAAAGATCCATAGCAAGGTTTGGGGCAGCCACCCATATATTTGGTTTCCTGGCAGCAAATTGCAAGTAAATGATAGCATTGATCTGCATCAAACGGAGTCCAAAACAGACCTGAGGGAATAGTGAAAAGGTGGAGGCTTTTATAGGGTAAAACAGGAAGTGAGGTCAAAGGGGTTGGGCTCATAAGGGTCTTCAGCCATAGGCTCGAGCTCAGACATGACATCACAGGGGCCGGAGCCGGCAAGGTCTTCTTCCATTGGCTCGGACCCGGAAGTGACATCAAGAGGGCCAGGTGGAATCTCCCGTGAATGGTCTGCAGGAAAGGGAGAAAAAGAGTCTGTGCACTCTGCCACATCCCGGTCTGATTCGAAATTGCCCTTACTCAAGCCCTTTAGCTGCCTCCCATGTGCACGTGTGAGACATTGTACTTAAAACAGGTTAGATCTATACCTGAACAACTCCAGTACAATATTTGTTTTGTTTTTTAGTCAGTACCATGTTGCTGTGTCTGAAGGCTTTGATCCTGTTTAATACTTAATGTGTTCCAATTTCACCTTTTTTGAGTAGGGCATCAGAATTTTATTCAAGTCATTTCTGTACTTGACGTTTTTCCCTGTTATCCAAAGTGTTGATGTATTCCTTCCCATTGAGAAATATTTAGTAATACAAAGCTGCCAACAATGTAAGAAAGATTTTTTTTTTTGAGTTTGTATATTGAGTTGTACAGATTACGATTGTCCATTTAGGCCAAAAGAATTTATTAGATTCTTAAGGCAGCAGAAAACATTTTGTTAAATGGCTACAGAAACTAATGAGTTTTCTTTTGTAATCATTACTTCAATCAGGATCACACTTTGGTTAGTTGAGTAATGGCTTTAATATGGCCACACCTTTACCAGACAAATCACATTTAAGTAGTGCATGAAATATAAAAAAAATACGAACATTCTTTGACCATTCTTGTTCATGCAGTAATCAAGTGCAGGTTCCTCAATATTGCTGTTAACATTTTGATGGTTTCACTGATGAATATCTTGCATGATCAATCATCAAATATGGGAGAGCTGCCTTGTTTTATATTAGTACTGATTGCTCTATAGAACTTCCACTTGTTAATTGTAATATTCACCCCCCTTTTTAATACAACTGTTTAAATTTATTTTCTCTGTACCTTTAAGCACAGAGATCTTCAGAGGGAATACTTGCCTGCTGTTGAAATAATGAATGAAAGTAACAATTACTATATGTTTCGTGTTGGTACCCCATTCTATTTTTGAGCTAGTTGCTTGGGTATTAATGACCTGTACTATTAATACAAAACTCTTTACTCAGTTTCCTAAAATATTTTAAATGTCTAATAAATTTCTGGTGTTATTAACACAAATGTCGTAAAAGAAAAAAACATTTTATTTAAAAGATATCATCTATACTTGAACTTGCCACTCTTAAACACACAAGACACAGAATAAAAAAGAAAGAACAATAAGACCTTTAAAAGTTTTTCTTAGCACTTAAAATACACTAATTAGCAGAGGGAACCAGTAGTTATGGCTGAATTAATCCTGAAATAATGTGAATCATTACCATTTAATATAGGTTGCCAGTTATCCTGGGTGTGTAACTGTAATGCTGGTTATGTACATTATAGTTAATTTGTGATTGCTTTTACAAGAGGGTGGGACATCAATATGGTGCAGTAATTAGTTCAGCCTTGTCATGTATCAAGCACCTTGGGTATAAATTCCATTCCTGGTTGTTATCTATGTGGAAAAATGCTTGTCCTTCCTATACTGTATCTGCAAAGGTTATCTTGCTGCATCCTGTTCCTTTTTTCTGTTTTCTTATAACATGTCAATAGGCTGATTTGAATCCTATTGCAAATTGTCCCAGTGTGGGTACATGCATTTGTGGATCTTGGACAAGCCTTTTTTTTTTTTTTTTTTTTTTTTTTTTTTTTGCAGTGTTGCTGAGAATTGGAATTGGATTAAATATATTTGACAATGTTATGTTATTACAGGATAGAAGACAGATACATAATTAGGAAATGTGTAAAATGGGTAAATTTGACAAACTAGATTTTGATTTCAAGTTTAAAGACAGCAAAACATTACATTGTTTAGGGTGCATTTTCACATTTTATGCAGTTTGTTTTTAATGCCTACAGTTGAGAATATGTGCAAGTAAAATAAGAGGTGTGTGATACCATTAGTTTTTTTTTTTTTTTTTTAACAAATAGTTTGTGAAACGAACCAGTACATAACAATATTGGATATTACTGGCATGTACCTCAACTCCTCATGTTCACCTGCTTCACCTTCAAATAGGACATACTCAGTAGTCCTCCCACGGTAGGGGAGAAACATCATCATACAAGTAAACTATATCAGCTGCTTCCTCTCAATCTGTTGTAGCAACAACTAAGCAACAACAACTCATGTTGAGCATCTGCTAACACTTGGACATACTTCCAGTTTGAGTGAATGCTGGCGGGACTGGTCGCCGCTGCTCACCGGTAACTAGACTATGTGATTTTGCTATGACTAGTGATTTTGATGGTATTTTTTGCCATTTTTGCTGACATCTCTGCGCGGCTGTATATGCTGTGTATGCATTTAGCTTCAGCCTAACCACCGTTTCGTTTGAAACTTACCGGTTTGTTCTCTGGACGCCTGAGCTGCCTGTGGCCTCCTCTCCTACAATGTGGACTGGTAGGATATTCGCCTGGTTAATGTTTGTTTGGAGTCTTCTGTCGCTCGTTATCCAACCTGCGACTGGCCTCCTCCAGTACCCAGCTGCTGAGCTTCTTCGACTGCGTCTTCTCCAGTCTGTACCTCTGCTGTCGGTGCTGTATTTCGACCCGGACGTCATACTTCTCCCTCGTCGGAGATACATCCACCGTGGGTCCCGCCAGAGATTCTGAACGGATGCCTCGAAAGGACTTAACTCTTTTTGGTCTGATTTTCGGCACCCTCCACATAACACAGAAAGGAACGCTGACCATAGTGTGTTGGCCAGCTTAGCTCGGTCGACTAACACCACTGTCAAATGCGACGGCAACATTGTCAGCTTTAGTCTACTGAACATCCGCTCACTCACGAGCAAGGGACATCTCATTCAGGATCTCCTCATTGACCGTAAGTTTGACTTTCTCTGTTTAACTGAGACTTGGCAGCAACCTCAAGACTTTTCACAACTTAATGATTGCTTCCCCCCCATGGGGGGGTTTGTTTACACTTGTCAACCCCGTGCCTCTGGCTGTGGAGGAGGTGTCACGATAATTTATCACGAGAAGTGGAAAGTCCTGCCGTTGCCTGCTCCTGCTGTTAGCTCTTTTGAATCAACTGTGTGTCAACTGTCTGGGCCAGTTCCTACCATCATTGCAACTGTCTACCGTCCTCCTAAGTCAAACAACAATTTTTGGAATGATCTTGCTACCTTCCTTACCCATTTATCTATAATTACTCCAAATATAATTCTGCTGGGGGATTTTAATATACATCTGGACAATATCAATATCCCTCTCACTAGAGACTTTTTATCTTGCCTGGAGAGTTTTGGATACCAGCAGCACACTGATGTTCCTACCCATTGTAAAGGACATATCTTGGACCTGATCTGCTGCTCTGGTGTTGTTCCTTTTGATCTTACAGCAGATGAACTCACTATAACTGATCATTTTCTCTTTTCATTCAATGCCAAACTTACCTTTTCTGTTCCTAAGCTTCCACATCTCATAGCCTTTCGTAACATTAAGAATATTAACTTGAATTTGCTGTCTTCTAGAATTGATTCCCAAATGGACTTTTATAATTTATCCACTCCCATAGAACTGGTCTCATATCATAACACTTGTCTTAATGGTATTCTTAATTCTCTTGCTCTGCTAAAAAACAGATCTGTTTCTTTTTCTTTTTCTGCCCCCTGGTTTACACCTGAACTTCGGCTTCTGAAAGCTAAGGGCAGGCAAATTGAAAGGTTGTTTAAAAAGTCCGGACTCTTTGTCCACAAAGAGATGTATAAAAATCATCTACTCTATTACAAGGATTGTATAGCCCAAACCAAATCTAATTATTACACTCAGTTAATTACTTGTAATACAGCTAACACCAAGTCTTTGTTTTCTTTACTTAATAATGTTACACAACCTCCAGACTCTTTACCATCTCACCTTTACTCAGCTGCCTTATGTAATTCTCTTATGTCTTTTTTCAATGAGAAAATCCAAAAGATACATCAGCACCTTGGTCCAGATCCTCTCTGTATTCCTTCTGAACTACACTCGCCTATTCACTCTTTTTCTTCTTTCCAGCTTCCCACTTCCTCTGAAATCTCAGATCTCATCTGCAAATCCAAGTCATCTGCTTGTCAGCTGGACCCCCTGCCTACAGTTCTGGTTAAAGCCTGCCTCCCCTCTCTAGTACCTCTCATTTCTGCCATCATTCACTCTTCTCTTACAACTGGTATTATTCCCTCATCTTTTAAAACTGCTGCTATAACCCCAATACTAAAAAAAACCTGGTGCTGATCCTGCTAATTTCAATAATTTTCGCCCCATTTCTAACTTGCCCTTTATCTCCAAAATTCTTGAAAAAATAGTAGCTATCCAACTCCACACCCACTTATCTCACAATAATCTATATGAAAAGTTCCAGTCTGGTTTTCACCCTCTTCATAGTACAGAAACGGCACTTGTTAAAATTACCAATGACCTCCTTATGGCTGCTGACTCTGGTCTAATCACTATTCTCATCCTCCTTGATCTGAGTGCGGCCTTTGATACTATTTATCATACCACTCTCCTTAACAGATTATCTTTGATTGGCATTACTCACACTCCACTTGATTGGTTTAGATCCTACCTCTCAAGCCGCACTCAGTTCATACAGCTTAAAATCTTCACATCCCAACCCATCGCTGTTACTTCTAATGTGCTCCAGGGCTCTGTCCTGGGGCTTCTTCTTTTTATTATTTACCTTCTTCCCCTTGGCAATATTTTTCGCAAATATAACATTAATTTTCACTGTTATGCTGATGACACCCAGCTCTACCTTGCTGGTAAACCCACCTCCTCTTTTCCACCACCCTCGCTTATTGACTGCTTCTCTGAAATTAAATCCTGGTTTTCTTCAAATTTTCTTAAATTGAGGTTCTCCTCATTGGTTCAAAATCATCATTATCCAAAACCAATAATCTTTCTCTTATTATTGATAACTCTGTTGTTTCCCCATCATCTCGGGTCAAGAGTCTGGGTGTCATCCTCGACAGTACTCTATCTTTCCAATGTCACATTAATAACATCACCCGGTCTGCTTGCTTCCACCTACGTAATATTAATCGCATTCGCCCCTCCCTCACTCCTCATACCACTGCCATTCTTGTTCATAGTCTTGTCACTTCTCGGCTGGACTACTGCAGTTCACTCCTCTTTGGTCTCCCTAATAAATCTCTTCATAAGCTTCAGTTAGTCCAGAATTCTGCAGCACGTATCATCACTCGAACCCCATCTATTCACCATATTACTCCGGTCTTGCAGCAGCTTCATTGGCTCCCGATCAAGATTCGTACTGATTTTAAGATTCTGCTGTTAACATTAAAGCCATCCATAACCTCGCCCCTCCATATCTGTCTGACCTTCTTCATGTTGCCATTCCATCCCGTAACCTTAGATCCTCTTCCTCCACCCATTTGACCGTTCCTCCCGCCCGGCTAACCACCATGGGGAGCAGAGCTTTCAGCCGTTTTGCTCCCAAGCTCTGGAATTCATTACCTGCGGAGCTCCGAAATATCAAATCATATTCATCCTTCAAATGTAAACTTAAAACACATCTGTTCAAAATGGCTTTTTCTTTTTCCTTTTGATTATAGTGGTTTTGTTTGGTTTTAATTTTTAGATTTTCTGATGTTTTAAGTTGTTTATAATTGTGTCTTTTATTTATTTATTTATTTATTTATTGTTTGTTTGGTGTCCTTGAGTTCTCTGAAAGGCGCCTTGTATAAATAAAATGTATTATTATTATTAAATACCTTATTCTCTTGCCTGAGAGTAGTGAGTGATGTTCTCCCAATGTATGGTTCCAGATCCCTTTATATGTCATTTATTAATATAACACAATGAAGTCCATTTGTAATACTTTTTTTCTTCTTGAAGTTGTCTTTGGAAGTGTAGTGGATAGCTATTTATCAGAGGTGTCCAAGTTACTTAAACACTGTGTATTAGAAAGAGGGAAATGAGATTTGTGTGAGGGGAAAAAAGGACACAGAATGAGAAAAAACACCGGAACTGACATCCATAAAGCAGGTGTTACAGAGGAGAAAAATATTGGTTAGATAATAGATGTTGAACATGTAGTGCTATTTTATTTTGAAATGCTGCACTTGATTTACAGATTAATCTTTTTCTGTTCAAGCTGATGTTCTTTAGTGCTTTATTGTTTTCCTTATCTACTCAGCCTTATGAGTGAATATTAAAGAGCTTGTTTACTAGAAGTTAGGTTTTATTCTCTTGTTATTTTCTAGTTTTGTTTTTTTATAAAATTCCATTCACATTAGTAGCATATGTAAAACATTATCAAGACAAGTCAAGCTGGGGAGCATGCACTGGTACAGTGCGTTGCTGCACCCACTACACAATGAAACAGCTTGGGATCCTGGTTGGCAACCCCCCAGGCAGACACGCTGCCCAGTCCCACCCTCCGGAAATTACCTTCTATCAGCTGCAGCCAGGTGTTACGTGGGCGACCCCTTGGCCTGGTCCAGCCACTCAGGTCCCCCACAATGAAGATTCTATGAGGTGGATCACCCTTGGGGAATCGCGCCACATGGCCGTAGTGCCGTAACTGATGCTCCCTCACAATGCAGGTAATGTGTCTCATTCAGGACTCCATGAGCAACCACTCATTTGACACAAAGTCAAACCAACGGTACCCAAGGATTTTCCGGAGAGACACAGTAACAAAGGAGTTTACTCTTCGTCTCAGGTTACTGGATAGTGTCCATGTCTCGCAACCATATAGCAAGACAGGAAACATTATACTAAAGGATAAAAGATTTTGGAGTATCTTTATGTCCATCATTCTGGTGCTCATCAACAAAATTTTTGATGATAAAGTTACAGTTCTGTTGTTCTTGAAACAGAAGCTGCTTGTGTTTGTTCACCTTAGAAAACCTGCTGCTTATTTATTCCATGAATGCTGCAAAATGTGCTGTATAGACCATTCTTACACTTTGTGATATGTGATCTACCAGAAATACTTTTTCTGATGGCTTCAGTATGCTTAAGGTCTGATTTTTTTTTTTTTTTTTTTTTTTTGATGTAGGTGGTAAAATACTGGCCTGAAATTGGGAAATGTGGCTTTTTAGTCTGGCGCTATCTGCTGAGACGAGATGACTCTGAGCCTGCACCCTGGACATCTGAAGGTATAGACAGAACAAAGAAACTTGGTCTCACCGTGCAGGTATTGATAAGTTCAGTTTTTATTATTTTATATCTAAGCATATGTTTTCGTACAAAGTTAATTTTTTTATGTTCTCCCTATTGTCAGAATGAGATACTGTCAAGTGATGTTCTAGAAAGGAAGAGGCACATAGATAACTAAAAGCAGGGCTTTTAAAATGTTGCAACTTTAGGAATTGGTGAGAACCCTAGTAGTTGGTGTAGGGGTTTAAAGCATGCCAGATGATATTTCAAATGATATTTGATAAAGATTTTTGGGCCTATGCAAATTCTCAAGTGAATATTTTATTGAATTCAGACAGTACTACTTCATTGTGTGTGCTTTACTTAAAGTAATAATGCTGTCTGGTCTTACATTGGCCTTATAATAGTTTCAGTCATGGCATGTCTGTGAAACTATTATCAGTTCTGCTTGGGCCTGACCATTTGTGTCATGCTTTCATTTTGTACTTTTACGGTGGCCCAATTTAGTTTTTATAAATCAAATAAAATCTTGCATCATGCAATTGTGAAGGAACAGACATTCCCAAAGAAAACTAATGTATTCAAACTTGTGGATGTCAGACAAAAGACATCACAGAATGAAACCTGAGGCCCATATACTGTGTATTTATATACTGAACTCAGAAAGAATTCGTACTTCTTTACTTTCTGCACAATTCATTGTGTTATAAATTTATTTTTCAATTAATAAATTTGCCATTTTCCCAAGTCAATTGATGTTTAATAATAACAAACTGAAAATATTATTGGAAAGGGTTGCAGAATTTTTAAAAATCAAAAATTGAAATCTCACAAGCATTTAAGTATTATGCCCTTAATTCTGTACTTTTTAGAAATCATTTTGGCGGCAATTACAACTTTAAGTCTTCGTGGGTAAATCTCTACAAGCTTTACACAGTACATTTCGGGGGGTTTTCCCATTCCTCCTGGAAGATCCTTTTAAGCTATATTAGACGAGATGCAAACTATCTTTAGTTATTGCCACAGATAGGGTTTAAGTCTGGGCTTTGGCTTGGCCACTTTGTGACAGTCAGAGATTTGTCACAAAGTAACTCTAGAACTGTCTTGGCTCTGCATTTTGGGTTACTGTTGCCCTTGTCTAAGGTTGCGTGCACTCTAGAGCAGGTTTTCTTCAAAAATCTGTCTATATTGGACTGTATTCATACTTCCCCCAATTCTGCCAGTCTCCCTGTCCCTGCCGCTGAGAAGCACACCATATTATGACGCACCATGCTTCACTGTCGGGATGTTATCAGGCAGGTGATAAGCAGTGCTTGGCCTTCACCAGACATGATGCTTCATGGTCTGCCCAAAGAGTTCAATTTTTGTCTCATCAGGTCATAGTCTTTTACTGTCAAGAGCGGCTTCTGTCTAGCCTCTATTCCATAAATACCTGATTGGTGGAGTGCTGCTGAGATGGCAATCCTTCTTACAGGTTCTTCCATGTCAGTGGAGGGCTCGTGAAGCTCTGTTAGTGTAACAATTGGGTTCTTGGTCACATCCCTAACTCAGACCATTATTGCCCATTTAATCAGTTTTGCTGGACGGCCAACTCTAGGAAGAGAAGAATTTTGGAACCACCAGGACTGTTTCCCAAGTATTGAGGCCATTGCTCCTCTAGGAACACTCAAAGCTTTAGAAATGTTTTTATACTCTTGTTCGGCTCTGCCTCAAAGAGTTGCACAGTATACTGGTACTGGAAAAAAAAATTTTTAAGCGGCACAATACCAGCATTTCATTAATTTCAGTACTGGAAGTAAGTTGTAGTTTTCACACATCTCATTGTTAGTCATTTATTAGCATGATTATGACCCACCCCAAAGTAATGCATCTAGATCGGTTTTTCATGGGGAGTCGAGCTCTTTGAACATGTATATTAATATGATTGTGCTGGAGACTCCAAAAGGAGTACTATCCCATCCCCCTGATTTCTTGTGTTGATTGCAGCAGCAAGGTAAAGAGTCATGTGATTGTGATAGAACAGGGAAGCACACAATCATTCAGTGGTGTGCCCAGGGGGAGGAGTTGTTTAGTTATTCATTATTTGTTTCAGTACCACTTTGGTTACTGGTACTAAGGCTTAAAATCTGGTATCGATACCAAAGTCAAAATTTTTGTACTTATCCAATACTTAATGCTTCACCACAGTTTTATTACATAGATCTACAAAGAGTTCTTTGGACTTTGTGGCTTAGGTTTTGTCCTGACATGCAGTGTGAATTGTGGAACATCATATGCACATGTTTGTGTCTTTCTGAATGAAATCCAATCAATTCAGTTTGCCTCAGGTGGACTCCAATCAAATTATTGACAAAGATAATTAAAGCAAATAGGATACCCCTAACCTCAATTTGGAGTGCCACAGCAAAGGGTGTGAATACTTCTATGAATGATGGATTTCAGTTTTTGATTTTGAATGCATTTTCATACCTTTCTTAAAATGTGTTTTCAGTTTGTCTTTATGTAGTTTGATGGGCAAAAATGACAAATTTGTCAATTATAAATAAACTCTTCAGCACTATAAATTATGCAAAAAGTGAAAGGGTCTGAATGCTTTCTGAATTCACTGTAGGTTATGACCACTGGTAAAACAGTTAAATAAAAATATACACATACAAAGCCAAAGGTGTTCAGTTCATAGTTTTCATATATGTTTGTGCTCTTTATTTACTAAAATCATGTTTTCTGTAATATTGCGCATTTTGTTAGTGCTCTCCGTTTAAGATTATGTGAAGTTCACAATTCTTCTTTATTGGCAGTATCCAGAAGGGTACCTGGAGGCAATGGCTAATAAAGTAAAAAAGGATAAAATTAAAAAAAGTCCTGTGAAACAGGAGAAGCAGGAAAGGGTAGAAAAAAAGGAGCCAGTGGAAAAACCAGAGCGTGAAACTCGAAGCAATGGTAACCGGAAAAGGTCTCCAGAGAAAGGTAAGTGTTGGCAAAGTTGAGGGAGAAATTATTGTACTGTTTGTCCACATTATATTGGGTGTATAAGTCTAATTGTTGAAACATTTGTAAGTACATCTCTCCCTGATTTTAAAAATTCAATAATCATTTGAAAAATTACATTTCTAGGATTAATATTGGGAAAGCTTGACCTAGGCAGGCAGTAGCCTCACGTAGCATTTGGTTCTAACATGACTCTTAATTGCTGTATAATGTTTTTGGTGACTAGCTGTTACTCCAACTCCAGTCTGCATAGTTTACTGCAACTGAGAGACTAGCCACAAGTTGAATCTACAAGGAATTTTATGAGAAGGCTGAAATACATTTTCCCAGTTAGAAAATCATTTGCACGAAGAAGGTAATTATGTACAGATAGTCCCCAGGTTACGGACATCTGACCTACGTCTTACGAACGAGGACGCAGCTGCGACGCATGCGCCTCAGTAACTGCCGCTCCATCATCTTCGGCCTGGGGATGCTGCAAGCGGTGGCTGGAGGGGGGGGGGGCGAGCGATTTCGCTGCTCGTGCAGTGTAGTGTTCCTCGGGCGGCTCCCAGCAGCAGGCGGTGACCCGTGGTCAATAGTCACTGGGGCCACAGCTATCGCTTGTGTGCAGGACGATGGTTCGCTGCCCACCCACTATGCCGCCGCAGCTACTGCTTCTGACTGCCCGACCAGCACACACGGCTGGTAATGCTGCAAGCGGTGACCCGGTTGTGGCTGAACGGGGCGGCGGGGGTAGCATTGTAGTGTGCCTCGGATGGCTGCCTGTTGAATTGGGGTTGGGCGATTCACTACCTGCCTTTGGCCGCACCGTGTTCGTTCTCGGTGAGCGGACGCTGTAGGTAGCATACTGTAGTGGAGGTGACTGTGAGGTGGGCTGGTGATGAACCCCCCTCGCCACCCCCAGTCATTCTCAATAGCAAGCCTGCTTGTACTGTTACGCACATAGCAGGAAGTTGTCTCTTGTCAGTACATCAGACGTGTTGACAGGTTCCTTCCTGCTGTGATAGCGTGTACTGTACAGTGCTGTGGAGAAGAGCTCATCTTAACTTTTTGTCTTCAATCTTCAAGAATGTCTCTGAAACACAAATCTGATGCAAGTGCTGGTGATACAGTAAAGAAGAGAAAAACCATCACCATTGAAAATAAAGTAGAAATAATAAAAAGATCAGAGAGAGGTGAAACTCCATCTTTCATTGGCAGAACACTTGGTTACAGTCGGTCAACAATAGCATTTATTAAAATAATGTACCTGTTCCGACTTACATACAAATTCAACTTAAGTACAAACCCACAGTCCCTATCTCGTACGTAACCCGGGGACTGCCTGTAATTGTAATTATTTATGACAGTTGGTACTCGGTGTACTTCTATACCACAGTGTGTTCTTATGCAGTGTTGAGCAGTAGAAGTCTGAGGATCATGCAACAAACTAGGAAAGATGTAAGATACATTGTACCTATAAAACAACACTTCCCATACAGTACTTCTAATTCAACACAAGCAGTGCTTTACCATTTCACCTATTTCCTTAAATTACTTATGATGCTATTTTTGCAGTTGTAGTTTTAAAAGCTGCCAGACTCGAAACTTCATTTTTGGTTTCATGTATCGCATTTTTCTGCTCTCCTAGAAATTGTAAACCTAACTTACCTTAACATTATAGTTGTCTGCTGTATTTTTTACTGTCTCTGAAACCTCTTGGTGTTTCTGTGATTTCTGATGTTACTGCTGTTCATAATAATGTGCCCCCCTACATTCCTTAAATCAATGAGAAGTTTGTTGCATACCTAATTTACTTTCTAAATATGTGTCATGCCTCAACTCCTCTTCTGATATTCATCAAATAATTATGTAGCTGCCTGCTTTCTACTTTCCAAGAGATCTCATATCATACCACTATTTTTTAATGTGAACTTGTGATTGTTTAGTTTGTTTTGCCTGTCCCCATTTGGCAGGCACTTTATGCCTATGTTAATGAAAGCTGCTTCTGTAATAGAAGTGGTTTCCCAGGACTGCTGCATTAATTCTCTCAGTGATTATTGCCATGAAAAGTCCACTGCTGTAGAAATGGCCCAGTATTGCCACTTTCTCATACAAAGGAAATAGTGTTCATTTTGGAAACTCATCATTCCCAGTCCCTTTGGCTTTGTATTTAGTTTAGTGATCTTTGGTCTTAGAGGATTATGCTGGCAAACTATTACAGAATAATTGGTCAACTTGACAAAATGAGGCATATGAAAACAGAATATATAGCAGTTTACAAGAATTCTGTACAATATCTTACTATTTTAGGTTTTATAATAAATATCTTTATTAATTCTTCCTTAAAAATTCTTTCAATCCAAAACTTGACTTGGCAATTCTCTCACCTGATGCATACTACTGTTACTGTGTCATACAGAAAGAATATGGAGTTCATTTATATTGTTTTTAGCTTTTTTAAATACAGTACAATCCCTGACTTAACTGACTAACTGACCTCGCTTTAACCGGCCGACAGATTAACCGGCCTGTTAAAATAAAATAAAATTTAAAAAAAAATGTTTTTAATCCTGAGTTCTTCTTTATATTATATGTATGCACTTCTTTCTTTCCTGGAAGGTGAGAGGGCTACTACTTTCAGAGTGATTTCCGATTACATATTCCTTTATGAATTTTCCACGGTGCCTTCTTCTTTCTACCTGGCGGCTCCCCTGCTTCTCCCATCGGGCTTCGCAACAAGGAAGTCACCCTACCTGCAGGTGCAGCTACCTTCCACACTGGTCCAGTAGCCCTCCAATCCCTGGCTACATCTGGCTCCGTCCAGACCGAGACTTGGGTTCTTTCCCCAGCAGCCAGGGCGCTCACGCTAGGGCTAAACTTGCCCAAAGCCTCCACGACTGCCGCTGCCTTTCGATGGCCAGTCGTCTTCAATACCGGTCACTCCAGCTCCGTGATCGCTCAGCTGGAGCGACCGCTTTCTTCAGCCCCACCGAGTGTCGGCCAAACACTCCTCTGCAGGGGTTCACCTTCCAGCTGCCTGCCTTTGCTCCATCGAATCTGCTCTCGCTCGCTCTCCTGCACCAGCTTTCCTCTATCTACTTTCTTCTCCATTAACCTCCCGTTCTTTCCTGTTCTTGCCCTAGCCGCCTCGCGCTTCTATTTATCACGGGGACGTGGATCAGATGTGGCAATTAGCACTTCCCGGGAACAATTACGGATGCGGACGACTCCTCATCTGTGCCCTTAAGCTAGGATCGCCTGCATCACAAATTCCCCGGGAACCGATCGGCCACACATACTCACTAAGCTGCGAGTGCGGTATTTATTTATTTAAAAAGTGGCCTTTTTGACTTGAGCTGTGGACCCGCTACACTACACTGTCCAGTTGTTGTACGAGAAAAAAAACCCTGTGTGCGAAATCGTGGATGAAGCCTTGTGGATATGGTTTTTTCAGGAACGTCGAAGAGGTGCAGTACATACCTTAGAAATATTTTTCTACATGAAAATAGGTATGCATAGGATTAATCGGCCAAAACAGCAACCAGCCAATGGGTCCAATCCCGAGGTGGCCGGTTAAGAGGGATTGTACTGTACTAAGTTTCAGAAGAACAATGTAGTGCACTAAGTACATAGCAGGTTACATAGATAAAATTCTTTGTTTTAAATACATTGCCCATTTAGTACAGTAGTCTCTTTTTGATCACCTTTTCCCATCAAAAAGCAAAGTAATGAAAAAATAAAATGAAAGAGGAAAAAATAGTAGAAAGTTGACAGTTATAGGTGAGGTGAAAAGTTAGCCATTAAATTTGCTTATTAGTTACACAAAAGAATGCCTGTTGAGCACACTATTGATAAATAGCCATGTCATGAAAATTCTTTGTTACACTATTGTGAAAACCGCTGCTAAAATAGTATTTTGAGAAGAAGGTGTTTCTTCAAGTATTATGCCATGAAAGGTTTTAATTAAAAGCTTGAAAATACCTTAGTTAAAGGGTTATGAATAACACATGCACACTGACTTTCAGCCAGTTAGTGGCTGAGCCGAAGTACAATATAAACAGTCACTTTCTATATGGTATCTGTACTTCTAGTAAGTTATGAAATAAATAGACAGAACAAGTAAATATGTTCTTCTGTAGGAAAACAACATTGTAACTTGCCACTAATTAATTAATTAAAAAAATTAGACCAATTTGTTTTCCTTAAATTTCTGTGTAGAAGGTGGTTTGTGGAATTTAGACTTGCATCAAGGTAACTGAAGCACACTTACTTTTAGAAACAGAAAAATACAACTTATTGATAAACACAAGGATTATACAGTATAATTGTGAGAAGTGCTGTGAAAATAAATCATCTTGACACAGGGAAAGGTCTGGGGCAGCCACTTATATACTTGAATAGGGCAGCAAAGTTGTAGAATTTGTAGTACAGTTGTATACAGATTGATTTCAAAATTGGAACTGAGAACTGAAGTAGGTTGTCTGGCTTTTAAGACCGGTCAGTGGAAGTGATGTCATCTTGCCCGGAAGTGACATCATCGGGACTGGAAGTGATGTCTTCTCTAGTTGATATGGACCGGAAGCGATGCCTCACTCTTGGAGCTTGGCTATACCAGAAGTGATGTCTTCGGGGCCAGAACTGGAAAGGAAATCATTGGACCCAGGCAGAATTTCCTGTGTTTGGTCTGCAGGTATAACAGAGAAAGGGTTACTGTACCCCGCCACCTCGTGTCCTAGTTTGTAATTACCTTATTTTGGTCCTTCTAGCTGCCTCCCATGAGCACATGTGTGACATGTCCCACCCTAACGCCCCCCCAGCCCAGACCCATTGGGTCGGGCGTTCCTGGCCAAGAAGTCATGACTGAAAGAAAGGGTATCGGCTTTGGCTTGCAGGACACCCCGGCAGTAAATGACTGACAACTTGTATGGCTGCAGGTCCAAAAACCACCTTGTGATGCGTGGGTTAGATTCCTTTTGTAAGGCCATCCACTATAACAATGCATGGTCTGTTACCAGGGTGAACTTGCGGCCCAAGAAGTAGTACCTCAGCTGAGTAATCGCCCATTTAATCGCTAAGGCCTCCCGCTCCATGGCCGCATACCTGGTTTCCCAGTCCAGCAGTTTCCGACTTAGGAACATGACGGGGTGTTCAACACCATCGATGCTTTGGCTCAGCATGGCTCTAAGACCTGTGTCTGAAGCGTCCGTTTAGAGGATAAAAGGCAAAGAAAAGGCAGGGGCTTTCAAGACTAGAGCTGATGTAAGAACCTGTTTTAAGTCACCAAATGCAGCTTCTGTTTTAGCACCCTATACCACATGATTCATTGTGAGATTAGTCAAGGGCGCCGCTCTCTGTGAGAATCGTGGTACAAACTGGCGGTAGTAACCCGTTAATCCAAGAAAGGCTTGGATCTGTCTCTTGGTCTTCAGACAGAGCCATTTCAACATCAACTTTAGAACACTGTGGTCGCACCATACCCCAGCCCACCAGGTAGCCTCACTATTTGGCTTTGATTAATCCAAAGAAACCAGGGACTATAACTCTCCTCAATCATACCTAGTTCCAGCATCTGTTTGACCTCCAGCTGTGCTTCTGCTCTTTTCACTTAGGGAAGCCGAAATGGGCATTCTTTGACTATCACTCCAGGATTTGTCACTATGTCAGGTAGGCTCATCTAGGTTTCTCACTCACTACCTCCGGGACAACGGTTTCCAGCTCCCGTTGTTGATGGATGGTCAAATTAGGACTGAAGTTAAGGTCTAATTTGTGAACGAAAAGTGAATGGGGCTATCTGGAGGAGGGGTCAGGGTCCCTATCCTTCCACAGTTTCAGCAGATTCACATGATATACCCGCTTGCTTGGTTGATGATTTGGTTGTTTCACCAAATAATCGACAAGCACTTCCATCTCCTTAACTTTGCAGGGGCCTTGCCAGTAGTTTAGAATGGGAGGAAGGAACAAGCACCATGACCTGATCTCCTAGGCGGAACTCCCGCAGGGGCGTGCCACAACCATAGCAACGGACTTGAGCTGCTTGCGTCTTTTGGGTTGGATTTTAGCGAATCTATTGCATAATTGTGCAATATATTCTAATATATTTGTTGAAGGGAGAGCCTCTTCCTCCCAACTTTCCTTTAGAATATCCAATATTGTCGTCCGTACATTAGTTCAAATGTTGAGAACCCCGTGGAGGCTTGTAGGACTTCCCAATATGCAAAAAGGACAAGGGGATGGAGCGGATCCCAGTTCCTTCCATCTTCGCTTGACCACCTTGCAAAGCATCTGTTTGAGGGTCTGATTAAACTGCTTCACTATACTATCAGTGTGAGGATGATACACAGAGGTCTTTAAGAGCTTTATCTTCAGTAACTTGGCTGTTTCCCTGAATGTCTCCGAGGTGAAGGGTGTCTCTTGATCTGTTAGGATTTCTTTAGGGATGCCGTCTCGCGAGAAGACACCTACCAATTCCCGTGCGATAGCTTTAGTTGTTGCTGAGCGCAACAGAACAGCTTCTGGTTATTGGGTCACATAATCAACCAGGACCATTATATACTTATATCCCCTGGCCGAGGGCTCTAGGGGTCCTGCCAGGTCGAGCTCAATACGTTCGAATGGGATATCAGTAAGGTGTAGGGGAACTGTAGGACCATGGTCCCTGACAGGACAGGACATGCAAAAATGTCGGACCTCTTTGTTGATTCCTGGCCAAACAAATTGAAGCTTAGTACACTGAGTCTTTTCGGGGCCCAGGAGGGCTCCCAGGAGGTGAGTATGTGCCACTGGAAGTGACGTCTTTGGGGCCAGAAGCGGAAAGGACGTCATCAGGCCCAGGCAGAATTTCTTGTATTTGGTCTCCAGGGATAACAGAGAAAGGGTTACTTCTTTTGGTCTTTCTAGCTGCCTCCCATGCACACGTGTGACACTGCATATACTGTATATTGACATGTAAGACAGGAAACAAGCCTAGATAGACAAACAGATAAATAATACAGAAGAATCGGGTTGTTTACTGGTTATTTAAAATTCGAATTTGTCTTGGTACAGATAAACAGTTTTATGATGCCAAGTCTTTGTTTGGTGGAGTTGTTGCTTTGTGTTCAAGTGGAGGATTCTTCTTGTGTTAGAGTGCTCTCTTTTGTCTTTGTAATGTAGTCCTTTATTTGTGATGTGCTGTCAGTTAGGCTGTTTGCTGTGTCCTCTGCAACTTTATTGGGAAAATCATTACTCTTTCTGGCACAAGAGTTTAGATGCTGAAGTTCCCTTTTTAAAGTAATAGCTGCTTCTCCGACTAGGCTCTGTTAACACAGGGCTTGGCTTGGCAGAGTGTCTCCCAACTTGCAGGTCCTCAAAGATAAAGATAACTTCCCGAAAAGGGAGTGTTTCAATAGCCTTTTGAGTTTACAGAGAGATCCTCTACTTTTGAGGAGAGAGGGGTGCAGCTAGTTTTTGAAAGAAAGTAAAACGTCTCGTGATTATCACTTCCAGTTACAGAACCAGCGGCTGCTGATGGACATGTTATTTTGTCCATTACAATAGTCTCTCACTGAATTACAGTAATCCCTCGCTATATCGCACTTCGCCTTTTGCGGCTTCACTCCATCGCGGATTTTATATGTAAGCATATTTAAATATATATCGTGGATTTTTTGCTGGTTCGCGGATTTCTGCGGACAATGAGTCTTTTAATTTCTGGTACATGCTTCCTCAGTTGGTTTGCCCAGTTGATTTCATACAAGGGACGCTATTGGTGGATGGCTGAGAAGCTACCCAACTTACTTTCTCTTTCTCTCTTGCGCTGACTCTCTCTGATCCTGACGTAGCGGGTGTGAGCAGGGGGGCTGTTCGCACACCTAGACTATACGGACGCTCGTCTAAAAATGCTGAAAGATTATCTTCACGTTGCTACCTTCTGTGTGCAGCTGCTTCGTGAAGCAACATGCTGCAAGGTGCTTTGCATTCTTAAAAGCTCAAAGGGCACGTATTGATTTCTCTCTCTCTCTCTCCCTGCTCCTGACGGAGGGGGTGTGAGCTGCCGCCTTCAACAGCTTTGTGCCGCGGTGCTTCGCATACTTAGAAGCCAAACAGCCCTATTGATTTGTTTGCTTCACTCCTTTGAAGAGGAAGATATGTTTGCATTCTTTTAATTGTGAGACGGAACTGTCATCTCTGTCTTGTCATGGAGCACAGTTTAAACTTTTGAAAAAGAGACAAATTTTTGTTTGCAGTGTTTGAATAACGTTCCTGTCTCTCTACAACCTCCTGTGTTTCTGCGCAAATCTGTGACCCAAGCATGACAATATAAAAATAACCATATAAACATATGGTTTCTACTTCGCGGATTTTCTTATTTCGCGGGTGGCTCTGGAACGCAACCCCCGCGATGGAGGAGGGATTACTGTATAGCTCTTTGTTTGGCCCAGGGTAGCCATTTGGCACCTTCTGGTTTGAAAGGGGTCTCTGCAAAGATGTCAGTTTAACTCTGATTTTCACATTTGTTACCTGCAGAATTACAGACTGATCCTGGTACAGTAATAACTGCAGTTCAGTCATGTATCCTGAAATGTAGATTGGGGAAGTTGAAGCTGGATTTCTGCATCCCTTTTAAACTTGTGGCCCTAACAGGCCTTGTGTGCCACTAAATGCCTAGCAGAATGGGCAGTGCTCACTTTGTTGTACACTTCACAGTTGAACTCTGACAGTGATCTTTTAAGTGTTCCTAATTAAAAGTTTAAGTTAAACGTATAGTATCTGACTATTTTGATCCATCAATGTATCTATTATTTGTGTCCAATTCATCGTTTCAAGCCTCCAGAGCTTACACACACGATGGTAGTTCATTACAGGGTACACTTATGTACACATCAGCTATCACTCACAGTAGGTTAATTTAGAATGTCCAACTAAATCAAAACATATACATGTTTTATATGTGGGAGAAAAACTACACTGACAGTGGGAGAACATTTAAACATCATGCTTGACAGTAAGTTGGCCTGAAATTGTAGTTGTCTCCATGCTATACCGATTTTAACTTATAGAGAAATATGCTCTTTTCTTTAGTTTTTTCCCTGACCTGTTAGATTCTAATGTAATGCTAAAAAATGATCATAGCTATGTTTAAAATCCTATGTTAAAATTCCACTTTTGACTCGCTATGTCCTTGAGCAAGTACCTTAACTCCCCACAATTATTTAGTAGAAATAAATATGTTTAATTTATTTGTCCTACAGTCATCACAGGCTTTGGAATAGTTAGTATTCGCAATAAGAGTTATATATTTCTTTTCTGTCTATACATATATCTTTAAAGAATGTCACATGTGTTTCAGTTATTCAGAAAGATGAAACTCCGGCAAAGACTAAGAGGTTGTCTGACAAAGGGGAAGCATTTCAGTTATCGGCACAGCAGGAGTGGCTGATCAGAGAAGACTGTTTGAATAAAAAGCTGTGGGATGAGGCCCTAGCCTGCCTCATGGAAGGACCGGTAAGCTTCTTCTAACTGGGCAGTGTTTTTTCCATAGCCTCACACAGATGCTTAATTAATTTTCAGCACCCACCATTAGTACTCATTTAACAAGGATGCAAGACTAATTATGGCACACAAGCATATCCTGCATAAAAAGGTGGGAAACCAAGATAGAGTAAGAAGGTAATCAATATAGGAGGACAGTTGAATTACTGCTTTACCAGACTGAAAGGAGCCCATTGAAGTGGTTTAAACCAACGTGGAGGCTGCATCTTGGTGTGCATAGGGCAGGAGATTTACCAGTCATGGCCCACTGGGAGGCAACATTCAGGCAGGTCCAGGACATGCTGCAGGAGATTAAATCTCTTGGCTAGCCTTATAGCTTCTGGAATTCCCCAGAAAGAATTGAAGAATTTGTTTTCTCTTGTACATATCTAATGTTTGTTTATGTGTATATTTGTTTCACAGTCATGTGTATATATATATATATATATATATGTGTGTGTGTGTATGTGTATATACATATATATATATATATATATATATATATATATATATATATATATATATATATATAATATACACGCACACACATTCATAGCATTCGTAGTCTAAATCTCGATCTGATTGTATGGGTGGTTACCTACCAGATAATGCATGTTGTTGGTCTGCCAGTCTGCAAACATCCGCCATGAGGCCCTCTCAGTTGCGAGAAGCAAGTCATAGAATGTTACATAGTTTACTGACAAATAATACAGAGTACGCGACACGTGTTTCGCCCTTATTTGGGCTCATCAGGCGTACACACTCACTGCACCCCTCTCAGGGATCGAACCTCGGACGTGAGCGTCAGAAGTGAAGCCTCTTTACACTGCGCCACGGCGTGTGGTTTGTTTATTTGAGATCGGAGTAATTACATTCATAGCATTCGTAGTCTGAATCTCGATCTGATTGTATGGGTGTAACATTCTATGATTTGCTTCTCGCAACTTAGAGGGCCCCGTGGTGGATGTTTGCAGACTGGCAGACCAACCACATGCGTTACCTGGTAGGTAACCACCCATACAATCAGATGTATATGTATACATAGGTATGTGTGTGTGTGTGTATACTCACTACAGAGAGGAGATACAACACCTAGCACTATGGTGCTCAGCCAACAACCTCATCTTGAACACTAGCAAGACCAAAGAGGTAATGGTGGACTATAGGAGGTCCAGAAGAACAGAACATGCTCCTATATTCATACATGAGGAGGCTGTAATGTGTGTGGGCAATATCAAGTTCTTGGGTAACCACATTACATCGGATCTGACCTGGTCTTTGAACACATCTCTCCCTGGTAAAGAAGGCCCAACAAAGACTCTTCTTCCTCAGGAACATAAGACGTGCTGGATTCTCCTCTCGGCTGCTCACAAACTTCTACAGATTCGCTATAGAAAGCATTCTCTGCCACAGTATGACAGTGTGGTATGGCAGCTGCACAGCACAGGAAGGACTTGGCACGGGTGGTGAGAACAGCACAGGGGATCGTAGGAAGTCCTTTCCTAGACCTGGACTCTGTATATGCTGGAAGGGTGCAGAAGAGGGCCAAATGTATAGGTGTGGATCTCACCCATCTGGTAAATGGACTGTATGTACCACTGCCTTCAGGAAAGCGGTGCAGAAACATAAAAACATGCACCAGCAGACTGAAAGACAGCTTTTTCCTCAGAGCTGTGAAGTCCATCTACCCCTGCTGATACACACACATACATCTACATCTACCCCTAACCTGCCCCCCTGTAGACATGCACACGCACTTTCCCATGTAATCCTCCTCTGCAGACCCACACACACAGATCACTGGTTTCTGCAGGCGTACTACCTCAGGAAAACTCTGGACTTGATGATGTTTTATTGCTGCTGTCTTTTAAACTTATTATGTTTATTTTATTGTTTATAGTGTATTGTGTATTTTAAGTATTCTGCCTTGAGTCCTACCAACAAAAAATTTTGTTATGTGTATGCATAATGACAATAAAGAATTCTACTATTATATATATATATGTGTGTGTGTGTGTGTGTGTGTGTATATATATATATACTGTGTGTGTGTATATAATATATATATATATATATATATATATATATATATATATTATATATATATATATTATATATAGTCATAGTTATATATATATATATATATATAGTTATATGAAAAAGCCTTGAACTTCATAGACCAGTGTGTCCAATCATGAGAAAAGATATTTAAGGTGGTCAATTGCAAGTTGTGCTTCCCTTTGGCTCTCCTCTGAAGAGTGACGGCATGGAATCCTCAAAGCAACTCTCAAAAGATCTGAAAACAATGATTGTTCAGTATCATGGTTTAGAGAAAGGCTACAAAAAGCTATCTCAGAGGTTTATATTGTCAGTTTCAACTGTAAGGAATGTAATCAGGAAATGGAAGGCCATAGGCACAGTTGCTGTTAAACCCAGGTCTGGCAGGCCAAGAAAAATACAGGAGCAGCATATGCGCAGGGTTGCGAGAATGGTTACAGACAACCCACAATTCACCTCCAAAGACCTGCAAGAACATCTTGCTGCAGATGGTGTATCTGTACATCGTTCAACAATTCAGCGCAGTTTGCACAAAGAACATCTGTATGGCAGAGTGATGAGAAAGAAGCCCTTTCTGCACTCATGTTACAAACAGAGTCACTTCTTGTATGCAAATGTTCATGTAGACAAGCCAGATTCATTTTGGAACAAAGTGCTTTGGACTGATGAGACAAAAATTAAGTTATTTGGTCATAACAAAAAGCGCTTTGCATAGTGGAAGAAGAACACCACATTCCAAGAAAAACACCTGCTACCTACTGTCAAATTTGGTGGAGGTTCCATCATGCTGTGGGGCTGTGTGGCTAGTTCAGGGACTGAGACCTTTGTTAAAGTTGAGGGTCGGATGAAATCAACAAATTCTTCAGGATAATGTTCAAGCATCAGTCACAAAGTTGAAGTTACACAAGGGTTGGATATTCCAACAAGACAGTGACCCAAAACACAGTTCAAAATCTACAAAGGCATTCATGCAGAGGGAGAAGTACAATGTTCTGGAATGGCCGTCACAGTCCCCTGACTTGAATATCATCGAAAATCTATGGGATGATTTGAAGCAGGCTGTCCATGCTCGGCAGCCATCAAATTTAACTGAACTGGAGAGATTTTGTATGGAAGAATGGTCAAAAATACCTCCATCCAGAATCCAGGCACTCATCAAAGGCTATAGGAGGTGTCTAGAGGCCGTTATATTTGCAAAAGGAGGCTCAACTAAGTATTGATGTAATATCTCTGTTGGGGTGCCCAAATTTATGCACCTGTCTAATTTTGTTATGATGCATATTGGATATTTTTCTGTTAATCCAATAAACGTAATGTCACTGCTGAAATACTACTGTTTCCATAAGGCATGTCATATATTAAAAAGAAGTTGCTACTTTGAAAGCTCAGACAATGATAAACAAAAATCCAAAGAATTAAGAAGGGTTCCCAAACATTTTCATATGACTGTATACACATACATATACACACATATACACATACAAATAGACATATATATAATATACACATACACACTCCTTTTGTTTCTGCCGTGTGTAATGTTGATGGATTTGCGCATACGTATATGCTTTTGCATTTACGTCTGTTTTATTAAGTTCAAAATAAGCCATTAATTTTGTATTTCTATTTTTCGCTACCTTTTGAAGCTTCTGCTTCTTTGTCCTCTTTAAATTGAATCATATTCTGACCTGGTTAATGAATCGTTATAAATTCAACAGAATGACTTCGGCCGTTCATGGGCAATTCCATTATATGCCACCCGCTTTCCATTGCACTTACGTACTGAGTATCTAAATATGCTTGAACTTCATCCTGAGACTGTTCTTTCGATAAAGTTATGTGTACTCTATCGTGCCCTTTATGAATGTACTTGTAGATGCAAGTAATACTCATAACCGATGCACAATACTCGACATTAATATAACAATCGAATCGTTTGAGCAAATACAGGTTATATGGTACAATTATTGAATTATTGATCATCACAATTTTACCATCTTTCTTTCCATGATAAGTGTGCTGTTCGTGATGATTATCTCTTTGGAGATAATCAGGAAAGCCAGCCTTAGTCATATCTGTTGATTGAACGAACGCTTTTGGAAATTTCCTTAAACCTTTTTCTCTTTTGAGTCCCAACATACTGGATCTTTTAAATGTGGTCTGTGAGACATGTGTTTAATGACTTTATACCATAATTCGGAATAGGTTTCTCTGTTTGGTTTGTCTGTGCTGAAATTCCAATCTACACCATCCGCGGTTAATAATTTATTTTGCAAAGTAACCAATAAATGCATGTGAAGTAAATCCCCATTTTTGAAATTCGATCGTGTAAATGTATTCTCTGATTTGACTGAACCCCATTTCGATTCTATGTTGCATCACTACTCTGTTATCATAAATATACATTGACCGAATTGTGGTTTCTTCGAAATTAAACTTGTCGTAGCTTTAATTGTTGCGGGACCACAGATTCTCATAGCGTATGATCCATCCTTCTTTTAACAGTAATTTATCCGGTGGGAGTCCGGACAGTGTTGACGCTTGTAGATATTCTACGGGATATTGAAAGTTGATGTTTTC
Organism: Erpetoichthys calabaricus; assembly: GCF_900747795.2. Classification (NCBI taxonomy): domain Eukaryota; kingdom Metazoa; phylum Chordata; class Cladistia; order Polypteriformes; family Polypteridae; genus Erpetoichthys; species Erpetoichthys calabaricus. The sequence continues at coordinate 24,187,600 of NC_041400.2, read as the reverse complement.
ATCTTCCATACTATCAGCACCAATTGCTTCAGCATAGTCTAATGATATGCATTTAACCAATTTTCCGTGTAATCATTCTACAATTTTTGTGTTAATTCTTTTGACTTCATCGTTTCTCGTATGGTCCTGAATCGTGTAAATCTACGTTTTGAGCATTGAATAATGCGAATGCGAAAAGATTATTGTAGACTCCAATATTTTGTCTGTAGTGTTTGTGGATTTCACTTTCACCAAACAACAAATCTTTTCATTCTCGCGGATACTTTGGGAGGCAACACTACTTTTCCCTGATGGCAACAGGAATTAGCCAATTTACAAGTCTCCGACTTAAACTTTAAATCCTCACAATATCTACATACTTCTGACATATCACCTATGTCCATATATTCGATCTCTTTTTGCTGTTCTGTAATTTCACCAAGTAATAATTTCTGTTTGTTTGTGCAAATGCAATCTTTATTATCTTTTTTTTTTTTTTTGAGTCTTTCGATTTCCACTGCTTTCATAATCTCTAACCTGCTCTGCATGTGTATTGCACCAACGTTTTTGAACGTCATTATGAAGTGTTTTATTTCTGACACGGATTTGACCTACAAGCTTTTCAATTCCACTTGGTTCGGGCTGATTATTACTTTCCTTATTTTCTGAATTTGCACATAGATTATTATTGTTCTCTTGTGCATCTTTTTTTGCCTTCTTTTCTCTCCAATTCTGTCTTTTCGACGCGCTGCTCTTTCTTCTTCGCGTAGTCGTTCACGTGCCATCTAGAACGTATAATATTAAGAAGTGGGAGCACATGAAGTGTGTCTGCCAAAAGCATTCTAACAACTGCGAGGTTAGATGTCTGTGAACTTGTTTTAAATATATGTGTGTGTGTATATATGTATATTTATGTATGCATGTGTGTGTGTGTGTGTGTATATATATATATATATATATATATATATATATATATATATATATATATATATATATATATATATATATATATATATATATATATACAGTATATATGGTCTGCAGAGGGCACTCCTGCTGCCCAAACCTGACACAGACATATAATATATAAAATTTGTAGCTGGAAACTTTTAGTTTTATTTTGGCACTTTTAGTATTAGCCTTAAATTTTACTTGCATGGGGTCCCATTTAAATGTGTGCCTGGTCAAACTTGTATGTGTGTAAATCAGAGACCGTGGGTTCTTTCTTTCAAATGCATTGCAAAGTTCCTGAACATGTGTGGCAAGTATTTTTGATGTTTGTCCCACGTATACAGCTGGACATGAATCACATAGTATGCTGTAAACCATGTTCTGTGTCTCTGCTGCCAAATTCCTGCTTTTAGCATTAAAAAGGACTGTGCGCAGTGTTTATAGGCTTGTGCGCTACTTTGATCTGGACAAGATGCATGCTGTACTTCTGATACTACATGATGATAAGGAAGTGTGTGTGCCAGGTGGAATGGGGGGGGGGGGGGGGGTCGTCAAGTTAGAGTCGATTGTTTGCTGGGGTCTCTGGCGTCTCCTATGTAAGCATTGTCTGATGAATGTCAAATTTGTCATATAGAGAAAATTATGGATTATTGGTTACTTTGTTCATTTCTAAGGTAGTATGCAATGTAAGCAGTGTATTTTGGGGCACATCACTAAAATTGACTTATTGCACATGAATACTAATATATTTGACATTTTTTAATCAAGCAAAATTTGGCTAATTAAAGTGTGTTGTTTGATTTATTTCTGGATAAAACTACTGGTTCTGAACTACATATTGAGGACCCATTTCACTGAGATTCCAGTGCCTTGCCTTTGCCATTGGTTGTACACAATATTGCAATATTGATCCTTACACATGAAAGTATACAGATGGTACAAAAAGTGACACATTTTTGTTGTTTCTCTTTGGTTCTGACTTTCAGTGAGGAACTGCTCCATCATCAAACACAGTACTGTATAGACACAACATTCGTACAATCATTGGCATGGTTTATAAATGTGAAATAAAATGCCTAGTGTTTATTTTATATACCAAATATTGTCTGAACGTGAAACATGAAATCCTTATTTATTTATATTATTTACATTGTGGCTTTGTGGGTGCCCACTACTATTTCACTTGATCCAAGTTTTGTGGGATACTATTTATCCATATTACTAACTGAGAATGGTAAACCGGAAGGCACGGACCCAGGTACACGGCGATGGACGCAGGAGACATAGTGCGTAGGCGCCAACAGCGCGCGTCTCATAAACCGCAAGCGAAGTCTGATCCACCGCGAACGAAGGAGTCACGGCTCAAAAACGAAAGAGCTCAACTAACGAAGGAGTCATGGCTCAAAAACGAAATAGCTCAACTAACGCCACACAGAAAAGAGGATTCCGCACTGCACCCCAGAGTCAAACGGAAGACACTACAGAGTCCGCAAAGGTCCACAAAGAGAGTACGAAAGGTGCAGGCGCCTAAAACGCGCTTCTGAACTAAACGTCCACACTACACAGCATGGTCCGGGTAATAAGAATAAACGAACTCTCCGTATTAAATGCTCGGCATCCTCACACGTCCAAACGATATAGCATATGTGAATCACATTACAGTAATCCCTCCTCCATCGCGGGGGTTGCGTTCCAGAGCCACCCGCGAAATAAGAAAATCCGCGAAGTAGAAACCATATATTTATATGGTTATTTTTATATTGTCATGCTTGAGTCACAGATTTGCGCAGAAACACAGGAGGTTGTAGAGAGACAGGAACGTTATTCAAACACTGCAAACAAACATTTGTCTCTTTTTCAAAAGTTTAAACTGTGCTCCATGACAAGACAGAAATGACAGTTCCGTCTCACAATTAAAAGAATGCAAACATATCTTACTCTTCAAAGGAGTGCGCATCAGGAGCAGATGTCAGAGAGATAGAGGAAAGCAAACAAATCAATAGGGTTGTTTGGCTTTTAAGTATGCGAAGCACCGCGGCACAAAGCTGTTGAAGGCGGCAGCTCACACCCCCTCCGTCAGGAGCAGAGAGAGAGAGAGATAGAGACAGAGAAAAACAAAGAAGCACAAATCAATACGTACCCTTCGAGCTTTTAAGTATACGAAGCACCGTGCAGCATGTCGCTTCAGGAAGCAGCTGCACAGAAGGTAGCAACGTGAAGATAATCTTTCAGCATTTTTAGACGAGCGTCCGTATTGTCTAGGTTTGCGAACAGCCCCCCTGCTCAATCCCCCTACGTCAGGATCAGAGAAAGTCAGCGCAAGAGAGAGAGGGAGAAAAGTAAGCTGGGTAGCTTCTCAGCCATCTGCCAATAGCGCCCCTTGTATGAAATCAACTGGGCAAACCAACTGAGGAAGCATGTACCAGAAATTAAAAGACCCATTGTCCGCAGAAATCCACGAACCAGCAAAAAATCCGTGATATATATTTAAATATGCTTACATATAAAATCTGCGATGGAGTGAAGCCGCGAAGCGCGATATAGCGAGGGATTACTGTACAGTGATGCATTGTTAACGGTACAACCACAGAAAACGCTCCATATTAACAGTAAGTGGAATTATCCATATTACTAACGATAGACAACGGATAACTAATGGAGTCACGGTCACGGCTCCAAAATGATCCAGCTCAACTAACAGAGCTACAAAAACAAGCCCGCATGGATAAAATCATTAAACGTGGGCGCCTACAATGCGCGTCTGAAACCGCGGAAGCAAAACTGTCTTGGCTCCAAAACCAAACAGCTCGACTAACGGAGCTACAAAAACGAGCCCGCATGGACAAATACAATGAACATAGACGCCAACAACGCGCATCTGAAACTGCGGAAGCAAAGCAGGCACGGGTTCAAAACGAAACACCACAACTGACAGAGATACACAAACGAGCCCGCCTGGATAAAGTCAATGAACGCAGGCACCTACAACGCGCGTCTGAAATGCCGCAAGCATAGCAGGCACGGCTCCAAAAAGAAAGAGCTCGACTAACAGGGCTGGATAAAAACAATGAACGCAGGCGCCTACAACGCGCTTCTCAAACAACGCAACCAAAGGAGTCACGGCTCCAAAACGAAACATCTCAACTGACAGACATACAGAAACGAGCCCACCTGAATACAATTAATGAATGCAGGCGCCTACAACGCAACTCTCAAACAGCAGAGACATTACATAAACGGCAAAGAAAGGAACGGCAAACAGCCACTAAACGATTCCGCCAATTAGCTGACAACGCATTCTGTAATGAGTCCACTATTAATGAACATTCATTAGGATTAATGAATATCATTTGCTGTCATTGTCATTCACTTAACTTCCCTGAAGAAACAACTGGCACTACAACTAATGAGTTTACACGTTGTTGTCAAAAGGGTCAGGTTAGACTGCCTCCTTTAGATGACTTTCCTGAATATCTACAGAAGCTCCTAACTAACAATGTACCCGAAAGTAAAAACTTTCTGGACTGCATTGGATCCTACAATAGTTCATTTGCTTTTGCATCTACCGGGGTAAATATCAGGCCACCAGCTGGCAACAAGCAATACACAGAGCTGATAATGAGAAACGTCGCTGAAGTCATAAACAGTCACCCATTAGCTAAGTCTACAAAAGTACTTACAGGATCACATTCTAACAATACTGTTTTGATTCCTACAGTTGACCTTACAAGTTCTGACCTGGAATTACCTTTTACACTTAAAACGACGTCAATATCCCATTAAACCTGCATTTGCCATGACAATCAACAAATCCCAAGGACAAACCATGGACAGAGTTGGCATATACCTCTCTGAGCCTGTACTTGGACATGGACAACTTTATGTAGCCTTCTCAAGAGTTCGGCATTCATCTGACATTAAAGTTAAAGTTGTAGATACTCCATACCAAGGAAAACTCATTCAAGGACAACACACCATCTTTACTACAAATGTTGTGTATAAAGAAATTTTCCAATATATCTTTCTAATGTGCCATGCTATGGGTTCTTTACTTCCTTTGTTCGTCATCTACACCTTTACACTCCAATATATCTCATACATACATCAATGTATTTCGGGTTACCCAACATCAGGGGTTGGCGAGCGAAGCCCCCTAGTTATGATATAAAAGTGCACCCAAAGGCTATATTTAGACTTGCTAAATGTTTATATTTGGATCTGCTGTAAACTGAAAAATATGAATTACAGGTGTTTTTAGATTCTGTATGCTGATTACTTCCAAATCTTTTTTTCACAGCCTTGTAAAAATACCTATTTAATCATCCCATTCTTCATGGTCTGTTGGTTTCATATTATGCTTTTGTTTCTTTGCAG